>NW_025964360.1:613333-1226666 GCF_023055435.1 Haliotis rufescens
TTTGGAGTGGCGAGGGCACACTTTACCCACTGGGCTACACCACCAACCCCTACAATAGTATGTAGAACACAATGACCTTACAATACTGAGTAGAACCTAACGATCAGGACATAAATCGCGAACCACTCTTCTGTATCGGCCGTCGTGGTCCTGTGGTAGAGCGTCCGCCCGGAGAGCGGAAGGTCCGGTGTTCGATCCCCAGCCGCGTCATACCAAAAGACGTTAAAAGATGGTACTTGTTGTTACCCTGTCTGGCGCTCGGCATTAAGGGGCTAAAACAAGGACTGGTCGGCTCGGAGTCAGTATACTGTGTCTGAGTGGGGTATTCATGTTAAACTGCGGCATGGTATCTCAGTGAGCTAGCACTATAAATCGGCATCAGTCCGGACTAGTACAAGCAGCCACACAAACACATACTCGTACATGCACGTCGCTATATAAGTGCAATAATCTTGGACGCGACGTTAAACCCAATTTCACCTCACCCCTGTATCGGCAGTAGTCAATTCATCACTGATATAATTCTTGTCCCACCCAACGTACTTTGATTAAACAGGCTCCACTTTACACGATGCCAGGAAATCCACAGATGAAAAAGGTTACTCCCTCCCAGAAGAAGCAAGCCATCTTCATCAAAGGCGTGGCGACCAGTAACGACTACAGCATGTGTTTCAAATATACTTCGGTTACCTAAATACCCAGGGGGGACGCTAAGATCCAAATAGTTTTACTATTCACGCTCGGAATTTAAAACGTTGACGATGAGCCGGCCATACATGTCCTTTACCAATCCCTGAATCCCCATCCTCCGCATCCTTGTGTTGAGGGGCGGTCGGGTAGCCAAGTGGTTAAAGCGTTCGCTCGTCACGCCGAAGACCCGGGTTCGATTCCCGACATGGGTACAATGTGTGAAGCCCATTTCTGGAGTCCCCCGCCGTGATATTGCTAGAATATTGCTAAAAGCGGCGTAAAACCATACTCACTCACTCACTCCTTGTGTTGGTACATCGGGAACTTTTAATTATCTGTTGAGCATTGCAATAATCGTTTATACCACAATAACCAACCATCACGAATCCCTTGCTGTCACTGATACCAGAAGGGTTTCCATAAAATCTATAACTGCTCGTTGTTGTATGTCCTGTAATCCTGTATGACGCTGTATGTCTATTTGCAAATTTGACAGGCAGCAGCATTTGTATGTAGACGAAGAATAAAGTCTGAATTGTATTTCATTGGGAATGTATATTGATTCTAGTTCGGACCGACAAAATATACTAACGAGTCTGCCGGCTCAGATCTGATTTAGTATTACGTGCTTACAGCATTCATCGATTGTAATATATTGTGCCATCCAATATCGGACCGGCGTCGGACAAGTATTGTTTAGACTATCAGCAGAGTCTCACAAGGGTAATGTCTTTGGGAGATACAATTTATTTTATTTTTCTATTATGATGGTAAGGATGGACAGCGTGTTTTAAGTTCAATAACAGTGTAAGAAAATCAGTCAAGTTTGAAATGGAAAAAGAGTGAGATGGATCAGTGTTGCGTTAAAGAGTATTAAACGTTATATCCTGATGCTTGGTGGTGTGGAGCCGCTAATGACGGATAATAATTATCACTTTGGCGAAATCGACAGGAATCATAATCTGGACGAATCTTGAATTTAAAACAAGTATTATCGGATTCTGGAACGACAAAGGGCCGCAACTTTGAAAACATTTCAGCGCCTCAGTAAAATGACTTGGCCACCCGCTTCGAAAAGGAAGCGTCGTAGTAGATGGTGTTGTGGAAGGGTAAAGGAGAGGAACCGTTGTGGTAGTTGATATCGCAGCATGCATTATTTGAGCCGTAGTGGTAGTTGATGTTGCAGCTGCATTAGTTGAGCCGTAGAGGTAGTTGATGTTGCCGCTGCATGAGTGGAGCCGTAGTGGTAGTTGATGTCGCAGCTGCATTTGTGGAGCCGTAGTGGTAGTTGATGTTGCAGCTGCATTAGTGGAGCCGTAGAGGTAGTTGATGTCGCAGCTGTAGAGGTAGTTGATGTTGCCGCTGCATTAATGGAGCCGTTGTGGTTGTTGATGTTGCAGCTGCATTAGTTGAGCCGTAATGGTAGTTGATGTTGCAGCTGCATGAGTGGAGCCGTAGTGGCAGTTATTGTTGCAGCTGCATTAGTGGAGCCTTAGTGGTAGTTGATGTCGCAGCTGCATTAGTGGAGCCGTAGAGGTAGTTGATGTTGCAGCTGCATTAGTGGAGCCGTAATGGTAGTTGATGTTGCAGCTGCATTAGTTGAGCCGTTGTGGTAGTTGATATTGCCGCTGCATTAATGGAGCCGTTGTGGTTGTTGATGTTGCAGCTGCATTAGTTGAGCCGTAGTGGTAGTTATTGTTGCAGCTGCATTAGCGAGCCGTAGTGGTAGTTGATGTCGCAGCTGCATTAGTGGAGCCGTAGAGGTTGATGCATGCTGCTGCATTAGTGGAGCCGTTGTGGTAGTTGATGTTGCAGCTGCATTAGTGGAGCAGTAGTGGTAGTTGATGTTTCAGCTGCATTAGTGGAGCAGTAGCGGTAGTTGATGTTGCAGCTGCATTAGAGGAGCCGTAGCGGCAGTTGGTGTTGCAGCTGCATTAATTGAGCCGTGGTGGTGGTTGATGTCGCAGCTGCATTAGTGGTGCAGTGGTGGTAGTTGATGTTGCCGCTGCATTAATGGAGCCGTTCTGGTAGTTGATGTTGCAGCTGCATTAGTGGAGCCGTAGTGGTAGTTGATGTTGCAGCTGCATTAATGGAGCCGTTGTGGTTGTTGATGTTGCAGCTGCATGAGTTGAGCCGTAGTGGTAGTTATTGTTGCACCTGCATTAGTGGAGCCGTAGTGGTAGTTTATTTCGCAGCTGCATTAGTGGAGCCGTAAAGGTAGTTGATGTCGCAGCTGCATTATTGGAGCCGTAGTGGAAGTTGATGTTGCAGCTGCATTATTGGAGCCGAAGTGGTAGTTGATGCTGCCGCTGCATAAGGGGAGCCGTAGAGGTAGTTGATGTTACAGCTTTATTACTGGAGCCGTAGTGGTAGTTGGTGTTGCAGCTGCGTTAGGTGAGCCGTTGTTGTAGTTGATGTTGCAGCTGCATTAGTTGAGCCGTAGTGGTAGTTGATGCATGCTGCTGCATTAATGGAGCCGTTGTGGTAGTTGATGTTGCAGCTGCATTAGTGGAGCCGCAGTGGTAGTTGATGATGCAGCTGCATTAGTGGAGCCGCAGTGGTAGTTGATGATGCAGCTGCATTACTGGAACCGTAGTGGTAGTTGATGTTGCAATTGTATTAGTGGAGCCGTAGTGGTAGTTGATGTTGCAGCTGCATTTGTGGAGCCGTAGTGGTAGTTGATGTTGCAGCTGCATGAGTGGAGCCGTAGTGGTAGTTGATGTTGCAGCTGCATTACTGGGTACCCGGTAGTATGAGATGGAAAATAGCTGGTTATCTTCTAGCGCCACACATACATCTTGGGTTGCATACTCCCCAGGGAGCTGATAATGAAAATTGGGTGCACACTGATCCAATGACCAGTAATAATATAGCGCTTTGAGTTCGCTTTTGGCGCGGATTTGGTGCATTATAAATATGCACCTTATTTTAACTATAAAAGACATTGAAGTCCATCCCCCACATTTGATGGACGTGGCGGAACCAGATTTACGGAAAACCGATAAGAGGCCTTGAGATACAAACATAAAATCCTATCCCCGTACTTTGATCTTAACACAGTTGTAACTCTATACCAGCGAAGTAATTTTAAGATACATGATCGTGGCTGCACGGGTCATATTTCAGCAAATATATGTCTTTAAATGTCAGGAAATAGTATGGAACGGTGTATTAAAAACTGCCTTGGAACATCGTTCATGATGTCAAACATCAATACCAAACCCATAAAGTGATTTACAATTATGACCCCGCAGCGTTCCCGTAGATTTGGATTCAGTGTTGGCAAAAGACACGGTGTAACACCGGTCCAACTGAGATTCCATCTGGTAAAGTGAGACTTGGAACTGTATCCAATCAGAGTGCCAGCAACGGTCTCTCCATGCTAGGCAACGGAGTTTCAGACCTGCAATCAATGCTAGTCATGTTTGAAGATGTAAGCATAGTTCAGGTGTAGCAGCTCTTCGTGGCTGCCATTAGCATAAGCGAGCAGGTAGCTGCATACCGCGTGGCTCTCTCGTTCTGGTAAATGGTGGCAACATCACCCTTGCTTGAGGACTGAAGGCTGTTTACACTCGGTTGCTCAATCCGCTGCGATCGATGAGTAAATCTGATTATCCGTAGGGCAGGGATTACCAGTTCATTTATCGATCGTTAACATGCTTCCCAGCTTTACGACCGCAGATATAATTCCGTCGCTGCCACCCAAAATGTCCTAGTGTTTTGCGTTGGGAAAATGGTCATCTTAAACAGTGGCGACTCTACGCGACAGGTGGAGAATACGCCCACCTTGGATGGAATGGCTTTGGTGCTTTTAATCGTCAGTTTGTCTATGATCGTGGGAAGACGCATTTGTTTATTCGAGCTACAAATCAGCTTGATTTCGCCGATAGTCTTGTTGTCTGTCGGAACCAACCGACCATTATGTCGGAGATCGAAGCTCGTTACACAGCGTATTCTTCACTGGCACCAGTTGTTTTGGACCGTGGCAGATTAGTGGACACGGTGCCTGCCGGTAGAGACGTCCTGCCTTGTTAGGATTGTAAACTGAGATCATTGTTGTCGAGATAGAGGCACTTAGTTATACACAATAAGGTCAAATGGCGATTTTACAAAGCTCAAGAGACATCTAATATCACTTTGTTAATGTAATATCCACGTTGACAATAACGTTGACAATAACGTTGATTAACGTTATGGGTGAGTCAGAACTGCCTTCGATGCAGCCTCGAAGCTTCAGATTTTAATCCGTCAAGTCAAAAGTTGCATGTATGGTCATTGCCTCTCGTGGTTGCAGCAAACGTAAAGTTGAAAATAACACAAAAATAGGCTTTTGTAAATCCAAATTCAATATAAAGGGGACGAACTGTATAATTTTTTTCGACTGACGGACGATTGTAATGAAAATGAAAGAAAATATATCTATTATGATAGATAAACCGAAAATGTGAAATATTGAAAAGCATTACTTGTTGGAATTAAAATAATACCCACACGCACGTATACTTGTACACATCTGACACGTGCAACAGATACTGATAAGAAATCGTACTTAAATACAGAAGCGACAAGAAGAATTAAGTGAATTTCGTATCTAGCCACATTGTTTAAATACTGCATTCGTAGTCTCGGGTTTAGAGCGTCGGCCGGGGAGAGCGACAGACCGATGGTTCCATCGCTTACCGTATCAGAGCAAAAGACGTTAAAAGATAGTACCTGTCGCTATGTAATAATAATCAATAATCTTCAACGCGATGTCAACTCGCATTATTTTGAAGACCTTCGCTCTTGATACAAAGGGGCGGTCGGATAGCCTAGTGGTTAAAGCGTTCGCTCGTCACGCCGAAGACCCGGGTTCGATTCCCGACATGGGTACAATGTGTGAAGCCCATTTCTGGTGTCCCCCGCCGTGATATTGCTGGAATATTGCTAAAAGCGGCGTAAAACCATACTCACTCAATCTTGATACAAATATTTGATACATTTTTCCCCCAGCACTGTCTCCTATATCCAAGGCCCCGTAGAAGAGACCCCTGTACTATTGCAGGGTGTTGCTCATGATATCAACCATTGGTTTGTCTGAATCATTTCTTCAAAGGCCGACATGATGGAGCTCAAATGATGGTGATTGCGGCATAAAACAACAAACACACCAACCAAGGGAACGATATGTAGGATTTCAGCAGTCATCAGTCGCATATATATAGTGTAATAATGTAAAATATTGCGTGTACCAGTTCTATGTAGGGTATGTTAAAATAGGAAACTGTTCACAATGGCTGCCGAGAATGAAAGCTGTTTGCATACATAGAAAGCCACTCATATATGTAGCTGTGACCAAATACACCAGCGTTAAATGAACCCCCAGCAGCTATTACTTAAAATTGATCTTCAGCAACCCATACTTGTCGTAAGAGGCAGTTGACAGGATCGGGTGGGCAGGCTCGCTGACTTGGTTGATGCAAGTCATCGTATTCCTAATGCTTATATCGATGTTCATGATGTCAATCACTGGATTGTCTGGTTCAGACTCGATTATTTACAGGCCGCGTAAGCAGGAATATTGCTGAATGCGGCGTTAAACAACAAACAAACAAACAAACAAAACCGTGTCAACTTATAGAATGCGCATGAGTGAGTCAGGTAGTCAGATTCGATTACCGTACTCGACATAATAAGCGCCCAGGGCGCTCTGAAAATAAAAAAATAGGGGGTAGGTATTAGAACATTATTTTGGTGAAAAACAATTGAAAGATCGTAAATTTCGTAGTTTATGCTGACAGCGTGAAATGTAAATATACGACAGATATATTTTTCCAGAATTTAATTACCCATAATTAAGGATGCATAAAACACACGTATTATACACGAATAAATAAGTCTTGTGTACATTGAACAATCGGAAGGGGTGCTAATTTGGATCGTTCACTAGCCAATATATTAGCAAATATCGCCGTGGGCGCTTATTACGTCGAATACGGTAGTTGAATGCGCGTCAGTCATAGAACACCGACAGCTTGACTATTAATATCAACAATGGTTTGTCAGGTCTCGAATAGATTTAGGCACCACCGTGAGAAATAAATAGGACCATTGCTAACAGGGACAAAAACCACAAACAAACAAAAGACAACACGCCACTCTCTTATAGTGATGCTGACTGCCATCTGATCCCCACCTAGCCACGCCAACAACCCTACCCTCACCCCAACCCCCTACTCACGTAAACAGCCACTCACACCAAATACGACACAGGTCATCTGGACCACGAGACTATTTTTATCCGCCTCTGTTAACACTGTCGGTTTTCCTCCAACCCACTAACAGATCTACACCATCGAGTAGCTCCGAAAAGGTATAATTACTGTCATTCCGGTTCTCAATAGAACCAACATTAGTCAATCTATACACAATCTCCAGCCACTTAACAGAGATTTGGCACTTACAATAACACCATCAATGGTGTATTAAATAAGGGGGCTGACGAGAGAGCTCATCGTGTCCACCTATGTCAGATAATTCCATAACGCGGGGACATTCCAACCCTGTTACTGACATTTGAAAAACGTAATTCTGACATTCAATTGTCGGCGGATGACCAAGAGAGTCTTCATTCCAAGTCATGCCCTCCCTCCGTCTGCTCTGCTGTTTCTTCTAGCCTGGTTTTATGCCTACATAATCTGATCAAACACCACAAACTGGAAAGACTGATTCTCTAAAGATCGATAAAGGTTTTGCGAAAAGGAAAAAAAATCGAGTTTCCTCTTCAAATTCTATTTGTTGTGAGTATAACTTTGGACCCAGAGGTAGCGAAAGCCAGCAAGCGACGTACGGCTTCTGTGAGGTTTCCGACGATCCTTGTTCTCGTTCAACTGGATTAAAGTTTAATCTCGTCACGTGCTGAGACAGATGAGGCAAAGTGAAATATAGGAAGAGATCCCAGGTGACAGAGGAAGTTGTGTGAAACATTGATCTGAATGTGTACAGCAAGCCCAAGCATGGAACGCAGGAACCGCTGCTTCATGAACGACGGCAGATTAGCATTTGAGAAGAGATTGCCATTTTAGTCCAGGAATCCTCGAAACAGGAAACATCTCTGCCCTTGTAGCAAGCCTACTACCAATACCAGCCGGGCAATCAATGGTTGAGCGCGTCATCTGACGGGATCTCAAACACAGTTCTGACAGCCACGGCAGGCCGCGCTTTGTACACTAGGTATCTACAACATATACGGAGGGATTGTAACTTGACATACACCGTCAGCACCAGAACCGAGCAGAACACAAACACATGTCACATCCTCCCTTGATTGAGTGACTGGCAGCGGCGAGATCCCCAAGCAGTCTCATATATCGACATCCCTGTGAAACAAGCGCTGTATTGAAATCGGGATATTTATTTCGATACCTAGTGTGTTTTATTTTAGATTCGAAAGAAAACACATACCATGACGATTTAGCAGTATAATGTGGTTCACCTTGCACACGTGTAGACCATCCCTGCGTTCTCAATGCACCTGTGCCGTTTCCAGTGCTGCCAGAATTCACCGTCTGTGTGATATCATTCATAGTCGCTGAAGCAAAGCTTGCCTTTGTTGAACACCACGATGAATTCCCAAAGGTGTGTCTTCAACTACAAAGGAATACATGGATGATTCAGTAACCGTTACCAGCGCAAACAAATAACACGTTTACCATCCTGGCAGTCGTATATAGGTAAGCTATAAACATTCCTGCTTTACCATGCTTTTTAACTAGTGTGACCGTCGGAAAATAAGGCTGACCCGTGTCGAAGGAAGACTTTTTTCTACCGTTACACTATGTTGTGAGTCTCGGACCTGGTATTGATCGTGTTGTGTCAACGTGTTTCGGGGCTCGGGTGATCGCCACTATGGATTCCAAACACCGCTGGTTAGATGGAATATCATAGTGCAGTTGGCTGGAATATTCTCCGTAGTTATCCGTTATGGTTGCTGAGGTGTAGGGAGATCCAGGTCTTGAAGGCATTCTACTATATAGATTCGTGTCTGTGTGGCACCGTTCCTGTATTTCACCGTGTGACATTCCAATCATGTCTCAGGATATAGGATCATCTTTGATATAACTGTTCGTGCGTGTTGAACTAAAACTGCTACATATGTGATCTCTGTGAAAAGAAGCCAAGAATTATACAGTGTTAAATGACAGCCCTATCTGTGCCTATGAGTGTGGTTAAGAAATGTGACGGCGTGGAACAGAACAGTGGTCAATCGCATGTGAGTAGTGACATTTCTACCTTGTCCACTGATGTATCTTTGCCTCATAGTATCCTATGCTGTAGTCGGATATATCCGACCTGTCTTGTCTTACGCAATCAGCGAGCACCTTGTAAAGATATTGATTTTTCTGTACCTTATTTGAAAAAGGGAAACGTGTTGATTTATACTGTGACATTCACGTGGATAGCTTAAAGAGTACAATTACAAGTGAATGTTATTCATTAACCGTGTATAAGCTAAAAGGATGTTCGATACAGCTGTAATTTAAATCAAAGTTTAATTTTCAAGTTGTTGAAACACACGGGAATTTACCTTCGTATATTTCGGAGTGAGCAATTGGATGTTTACGTTGTGTTCTATAGCACCTAAATAACCATATCAAGAATATTCTTTAATAATTGCACTTTTTTTCTGAGGTATTCATTAATTTTCCACAGTGGCTGGCCTGTTATACCTGCGTGGTAAAGGATAAAAGGTTTCAGAAAACAATATCATTCCAGATAATGCGTTCCTTCACTGAAAGGTAAACCTGATTAATCTCCCGGAAGGTTTTTTTCTGTTATTGTTATTCATAGAAAATGTTGTGCTTTAATGAATAGCTTCCACGCATTAAGCCTTAACCCATTTGGTTCCAGAGCCCACACGGACTTAACACAATAATGTGAAGAAGGTCCTGAGTACTAGATCCATCCTAGGACCAGGAAACAAGGGTTAATTTCATCTTCAGGATTACACCAGAATACGGCGTTATTACATTAAGATGCTGCACTGGTGAAAGGAAATGTGACGATATTGATACGAAAATGACAAGACACAGTAAAACGATGTGTGTACGTCATAAAGCATTGTGGATTCATCTCGCCCGTTTCCTTGTGTGCTAAAATGCCAATGTGTTCATTCAAGGATGTTTAAAGGCATAAATGTGCTAATTCGTATTCCGTTGGAGGTTTCCCTGTCAGTTTTTGTGGTTCCAGCACATGTGTTGTAGACTCTTGTGAAGAGTTATTTTGCTGTCGTGAATCTTTTTAACGACTAACACCATCAAGATGATGGACCAGGAGGACAAGGTGGAGATGGAAGAACCATCGTCCATCACACGCTACCACCATCTGATTATCAGAAACAAACACATCCTTTCTGAAATCAAATTATCTGTCGTCATCGTCATCGGCAGTATAGTTATTGTAGCCTGTTTGGTTTATATCGTTATACAATGTAGGACAAAGAGCAATGCTGCTCGTGCCATGAAAAATAGACGCGCTGATGACGAGGAGGAACTGTTCGATTCTTCCGACACAACTGAACAACTTCTTCCTCAGCCTCCAGATAACGCCATCAGACTGAAGGTTCGGCGTGAACCGGAGTTCTATGTGTGAATGCCACAGCGTGTTTGAGGAGGTGTAGATATTTCAGGGTATATGCTGAGAATTCATATGTACATTCCTAAGGAAGATGGTGCAGGTATCTTTGAGGAGTAGGCACTGCCGTTGTTCATTCTGTGGATACAGCTTTCACTGAAGCCTGTGAAGATGGAGAGGATATTTAACACATCTGTGAATTGACGATATGTGGATAAGACAGGGAGAGTGCTTTCCCACCGTGCACATGCAACGTCCTACTTGCTACACAACTGCTTCAGAGAAGAATTACGTAGCTGTTTAAGATGCTGTAGCTTCATCCCTTGGTTATATTGGTATATCATTTTGGGGTTTTAAACAGGCTAAAGGTGAATGCGTGATTCAGGGATTATTTGTGAGCGTGGCCAGTCTTTTTACACTTTTTGAAATCGTTTTACAACATTTCGGTTATAACTTTGTATGCTGATATTTGGTCGTAGTTTATACTTTTGGCTTCTACGTCCTTTCAAATATTATGTATACTGTCGGCCTGGCATTTGAATCAGTATTGGTTTTTTTCATATGCCTGGAAATATATATGCTCAAAAGAAGTTATAGAACATCCCTTTTTCGTATGGCTATGGTTAATCTTTAGTCATATGGCAGATTTACTATAGTCATATGAACAAATCAGGTGGTTTTTTACTTCTTTTGAATTACATATCTCATATAAGTATGATCACAAACAGGGGATATTTAACATTTCGAGTGAATTTGTATTCAAGTAAATTAAAGCGCCAATTAAGTATTAGAAAAATACCCTTTTAGCGATACTTACAACAGCCCTAAAAATACCATCACCACCCACCCACCCACCACATGAAATAAAATAATAATTTGTCTCAAAGGTTAAGTTGACAGAGGATTATAAATGATTATAATAAGTAACTTCTGTGGATGGTGAGGTTGCTTTTCGTTGAGCTGAACATCTTCATCTATTATAAACCGACGCAAGGGTATATACTAAATAATCGATAACGTACCTCAACGTTCAAACCACACGATCTTTACGCCAAATATATCATTAGAAAAAGGAAAGACGTCGTTGGTGAAGGTTGCATCAGTAGGTAGGTGTATATTTGTTGGACATGTGTTTTCGATTGATTGCCGTAGGATATCAGGAATCAACGACAGCCACCTTTATGCTAAATACAACGCTAGATAAACACATGAAGGTATAATGTCCCCAATTTGCGACTTCCAATAACGAAAACGAAAAAATGTATGCATTTAGAGACAGTTCAACTCTTTGCACGTGAAAACGATTGCAGCTAGGATGTGGAAGTACTGTTAACTTAACAGTAAAACTAGCGAAGCATTATGTCCAAGTATCAAACATTATAGTACTTTTCTTTTCTCTTTATTCTGTGCAAGAGGCATTGGAACGCACGGTCGTAATCAAGAATGCACAACACGCGATAACGTAAATGATATAACATCAGTATGGCTTACTTCCTCCTGGTTCGAAAGTGATTTCTCAGAGATGCTTTTTATCAGTGAAGTGGTCCAATGAATATTAAGTGTGTCGACGTCGGTTAAATACTTCCTGTCAGAGATCAGAACAGAGCATTCGCCAAAGTTTTGTCTTATAACTCATATATCACGTTACGTTATATTGTTCACCGATCCTGTTCTGCAACTCAGAAGCACTTGAAATTGCGACCACTGAGGTTTGTACTAGATTTATCAAAATGGGGAATGCCACATTTGAATATTAACTTACGGAAAGCCAATGCACACGTGATTTTATTGAAGTGTCTTGGAAAGATCTTGATTATCACTTCTATGCAATCATTTCTAGCACAAACACGGGGTACATTCCCCAAAAGTGACGGACATGTTTTTTTATGCTGTTGTTTTTTCAAACAAAAATTATTATTTTAAATTTGTTTGTCAATGTCCTTGCTCCTATTTGTTCCTATTGTTTGTTAGTTTGCTCTTTTGTTGTTCTTTGGTTCATTTGTGTGGGGGCGTAAGGTAGCTTGTCTTTTCGCTCGTTCCTTGTTGCTGTTTTTTTGTTGTTTGTTCGTTTGTGCTTTCGAGGGGGGGTAGTGTGTAAGAGATCCACCATTAGATGTGTGAAGGATCAAGATATATTTTGAGATAAAATAAAAATGGTAATTGTTTATTTTGTTGACATAAGACATTTATTTACTTAATGTTATTGCAATGTGTTTTGCAGGGGTCATAATAGATTGATTGGTCCTTTTTAAGTTGGCGAGTAAGCCTGGATTTACGTCGCTTTTGGCACTATTCCAGCAATATTACGGCGGAAGATATGAATGAGCTTCACCCATTTTTCAAAGAACGACCGTACGCTTTAACCACTTGGCTATTTCATTATCCCTTAAAAAAGGGCCCGATTCTTAATCCTCATGACGATAATTCTAGAATATCTGTATGTACATATATGTACGTATTTATTATTAGTCTACAATGAAACCCCGACTATCCGGAAACTCCATTTTATGCACAATTACTTTAATTATCGTTTTTGTGAATACAAAAGACATGCACTTTTATCCACACATTTGTACTGTACTGGGAATAGTTCCGATCGGAATAACGGGGGGTCACTGTATGCATATTTGAGTCATTTACACAATTTGAAGGCTATGTACTGTCACACTGATCCTGTTTAATATCGTCACGATATGGCTGAAATATTGCCGATGTGACGCTAAACTTCAACTCGCTCACTCACTGTTTAATACACGTGATAGGTCACAGAAATTATTTAAATTTAGTCTGAAGTTTCCAATGGTTGTATCAATCCCACTCTGTAAATTGTGCATATCGAGGTAAGCTTGAGTACTGATCGCATGCTTGGCACAACCGATAAACAAAATCATTTGACGCTTGGTCAGATTACCAATCGAACAGTCGAGTATTGATTGATTTCTTTCTACAATACATACGACGATCGCGTTCAACTGACTCAAGGAATTGTATTATTTAAATCCTTTGATAGTTCATGCATTTCCCTATCTCTGTCTTACTAGGAATTAATTGTCTTGAAGTCGCAACTATAATAATAATAATAATAATAATAATAATAATAATTTGTCCATTTGTATGGCGCCAAGCTCCATACCAGCTCGTGTGCTCATGGCGCTTACATTATAACCCCAGTCAATGGATCAGTGAGCACTCGATTTTCATTCTCAGCTCCCTGGGGAGTATACAACCGAAGCTGCCTGTGAGGCGCTAGAAGGTTAACAGCCACATTACCATCTCATCCTACCGGGTACCCACTCACTGCTGGGTGAACAGAGGCACATTTCGAACAAAGTCACTTGCCAAAAGAGACACCATTATAGAAACAGAATTTATCCCCAGACTTAAATGTGTTACCCTTCTTTACCGATAATTATTTTCTTGAATAGAAGTTGTTTCAAGACTTTTTTCAATTATAGAATACAATGACACTTGCAGACAAGTGCTATGAAAGAAGGCACATAACCACAATTATCTCTATGGAGTGGAACACTCAGTGTCCAGATACTTTTAATAGTAGAACTATTATGGTCACTATACCATCATTAGACCATATGTTTTCATAGTTATCAGAATATTAATGAAGGATTATGAATCAGTATTATCAATCTCATATTCGCTCTGTTTGTTTATAGGTTTGTAAGCACAATACCCATTGCAGTATTAGTAACGCAACTTTGTGAATACCTTTAACGACACGGACTTAATTCGGTATATCGGTACCCGTATTGCTGGTACGTATGTAACTCGAAAGATAGTCTTCTTTAGTCAAACTGTGGCTTTGTTTTACAAAGCGATCTCAGCGCTACGAGTAACGAACTCTAATTACTTAACCATATATAAACTGCCGAGCAAAATAAATATACACTTGTATGAATTGGACCAAAACATTACAAACGTATTAAAAGATTACTAGGCTGTAAACAGTCACCGAAATACTGCAAACTTAATGTCCAAAACACAACTATGATACCCGTATCAAATACGTCATGTATCAGCATCGAATAACCGTTTCTTGTTTGTTTCATTTTTAACCACATTCAAACACGGGGGTATACTTTCTTTTGCCCGGTAGTGTATTAGCGATAGGCCTAACACCAAGACAGTTTTGTGGACCTAGACTCTTATGACAGGATTGCCCCTTTCGTAATGAGAGTATTTCGGATATAACGAGTTCGGTTATGTCGAAACATCTGTTTAATCGAAAAAAGTGTAATCCGAGTAGTTGGCTGACTATCATTTTTGTGGAAGGCGAATTGTTAAAACGGTTGTGTCGACTTCGTTACCCCCGGAGCACAAAGCGTTGATTGGGTTGTTACCGTACAACATTTGAAGCACATAACAGGCTGTATCATATTGCGACTCTGACGTCACCAAAGAAACCAATGACGTCATAATAATTGAATGACGTCATGCATATATAACTTACAATTCGCAGTTAGGTTAGAAAAAGTAAGATCTAAATTAAGGAATACTTGAATATTATTTAAATTTACAATAAGCAGTTAGATCTAGGTGTGTAATAATAAGAACCAAATTATGGAATAGTGGAATATTAATGCAATTTTAAAAAATCAGTTAGGTTAGACATAAGAGCCAAAATTTGGAATGTTTGAGAGTTATTGAAATGCATATGTACACATAAAAATTACAAACAGTTTTGCCAAACACAAAGTTTAATGAGAAAAATTAAATTGTTTAGTGACTCCATAAAATATACATTGGAAAGGCACGAATGTCTTCTCTATGTTAAATTGCTAGTATATGTGGGTTATTCGACATAGTTCATAATATTTAATATTTCATATTTAATTCTATTAACACATGTGTTAAATGGATAGGAAAGTGGAGTGAACGAAATTTGAATCTATTTTGTTTTTATATGTCTGTTTGAAGCTAGATTACATCAAGGTATTCACCGTCCAGAGTTGCGTCCCTTAAGCGCATCGGGATCCGACGATCGGAGGTTCGAATCCGAGATTTGTTCCGATTATCATATTGGTTTGTCAGCACCATATAAGTGTATATGAGTTCACACCAGTGTTCAGTGCCTGAGACTTGCATCACTTCGGGCTTTCCTCACACATGAAGACGACACGTGTTTTTATTGAATAACTGCTCAAAAGCGGCGTTAACACAACTCACTCATCCAAATATAAGTACAGTGGTAACATCTCTTAGGATCACTTTTTACGGAGGTTGGTTGGTTGGTTTGTTGTTTAACGCCGCACTCAGCAATATTCCAGCTATATGACGGCGGTCTGTAAATAATCGAGTCTGAACCAGACAATCCAGTGATTAATATCGCAATTGGGATCGATGACATGTATCAACTGGATGCATCTTCCAAGTCATAAATTGTAAAACTCATTTGCTGTTTGTCCTGAAAGGAAATTATAAACAGTGCTCTGACTGAACAATCCTTTAGATTGAGTGAGGGAGTTTAATGTAACGCCGCTTTGAATAGTAGACCAGTTATTGGACGGTGGGAGGAAAGCCCGAAGTGATGCAGGTCTCAGACGTTTACAACTTCGGTGAAACCCACGAGCACGGGTATGGTGCTGACAAACCTAGAAACATAATCGGGGTGAACCTGAATTCCAGCCAGCAGGGGGCGCAACTCTGCCCAGCGAATTGCGGCGCCTCAGGCGACTTGGCAATCCATGCCCCCTCACCTAGGTTGATACTTGCTGTAAACAATACTTATTTGCCAATGAACTAATCTCCATGCATATTTGTTGTCATACAGTGTTTATTTTCCAACTCATGGTTGTGCACCACTGTCATCATAAAACATGTTTGATGAAAATGTTTGAATCACCAAAGGTGCATTCCGAAAAATGTACTGCCGGGCAAAAGAAAGTATACACTTAAAAATTTTAGCAAACATTTATAAACGTTATCAAAACGATACTGGGCCGGAAACACTGCAAATTTAAGGTCCAAAACACAACTATGACATCCATATCAAATACACCAATCATGTATTGTTTGTTTCATCACTAGCCATCATCAAACATGGCGTGCATACTCTCCTTTGCAAGGCGGTCTAGACTGTTTGTAGTCCTTTAAACGGTCACCCAATGACAGTTTGTTGTAACATTTTTAACATTTATACAGGGCATATGTTTTTTAAAAGTGTAAAAAATCTGTGATTAAAGTTCTGTCCTTGTATTAAAGCATAAAACTCCGGTAGTCCAATCGAACTACTTGCATTCCCGTGAACTGCTGAAATGTAGCAAAAATATTCAAAACGAATCGCCCCTCGATCGCGACCTCAATTTGAAAACCGCGAGCTGTTCGCGTCCTGATCGCGATGAAGGGGTGTTCACCTTCAAAACAAATCACCTCAATCGCAACCAGGTCGAAAAATGATCGCGTCGCGATCGAGAGGGGGTTCGTTTTGAACAGTACTGTACATGTTGTAGACATCCCGACAACTTTCAACTCAACGTGTGTTTCAACATCGACTATTTAGCATACTCTATCCTCGTATATCCAGTATGTCCTGAAGGTGAAGACGTGAAGGGTGTCCCAGACGTCTACGGTAGAAACCTAGGATTATTTTGGACGTGTGGTTGAGGTCCGCAAGCGTTCCCCTTCAACGGAAACAGCTGCATGAGAAGTTCTCCAAGTGAGATAATTCGCTTCGGTGTTACCATTAACCATCCGAATAATATCCACACATTGTGTCCACGCGATCCACACTTGCTCTCCAGACAACGCCACAAGGATTAGCTGTTGTGTATCCTTGCCCTATATTCTCGTTTTACGTGCATGTGGTGTTGAGTAAAAACACCTGCTAACCAGAGTGGCTGGGAAATATTTATAAGTTTATGTTTTTTTAATGAAAGAGTGGGCTTGCACAAAGATTTATTGATTCGGGGAATGGAAAGTCGTGGAAAATACTCCTACACATATCCATACGTTTCAGTAAGCGTACGCACGGTATATTCAAATAGAGTATCATCGCCAAACTGACATTTTGTCTTGAAGTCATGGATTTAAGCGCATTATACTAACAGCTTTATTATTAAAGTGGTTTTGATAGACGTGTTTCTGCAAGTTCCCCGTTTAACAATACGACTTTTGCGTGATTAGACAAAATAACAGGACACTGGTACCATTTTAGATGTAAATATCGCCACTTATGTAATATTGAAGTTTTACGCACATGTTAGTTTTATCAAGATTCGTCTTCCGGAGTCAAGGGAGTTAACCGACTATAAAAGTCCAGTTTCCAAGGGAGTTAACTCTCTTGTCTCGGGAAGATGATCAAGGTTTTCAACTTGCATAGATATCTGTATTCAAAGTTGGTATTTGACGTACTGTCATGTTAAACATGTATGACATTTTTGTTTGAATTGATTCAAAGTGATGTCAGGAGTTGTTGGGTGGTAATTGATGGACTGTTTATATATGCAACTCTTTAATACCTCAGCTTCCCAGCACGGTTGCAACTTCGAATCATTGGACGTGATTTTTGTTTTGTTTTTCACACATTTCACTCACTGGGTTATCTCCCCTTTAGTGAACTAACGTTGCTCACGTGACCTGGCAGTCCAGTTATTTCTAGTTTATTATTCATGAGGGGAGATAACCGCTGTATACTGTACACGTGTATATTTTATCACACTGGACATTTTTCTATTTACATTGCTTAAGACTTTTTCTGATCTAATCATATGCCTTACTACAGCTGAATAAAAGCATGAATTTAACCAAAAATGGTTTTACGCTTCCAATAAAACCTCATTTCAACCTGACCTGTGTGGTTTTATATTTGTGTCCTGGTATTTCTATAGGGGCAGACCCGTGAAGATTCCGGGGTAGAATAGGTCTTCAGCAACCCATACTTGCCGTAAAAGGTGACTATGCTTGTAAAAGGCGACTAACGGGATCGGGTGGTCAGGCTCGCTGACTTGGTTGAAGAATGTCATCAATCCCAATTGCGTGGATCGATGCTCATGATATTAATCACTAGATTGTCTGGTCTAGACTCGATTATTTACAGACCACCGTCATATAGCTGTAATATTGCTGAGTGCGGCGTTAAACAACAAACCAACCAACCAACCAACTATAGGGGCACGGGGGGCCGACTGGTTACTCAGTCGCCCAAGTCGGCGCAATTCACTGTGAAGAGTTGCGTCCCTTGGTCACACCAGAAACCGATGATTATGGGTTCGAATCCGGGTTCGACCCGATTTTTTTAGGTTTGTCAGCACCATTCTCCTCCTGAGAATGCTTCGGGCTAACACGCCATGACATCACTTGAATAATGTTAAAATATTCAGTATTATTAATATAGATTTATTATACATATTTCACGAGCTAGCTAAGGTCAGTTAGAAACGATTGTTTTTATAACAACTGATATCGATTCAGTCCGTTACTATTGCAGGTCGGAGTGTGTATACAACTGCTGAAAAAACTGCCTTCATATATAAAATGACCTAGAAATTTTTTAGCGTCGACTTGAGTTGGGACTCAATTTTGCAAACAAACCTATAGCTATTTGTGTTACCGAAAGGTCAGCAAGTGCAAAATATCAATTGACATTGATCTTTAGAATTTTAGCTCCGGATTGCAGACACCGAACGTTGAGAATGATTTATTGTCGTGTGTAAGACTGTAACATATGGCTACCACACTGTGTATTATGTAGCGAGTTTAATTGAGTGGAAAAAGACATAGTTTGTTGTATTATATACGAGTACCCGAGTCTGAAGAACTGAGCTTTATATTGTAAAGGTATTTTTATATGAGCGCATTGATTTTTAGGAGCATTGTTCTGGGCACAGAAGGCTGCATATTGCTGCTTGTTATTCTTAGCTGTAAAATACAGTTTAAGAGGAACTAGGCTCCGTGTTATTAGCCCCGGTCCACAATGCGCCCGTTGCGTTACGACATTGTATCTTTACAGGTTAAGATAGATTTACGACTGTCGTAACGCTACGAACGCTTTGTGGCTGACGACCCTGGTGCCAATGAATGTCTAGACATTGTAATTAGTGGAATTCCGACATTGTCTCCATGGGATTGGTGTAATCATGTACAGCTAGATAATGTACATCATAAAATTTGAATTAGAAGACTAAATTATTATTTGACTGACAGCTGTTCGTATTCACGTGGAAACAATATTAAACGCAAAAAAATCACAAATTGAATTTTAAAATATCGTTGACATGGTTCCAACGATAAATCGATGAACCGGTTAACTGCAACAAATCTGAATCAAATACGCATCAATAGGATTTTTTCTGAATCGGTTCTTATCTACAATATTATTGTCAAACGCATAATTAGGAAGTAATATTAATTCAAATGCATAAACAGTCAACGCCAGGGGACATTCAGTCTCGATTATCCGCCGAAACGGATTCCACTGGGCGTAAAAGGCATTCGTGACCAACTCGTGTTATTCCGTGACAAGCCGAATAGCGACTCGTGCCCCTTTCGTGGCCATTTTTGCAACTGGGTTCCGTCTAAGCGCAAACTGGCATAGCTAAAAGAATTGTCTACTCGTTGCGTAAGGATTAACGTATATTTCCCCATATATCATATATATTCCAGATGCTATTGAAAACACATCGAGACCAACAGTATTATGCAATATGTTTGAACACACTTAACTGTATCTTGGGTGTATTTTTAAATGCAAGACATATGTAAAATAAAAAAATATCCCTGAGAGATTCTTTGACCGAAGTACTTGAAGTCATACGCGCATTCTGATTGGTTTGTCGTATTTTCGCACATAACATTCATCAATAGGGAGACGAGTCTTCTTGCAAGTTACGGAAAGGGACGAGTGGTGACGAATGCGTAAAAGGCAAAATAGCGCTGAAAATGATATGAATACATCGTTGGAAATCAGTGATGACACCAGGTGTTCGCGAAAGAGAACGAACGTCCGCTTCTACCGCTAGAACCACCACTCACTTTAGAAGTCAATGTTTCTTGTTGGCTGACAGGGTACAAACAAGGAAAACACAAAAACAAAAAACAGAAATATGAAGTTTGGAGATCATAACGCGATTATCTATCAAATGACTATATCAGTTGGGTAAGAGTCATTGGGTATGACGTCATGAATATACATGACGTCAGTGTGACGTCAGTAGGACAGCCCCGCTGAAAGTCTCGGAGGCGCATCGATCTGATTTAATTTAATTTTTATCTTATCTTATCTAATTTATTTTAATCTTTATCTGATCTGATATGATTTTTATTAATGTCACGATCCCAGTTTTCAGATGTGTGCTGATCAAACTTACATAAGCCTTTAATCAATACATTCGTACTTCCTTCCCTATTCATGTTTCTTAATAGTGTTTATCATAGCTTTTAGAAAGGCGGTGTAGCGATGATTGTTTGTTGTTTAACGCCGCACTCGGCACTATGACGGCGGTCTGTCAATAATCAAGTCTGGACCAGACAATCCAGTGATTGATATCATGAGCAGCGATCCACGCAATTTGGATACGATGACATCCCGTTAGTCGCCTCTTATGACAAGCATGGGATGCTGAAGACCAATTCCAACCCGGATCTTCACGAGCCGTGTAGTGATTAACTGGGTTAGCAGAGAAAGGAAGGATGATCATGCAACGGTTTGTTTTCTTGTTTTCCAGCTATATCACGGCGGCCTGTGAAAAACAATCCTTGGTCATACAAGCTTGTGGTGGATATTATGAGCATTGTTCAACGCCGTCGGGAACCGGTGACACGCAATCAATATGTCACAGACCCAATACAACCGCCCCCTACGGGCAAGCTTAAGTAATTGGGGACCCAGACTAACTTGGGAATCAAGGGGATATTTGTTTTACCCAAATACAGTAAACTACGTTTATATCGAACACGCTTATAACGAACTGACGGATATAACGAACATATGTTTGGTCCCGGCCATTTGCTGTATATATGCTGTATATTTGCTTATAACGAACTACGGTTATATCGAACTAAAATCAGTTGTCCCTTTGAGTTCGTTATAACCGTAGTTTACTGTAATCATAATAACGCAACTATTATTATTATCGCCTCTACTTTATTCTACTTTGAGATTTAGATACCGTTTTGCTTATTTCATCTAAACACAAAACAACTTATTTTCAAATAACGACAAATTTAATATGCTCTGAATTGCATTCTTGAAACCTCTAGACTATTCACTAAATATAAGGGGCGGTCGGGTAGCCTAGTGGTTAAAGCGTTCGCTCGTCACGCCGAAGACCCGGGTTCGATTCCCGACATGGGTACAATGTGTGAAGCCCATTTCTGGTGTCCCCCGCCGTGATATTGCTGGAATATTGCGAAAAGCGGCGTAAAACCTTATTCACTCACTCACTCACTCACTAAATATAATGCTCCAGTATTTTCGCGCATCAAATCAGTAGAAAAATGTCGGATTTTAGTTGTTTATATAGTTTTTTTCTCAAAGCAGAATTGGAATACTGCTGTGTATGGTGTCAAACAACAACCATGAAACAAATTTCGTACTGAGAAAGGGAAGTAATGTACACTATAATTAAGTTTTGTCACATTTCATGACATTAGATGAATCGAGTGACATAATTGCCGCGTCCTCAGCCTTATACTTTAATTCCACAAGGGTTTCAGTAAACGTCTTTATCACTTTACTAATTTTGTGATCAATACTTGTTATATGTATGTTTTCTCTATATGCAATAGAATATGAACAATACTGGTGTTTGGGTACACATACATGAATACTCACATATTGAAAAGGTCATAATTATGGCAATATGAATATTGATGTGTTATTCATCATCTTGTGTATATAATTCGTTCTGTATACCACCTGTTTGTTATATATATATATACTACTCAAAAGAACTTAAGGACCACCGGACCGCCTCCGTGGTCTAGTGGTAGAGCGTCCGCCCGGAGAACGGAAGTCCCGGGGTTCGATTCCCGGCCGCGGCATATCAAAAGACGTTAAAAGATGGTACTTGTTGTTACCCTGTCTGCTCGGCATTAAGGGGCTAAAGCTAAAATAAGGACTGGTCGGCTCGGAGTCAGTAAACTGTGTCTGAGTGGGGTATTCATGTTAAACTGCGGTATGGTATCTCAGTGAGCTAGTACTTTAAATTGGCATCAGTCCGGACTAGTACAAGCAGATACACACACACGTGCATGAACGTCGCTATAGAAGTGCAATACTCTTGGACGCGATGTTAAACCCCATTCCAATACCTAAGGGCCAGCGATTCCTTCATATAACTATATTTAATCTGTCATGCCATGATATATTAACTAAAGTAATATAATTAAATTTGCATTCTGATTAGCTGAATTGGTCACGTGTTATTGCTTTCCTTCACGCAGATTCATACAGTTTGCACATCGGTTTTTCGACTCATACCTCAATGACCCGACAAAATACATAGTCAATCCTCAAAAGAAAGAATCGGGTAGTCCTTAACGTCTTTTGAGTAGTATATATCACGTGTTAAGCTGCAAGTATCTGAATATCAGCATTTGTTACCAAATATGCTTGTGTTGATTAACAAGTGCTCCTGGGCCTACTTGCACACACCGATCTTAGCACTAGGACCATCGTAAGCCTCTGCTAAAGTTACGATCATCTTAGCGCTAAGATCGCTTTGTGCCAGAGGGCCCAGATGCTCTGTTAACCAGCACAAGCATATTTTGTAACAATGCATCATAATGCCTTCACATCTGTCAAAATACCTGCAACCGCAACAAGACAAAATGCTAAGTCACTCCATTCTACGGAGTTATTTTATGGCACGCGGTGCTGCAAATCATCAGACCCTTTGCTGGCTCCAAAAATACGTGGGAACATGATGGTCTTGTATTAAACGACGCCAATCATGCAGACTTGTAATTGGTAACTTGAAGCATAAATATGAAACTCCGTTTGAAGCGCGTGTGTAATTGGTGGTACGATACATTCAATTCAATTTCTTTATTCAACGTACTGAGGAGGCCACAGGCCTATAGTACAATCATGATTACAGGAGCAATTGGTACAATCATATAAGTTCCAAACTTGATTTTCTTTGTATAAAAGCATGATATATGTACATAGAAAGATTTCTTATGGTTTCGATGTTGCTAGTGGTCAATAATAGTTTAAACTTAAATGTACAATGGTTTATATGAAAATATTTTGGTAAATATACTTCTCTTAGTTCATCATAATGCGGACATACTAGTAAAAAGTGATACTCGTCCTCAATTAATCCTAGGTCACATAGTGGACAGAGTCTATTTTCTCTCGGAATATTTTGATATCTACCTTTTTCAATTAAAAGATCGTGTGATGAATAGTACGATACATAACCTTTAGTCTTTTCAACTTCACTTCTTGAACTTTAACTAAGACAAAATTGTTTTGGATGAGCAACTTCTTTATTACAATTGGGCGACGTTTCGGTGTAGATTCTAACACCGTTATCAAGCAAATGATGTACAAACTAGGTATGAGCATGATATATATACATAACAATAGATAGATGTTTACCATTCCAACTTCTAAATGCCACTCAAAGAAGTTCTTGTACTTTACTATTAATATTATTACAGTTATTACTACTAAGTAGTAGTAGCGGCAGTAACAATAATAGTTGTAGAAGCAAATGTACTACTAAATACATTATTAGTAGATGTAATAATACTAGTAGCAGCAATAGCAATAGTAGTAACAGTAGTCGGATTAGAAGTGTTTCCGGTAGCTGCCGTTGTACCAGTTGAATCTGTAGTAGTAGTTGCAGCTGTTGTAGTAGTAGTTGCAGCAGTAGTAGAGTAGTGGTAGTAGAGAAGTAGCAGTAGTAGTAGATAATGTAGTTGTTGTAGCAGCAGTAGTATTAGTAGCAATAGTTGCTTCTTTAGAAGTTGTAGTAGTAGATGAAGGTGTAGTAGCAGTAGTAGAGTAGTGTAGTAGTAGTTGCAGTTGTAGTAGTAGCAGAAGAAGCAGTAGTAGTAGTAGCTGCTGTAGCAGTAGTAGTGGATGCAATTGTAGTAGTAGTAGCAATAGTAGAGAAGTAATGTAGTAGTAGAAGTAGTAGTAGTAGTAGCAGCTGTAGCAGTAGTAGTGGATGCAATTGTAGTAGTAGTAGCAATAGTAGAGAAGTAATGTAGTAGTAGTAGTAGTAGCAGCTGTAGCAGTAGTAGTGGATGCAATTGTAGTAGTAGTAGTAGTAGTAGCAATAGTAGAGAAGTAATGTAGTAGTAGTAGTAGTAGTAGTAGTAGTAGTAGTAGTAGTAGTAGTAGTAGTAGTAGTTGCATCTGTGGTAGCAGCAGTAACATGAGTAGCATGGTAACTTTGTAAACGTCCAAAGTGAACATCGTCATATCCATATTTTGTATTTTATCATTTGCTTCTCTCGGTGAGGTTTCTTCAGTCAGGCCCCCTGGGCCAGCGTCAGGCAACACAAACCATCAAGCGGTGCTTTAACCAGTTGAACTAATCACCTGTTTCAAACCGCGATGACGAAATGGTTATGGCCATAAGCCATATGGGAAATTACTATCGTTTTCGTCTCACTTGTAGCCGTAGTATAGACCATGTGTTATCAAACTGGTTGGCATGTGAACGTCGCTGAAAAATATGTGCTTCCAGGAACCGTGTAATATTCTTGGGGCTGTCATTTCTGATGAGACAGAAATTGTTCTCGACAACTTCTTTCAGACAATTTCTCATTGGAAAGAAGTCACTGTGGAATTATATTTTTTTACGAAACATTTTTCACAGGACATTCAGTGTGTCCAGCAAAATCGACCAGCAAAATTATATTGTCTGGTATTTTAAGCAAACAAAACCAACTATTCTTTTAAAATGGTCAGCACTCGGGCATTTCAATGAAGACAATTAAAGCAGTTCAGGAAGGAGAGTTGGACGAATAGATAAGGTAGGTGATTCTGTTTTTTCCCGATGATTGCAATGAGGAATGTACCACCACGCGTACGATATCACTAATGCATACACGCTGGCCTCATACAAACACCGGGTGTGTGTATTCACATTGGAATATATATATAATTGTCATTAAGTTTACATTGTCATTTGTTACATCGTTATTTTGTTCGATCGTGTCTACACCCTCTTAATATTTTGCATTTCGGTTATTAAGTATCATGATTGTAATTTTAAGAATTTGAAATGAATCTTTAATTTATACTTTCCAGGAGTGTTGGTAAAGTTTCGCGAAGACCTGGTGTCCACGCTGATTTTCAGTCATCCATTCATATCATTTGCGCCTCTATATTTGCCTATTACCCCCAATGGGATCTGTTTGGGGAAATAATCGAGGCTTCTTTTTCTCTTGCGCTGACGTATGTTTCTATAATGCAGTGTCACCGTTCTTGATGTTCCAATGCAGAACCAACCAGCAGGTAATATCATCACCATATATACGGGGGGTGATTGATCATCTTTGAGCCATAGGAAGACTTTAACTAAAGACTTAAATTATATGTTTTTCAACAAATACCAGTTCCCCATTGAAACACTTCTGTCACACCTGGTTGTCCAAAAGTTATTCACAGCTGCAATGACGTCGTTCAGTCTAAATTGCTTCCGGCTTGGGCTTCATGTTTTGGGACAGATGGAAGTCTGACGGAGCCAGATCAGGAGTATAAGATGATGGAGTTTAAAGCCACACTTATGGATTGTAGCCATGAAAATGATTCATATGTGCACTGGCAAATGGTCCTGATGGAAGCGCACACATTTTATTAGCATCCCATGCCTCTCAATCTTAATTTCCTCCTGTGATTGCCCCAAAAGTACAGCATAATATTATCCGTTTATTATCTGGCCTTTTGAAAAGGCGTCAACTGTGATGACACCTTGGAATCCAACAACACGGAGGCCATGATCTTTCAAGCTTATAGGACAGCCGTTGCTTTGTTTGGTGTTTGTGGGGTTTTAAAATGCTTCCACTTGATTGTTGTTGGACATTAAGTGGTGGAACCAGGTTTCATGCAATGTCATAATAGTGGCAATAACCTTTCTGGATCAGCTTCAAACAGACAGAGCTAGATTATCACGAGACATGTTTTGCCATGTTTTACGTTTCTGTAATAATTGAACGTACTCTCTCCTGGGTAAAACCATATTGAACCAGCAATATGACGCTCAGTCATTAGCAAGTCGAACATCACCATATTGTGGATTCTCTGGATTATTCTGGTGTTGCTTGCGTGACAGGCCTTCCAGGACGGGGTCATCTTCACGACTCTCCCTGTCACGCTTAAACTCTGCTGCCCACTTCTTTGCGTTGGAATGAGGGTGAGTGAGTGTATGAGTTAGGTTTTAACGCCGCTTTTAACATATTACAGTTATATCACGGCGTGTCAGCTTAACGTGGGAGGAAAGCCCGAAGTGATGCAGGTCTCAGACGTTTACCACTTTGGAGAAACCCACGAGCCCGGGCATGGTGTTGACAAACCTAGAAACATTATCGAACCCACAATCATAGTTATGATACAACTATATAGTGATTCGGACAAATCTATAGCGTAATTAGATCCACCTGAAAAAGAATAATTTTCTTGATACAAGTTGATGTCTGTTTTAGATATCCATTCATAAAATTTTCACGCTCAATGGAGTTTGTTTCGGATAATGGTTATTCTCCCGTTTTGACGTTATGTATTTCCAAATGACTATATTTGCCTTCACAACCATTGGATATTTACACATAAAGGTAACATAAAGCCATGACTGTCGGCTCTTGGAGAATTTTGAATTCGAGGTCATTCAACACATGGAACGTTGGATATTGGCGTTCGTTCCTGTTCTTTTCAAGCCTCAATCTAAGAAGATATTAACAAACATTATGAAATGCAGCCTGGGAGATTGGTTACACAGATTTGAAGGGGTCATATTACGACGATGTTGTATTGGCCATTCCAGATATACGCATGAATATGTATTGAAAGGTGAATATCCGATGTTTACCCCTTGTGATGAGAGATTCACATTCAAGTATGTCCCGCAGGGCAGGATATGGCCACCTTGTCCCATGCTCCTGATGCCATCACCATTTGATAGTGATTCATGAACACATGTTTATGATTTAGACGGAATTATACAATAGACCAGAGATTGTGTATGATTATGGAAATGTTGTTTGTCGCTTTTATTTCTTTTAACATCGCTGTAATCCTTCTATAACAATGTTTACCGTCGGCAGGCCATGAGGCTAAGATATTTTCACTAACAGCTGCAGCCTCATCTTTGTTCCTTTAGGTTCAAGGATTTAAGAGTACAATTTGAACCATGATGACCTGGATTATTCAGAAAGAAGGATGATAAAAGCCCTCTTTCACCTTTCAGCTAAATAGATTTTAATGTTTCAAATCATCTTCTCTCAAGAATAACAAGCACTCTATTACTGATTTATATTTTAAAACAGATTGGTTTTTTGATAACCTTTAAGAAATTGTGACAAGTAAACATTTTTTTTAAACTGGGAGTGCATGATAACAGTATTTTGGTTGCTGTGTCCTTAAAGGGGGTCGAAGTTGGGTCGAAATAATTCTGTTCCTGACACGGCATGTACGAGTTCATCATTCACAATGACCCGTGCACACTAATGCTTCCATAGGTTTAAATGCAGATCTCTGATTATCTGGTTGTTATACTGTTCATCGTCGATAGGTTCCATATATACTAAGGAATGAGGCATTTTATTCACGACAGGACTGGAATACTGCCGATGTGAGTTTAGCTTTTTCTCCTCCTTGATGACCACTTCTGTAAATAATGTAATAAAAGCCTTACCCGTCACGTGAAGCTGTGTGGCTCGTTCATACCAGTCAATTAATGTAGAAACAATGTGAACTAAAGTCCAACCGAAGCCGAGTCCTGTCTCACGATCACAATAAAGTAAACATTCAATTATTCTTCTTCGGCCTAGTACCAAAACATTATTGGAGGATGTCTGATTAGAACCAGAGAAAGTATGGCCACGTAATACCGCTGTAATCCATTTTTAACAATGTGTACCGTCGGGAAGTCACGTGGCTAAGACATTTGAACTGACAACTGCAGCCTCATCTTTGTTCCTTCAGGTTCAAGGACTTAAGAGTACAATTTGAACCATGATGACCTGGATTATTCAGAAAGAAGGATGATAAATGCCCTCTTTTACCTTTCAGATAAAAAGATTTTATTGATTTTAACACGGAGTGCAAACAAAACAACAATTGGTGTTGGTAGTAAAACATTATCGATTAATATTTGGAGATGGTATATATCTTATTGGGGGAAAATAATCAGTGCCTTTTAATATGAGATTTGAAAGCGTGTCATGGAGTGCACAGCAGTGATGTTAAATCAATTGTAGACATGTCTACAATATATATTATATCGCTGAGAATCAATATTAAACCACACAAAGTCGTTTGGTTATAGTCTCACGTATCTTGTCACAGGAAATTTGAAATATGAAACGAAATATTATTCAGACTGGCATAATTTATCCACGCCGTTGATTGGGGCCTGGGTCGACTCATGGGAAGTATGTTGATTTAGATGCAAAAAAATAGATTATGAAATTCACAACAACAACAACAACAACAATAATAATTACAATAATAATGCATTCCACAGTTTTCTAAAACGAGCCAAGGATGTGGGACATAATCTCAATGTCGGTGTTGATTTTGTTGATGGTTCTGTACTGCTGGACGGTACAGAAATGAGTGTCAACCAAGCGAAGTGCCATATCAAATCGGCCCAGTTTTCAAAGGAGAGGCTATCTGAACAACCACTGCATCGAGTTTATGTGCAGTGTGTTCAGAAGATCAGCAATCCTGCAGAGTCCTTTGCTTGGATGAAGTCGTCTGGCCTGAAAAGTGAAACAGAAGGCTTTCTGTTTGCTGCTCAGGACCAGTCACTTCTCACTCGAAACCGCCAATGGGTGATTTTGCATCAAAATGTAAATATGAAATGTAGATTATGTAATGAGTTTCATAAGACTGTCCAACATATTGTCAGTGGATGCCCAGCTTTGGCACAAACGCTGTTTAAACGACATGATGGTGTAGCTCGATCATTTTATTATCGTCTTCGCCATGCTTGTGATTTTGACACTGAGGTCCACCCATGCATCGTACGACCCAGAATATGTAGAGGGCGTCATGGAAAATAATAAATACAAAATTCTTGGGAATAGGCCTATATAAAGCCTCAGACGTATCCAGGCCAACAAATCGCATCTTGTCCTTTTTGATAAATCCAATGAAATCATTTATACCATTGAATTTTCTATCCCTTTTGACACTAATGTGAATGACAAGATTGAGGAAAAACATGGCAAATATGCGGACCTCGTTTTCGAAATGTCAAGCTTGCATCCCAAGTACCAAGTTGTCCGACTCCCCATTGTTCTCGGTGCCTTAGGTTTGGTACCTGGTATCTGTTGACTGACATTGGGAGAGTACCCGGGTTTGCTTCCAGGAATACAGCCCTTCTGACAATCTGGGTAATGCAGAAGGCTGCAGTGTTGGGGAGTCTTCACATTCTCCAAAAAGTTCTGGGTGGGTTTGACTAGGCAGCGCTTCCTGGGAGAAGTCCCTTTCGCTCTCTGGGCTGCGTGTAGAGGGGGCAAGGGCCCTGAGCTGATGATGAGCCTAACCAGCCTGACTGTGCCAGGATCACCCAAACCCTCCTTGCTGCATTTTTTATTTTAATCTGTAAATAATAATAATGATCTGCTACCGGGTACCTTTCGGCTGCTGGATAATGAGAGGAGATTTCGACCTGAGTCATTCATCTAAGAAACACACCAACAAGTTAAAGTAACCATGTATTTGCGTGATACGGGTCCGAAGCTCTGGAAGCAGTCAGATCAGGAGTCGACTGTGAGCATGGCAAGAGCAGTCACCCATCCCTCAAATTTTGTAAGGAATTCGATAAATGTGGAAATCCCGAAACATTTGGGGAGGTCGATCAAAAATGAAAATCTCCATATCTGATTTTCTTTCTGCATGAAAGTGAGCATGATTTTCACAATATTCCAAAAATACCACGACGGAAGACGCCAGAAAAGGCCTTAACACAATGCACCCAATCTCATTAAAGTCAGATCTCGCTACCCAATGCACCCAATCTCATTAAAATCAGTTCTCGCTACCGCTAAACAAAGATATGAGAACACCCCATTATGGGTCACGTCAGACCGACCTTGTGTGAACTTTGACCGACCAATGGAATGACTTACAAGAAGTAGCCAATCAGAAGGCAGACTTCTCGTGCTTTACGGCACTAATTTCAGATTGGCGACTACGCTTCGAAACATATTTTGACAAATTCTCGATAAAAAATTTGAAACCTGAACCAAAGAACATTCTTTAATGGCTAATAGATGATCTATATATGATATGATATATATAAGAGTATATGGATTCATTCGTTAAGCCCGTAAATATCGTTCGGAATAACCCGTGTTAAACTTTTCGAATTTGCATGATTAGAAATCACATTACGACTGTCACTTTCATGATCTGGTAAGCGAGGCTGTGATTGGTCGAATGAAAAGTCGGTCTGACGTGACCTCTCATGGAATGTCCTCACATCTTTGTTTAGCGGGAGCGAGAACTAAGATCTGATTTTAATGAGATTGACAATGCACCATGAAGGAAATCGAACCGGTGCCCTCGACGTCACGAGCGAACACCTTAGGCTATTGCACCGCCCTATTTCGGTTTTATTAAGTGGTTGCGCACGACATCCATACCCTGGGTTCTACGCTGGGGATAGACCGATTGCATAGAAGTCAACTGACGCCAATTACTTACTGCATCGTGTAAGATCATTGACAGTAGTCATCGAGTGCTTTTACCAAGCGCTGCTTTCGCGAAATACGAGGTCCTAATTATCGTCTTTTTTTTGTCACATTTGGACATTGGGACATGTCACGTGTTACGTTAAGTCTGATAGCCTCTGGATGTCGTTCGATGGCTTCCTTTAAGACAATGTCGTTTAGCATATGCTTTAATAATGTCTGAGACGAAATGATGTGAATTCAGAGTAAGCGAGTGTTAGTGTCTTGTATAATATTTAAGGATATCACAGCTTGTCGTTGTCCTTGTAACGTGAACAAATTAATTACAAAATGGCATATACAAATATATTCATTTAAACACTATATTTACATATGACCTGTGTAACTTTCATCCCGCATTAAACTGACACATGATGTGACTGAAATAATGATCAAAGCAGCGTTAAAACACACTCCCATTCTCCAACATCATAGAATTGCATCTAGAACATATGGTCGCTCGCCATCAAAGATTTAGGTAAACCATTTACGTTTCATGATGAATCAATACCATTCAACACCCACACAAAAACGCTCTAAGCTTACGTTTGTAGGTAGCCCCATACTGATATACGCATGTACTTTACTTAAGAATTGACCTTCACTTTGTCAATTCTTATAATTTTTTATCACAATTTCTTTCCTCAAAGGACGTAGGCCAAGATCTAAACACAATTTTATTTAGTACGTGTGACTTCATGTTTACACTGACAGCCATACAACAACCAGCTATATCGCGGAGTAAAATAGTTCCCCGAAAAGAGAGGTGACATGAGTGTATGGATGCACAACTTGCTCTTCAGAAACATCTTACGCAACACATGTGTTCATATAATATCCCCATTAGATGAGAAAGGTCTGTAATGAACTACCTCAGTAAGTCAGTCACAATGACAGCGCATCGTAATACATAAATTACATCAAGTACAAGACGTCAAAATGGCCGACACGATAAACGTGACGGGAGGATTTCCGAAGTTGTTAATGAACCTGTGGCGGTTACATGTGTTAGTCATAATTGATCAACTGACCGATTATTGAAAGGTGATTAAAGATGCGTCAAACAGACACCAAGGTAAATTCGTAGATTGCTGGAGACGGTCACTGTCAGCCTAGACACAGATCGAGTCGATACTGACGATAGTTTGGATGTGCATTTTTTCGTTTGTTCATTAGGATGGGCCGTAGCGAGGAAATTCGTGAACAATCATGCAGTCAAGCTCTCTTACGTTTCTCAATGTATACTGAAATGCTGAGACCAGGATAAAAGGTTCTAAATGATCAGATATAATGCTAATGTATGTTTTCGTGCTAGGGAATTCCCAGGGGTTTCCCCAGGAATGTGGAAGTAGTCCGTCAGTGTTTACGTCATTTCAAGAACACGGTCTCGTGAAAAACGTATGAACGTCAAATTGTGTCGTTCATACACTTATGAACGTCAACTTCGCTGCCATGTGACTGACCTCTCGTCCAATGGAAAAGCCGTATATCGTGTAAACGTCAAATTAAAAAATTATAATGAAATGTTGGTGATCAACACGGTAATATTTGAGACATAGTTATTTCTTTCATGGGAAATATTGCAAATGTGCCATTGCCAATGTCCAAGATACAATGTAGGTTTTGCATTAAATTGTGGCATTGGCCATAAAACTAGTTTCAGCTACGGTTCCACATAACGAAACCATTCCTTACTTTCACACATACCATATGTTCCCGTGTTTGTTTTTTAGGTAAAAAAAATCATATCTTTGTGGGGCAGGATTGGCTCACCTTTTCGCGAACCCCTTGTATCATCCCATTGTGATAGTTATTCACATATAAACACATGATATAGACAGAATCGTAAATTGACTTTCTTATAAATATGGAAGGGGCTTTGTCGCTTTTTAGTTTTGTTATTATTTACAGATTAAAATGAATAAGTGCAGAAAAAAAGGGTTGGGTAATCCTGTCAAAGTCAGGCTGGTTAGGCTCCTCTCGGCGAACTCACCCAGAAGTTTTCGCAGAATGTGAAGACTCCCCAACATTATTGCCTTCTGCATTACCCAGATTGTCAGATGGGCTTTATTCCTGGAAGCAAACCCGGGTACTCTCCCAATGTCATTCAACAGATTTGGGGGGTACCGAACCTAAGGTACCGAGAACAATGGGGAGTCGGACAACTTGGTACTTGGGATGCAAGCGTGACATTTCGAAAGCGATGTCCGCATATTTGCCTTGTTTTTCTTCAATCTTGTCATTCACATTAGTGTTAAAAGGGACAGAAAATTCAATGGTATAAATGAATTCATTGGATTTATCAAAAAGGACAAGATCAGGTTTGTTGGCCTGGATACGTCTGAGGCTGTATACGGCTCTATTCCCATGGATTTTGTATTATCTTTTTCCATGACGCCCTCCACATACTCGGTGTCAAAACCACAAGCATGGCGAAGACGGTAATAAAATGATCGAGCTACTCCATCATGTCGTTTAAGATACTGTGTTTGTGCCAAAGCCCGGCACCCACCGACAATGTGTTGAGCAGTCTCATTAAATTCCTTGCATAATCAACATATTATATTTACATTTTGATGCAAAATCACACACTGCCGGTTTCGAGTGGTAAGTGAGCAACAAAAAGGAAACCTTCTGTTTCACTTTTTCAGGCCAGCCGACTTCACCTGAGCGAGGGACCCTGCAGGGATGCTGATCTTCTCAACACTATTATTGTTACCATGGATAGACATCTGTGTCAAAACCATAAGCAAGCCATTCGATCATGATTATGATTATTATTAGTATATGAACCATGTGTTCCCATGACTAGCATTCAGGTAAAAATAATTTTAAGCGTTTACGAACCTCAAAACCTCTCGAGTTAAAATGTCTTAAGTTAAGTTTTCTTCTGTTATAAGGGGGCACGGGTAGCCCAGTCGTCTAAGGCGCCGCGATTCGCTGTTCAGAGTTGCGTCCCTTGGGCACGCCAGAAACCTATGATTGTGGGTTCGAATCCCGGTTCGCCCCAATTACGTTTCTAGGTTTGTCAGCACCATACCCGTGCTCGTCGGTTTCAGCGAAGTGGTAAACGTCTAAGACCTGCATCACTTCGGGCTTTCCTCCCACATTAAGCTGACACGCCGTGATATAACTAGAATACTGTTAGAAGCGGCGTTAAACCCAACTCACTCACTCACTCTTCTGTTATAAGATACTTGTAATTGTTTAAACTAAACACAAACACAGGTTGAGTGAGTGAGTGAGTTTTCCAGCTTTGTGATCATGAAATCGATGATGACGGGTGCATGGATGGTGCTGACAAACCAAGCAACACTTGGATTCGAACCCACGACCAGCAGATCCTGCACAAGATTTAAATCACACATTAAAAGTTGGCTATGAGGCCCGAGCAAGCTGGCGTTTCAATATACCATTTCTCAAAAGGAATGTGAAACAGTAATTGATTTTAACAGCTGTTTTCTGTGGCATCTAAATATTTAACGTGTTTGGAACCAGTCCTATTCAACAGATAAAATGTGAATACGCCGACATGCTCCGATAGTTTGCTAGAAGCATATGTCATGCGTGACTTTGCGCCGTACTGGATGACGTCATTTTCGTTGTTCCGGAATATCCCGAGTCGTGTCAACTGAAATCTCCGGTAGTTGTGACTCTGCCTCTTTTTTAGATCTCTTTTCATGGTCTTCCTTTAACATTGGAACATGCCTATGTTCTTTTTATTCACATCTGAACTCATAGCGACTTAGGTGAGGCCTACTTTCATACAGGTATTCCCTTGCATAGCAACGTAACCAACGCCGTCTTTGATACACGGCTTAGGAATAGCCTATTTGAGGCAGACATTGCAGCTAAGGTGTGTCTAAAACAACACTACCCTGGACCATCTTTCACACAGGTATCTCAGTTTACTGTTGCATAGCAACACTACTCGGATTATCTTTCACACAGGTATCTCAGTTTGCTGTTGCATAGCAACACTACTCGGATTATCTTTCACACAGGTATCTCAGTTTACTGTTGCATGGCAACAATACTCGGATTATCTTTCACACAGGTATCTCAGTTTACTGTTGCATAGCAACACTACTCGGATTATCTTTTGCACAGATATCTCAGGTTTCTGTTTCATAGCAACACAACTCGGATTATCTTCTACACAGATATCCCAGGTTTCTGTTGCATAGCAACACTACTCGGATTATCTTTTACACAGATATTCCAGGTTTCTGTTGCATAGCAACACTACTCGGATTATCTTTCACAGAGGTATCTCAGATTACTGTTGCATAGCAACACAACCATTTCTCACACAGGTTTTTCAGTTGCATAGCAACACTAATCCGATTATCCTTTACAAAATGATCATCAGATTTCTTTCACAAAAAACAAGACTCTAAACAACAAATAGTAATCAACATTAATAAAACCACAAAACTCAATAAGTAGCAAGTATTTGACTTATATATGTCTGTGGCAACGATGGTACGAGTACTAACTAAACCGGACAACATCGACAAAATCGTTAAATGAAACTTATAGGGATACCAAATTTCTTCGCCATAACCAGTTTTTCGTTGTATTCAACTTCTATATATATATAGTCTGGAAGGTAATTTAAGGTACCGACATTGACTACAATATCTGAAAAACTATTGGACCTACTCCAGTTAAAGTTGGTGCACGGGAATCACGCACGTTGAGACGCCCAACGCTAACGCCGTATTCGTGCGTGCGTGATTCCCGTGCACCCTTTCGAGTTGAATTGATTGGTTCAACTGTGTCATATGGCCCTGTGACGCAGGGGTAGCATTATGCAAAAGGCTGTTTCAATGAATGCTCGTTCCACCCGTGACGAACAGGTCTGGTTGTTGATGAAATATAGTGATAGCTAAATAGACAGATTTTCTATTCATGCACCGATTGTCTTTAAATGTAATATCCAGTTAAGTATGACTGTTTAATAATCTCATACCAACTTTCACTGGAGTAGGTCCAATAGTTTTTCAGATATTGTAGTAAACGTCGGTACCTTAAATTACCTTCAAGACTATAACTAAACTGCAGAGCAAAAGAGTCAGGTCTCCGAATATCGTACAGGTTCCTAAGTTCCGTACACTTTGATGTTTCCTTGATTGCTTTCAATGCTTTCATGCGGCGTCAAACTACTTTCATTGGTTGAAATGTGGTAATCCCCAACTCAATTTTCAGCTATCACGTGTATTTGTCATGCGTTTTCTCTTTCGAGATATGATTGGTTATCGCGAAGTGCACTTGCGCAGAAGCGGTTCTCTCCATTTCTTGCTGGGTTGACGTCAAGGTCACGATTCGAGAACCTCTACATGTGACAGGTCATTGCGGTAAATTTAAAAAGCACGAACGGTACGGAAACACGAAATAATGCATATCAGCTGCCATAAACATTTCATATTGAAAATTATTAATAGGTTTCATAAAAGTTATTTTCAAAATTAACAAAATGTGGGACGTACGATATTTGATGCCCAAATTTTTATAATATATACACTTGAACATTGGAAACTGATTACAGACGCCGGAACACTGCAGGCTTAAGGTCCAATACACAATCCATGGTATCCATATCAATTACATAACCACCGAGTAACGCTTGTCTTGTTTGTTTCATGCTTAGACACCATTAAACATGGGTGTGTACTTTTCTTTGCACGGCAGCTTATACGCATCACCATTTTCACCTCACAGAACTTTATACATGAAAGTTGTTGTTCATGGAGTCCCACGTGGTTTAAATTACACGGCAAAATAACAGACAAAAGAGATTTACCTAACGCTCGGTTAGCAATCGTATATTTATGCAAATTCCAACATGCACCTACCCTTAACTTCCTTCATTTGCACAAAAATGTGAATTATAAAAGACTAAAGCAAACAGATTTGATTATACACAACAATGAAACGTTTCGCGTCTGAAATACACCTCGTAAATGTGAACTTATTTAAATAACCTGAACGAGTTTGGGATTGAGAGGAGCTTTCGTTACTGCAGTCTGAAAAAGTCGCCACATTCCGTGGCTGTCATGATACCACTTCCGGTCTGTGCTCGCTCAACGCTTATAACTTGTTTGAGTAAGTATTGAGTACACATGATTTACCTTGTCTGTAAAATATGGACCTCTTGTAATACAGTGGCTCTATCTTAATAGAATGGCCCCTTTTGGTGCTGGATCTGGCGGAAATGACCCCAGTAGGATTTCCGGAATTGGTTCGCAGTAACCTCTGTTGGTCGTAAAAGGTGACTAACTTGATCAGGTGACTCGATGACTTGGTTGATTGTATCCCATCGACCACGACCGTGTTGGACGTTGCTCAATATCAGTTACTTGTTTGACCCAGGGGCAGTTATATTCCAGCAGCTCCAACCTTTGGGGTCTACATGTCACAACTTTTGAGGTATACTGAACAACAAAAGTTCCTGTGACACTGAATAAGATTTAATGAAAAGTTATGTTTTTTACCAAATCTGAAACAATTTCGGTTTGCAACAGATAAAAGACTCCTGTAAGTGTGCAATTGGTTTAATTTGCCATACTGACTTAAGAAAATGTGTGATTTCATAAAAAGACATGAACATGCTAAAATGTCAATTTACAAATCAGTAGCGTGTGTGTATACCTCTGGTTGCGATGCAAGCAACACATCTTCGTCTCATGGAATGGCCCAGGCGTCGCACAAAGTCCTGTGGGATATCTGTCCATATCTGCTGGAGCATGTTTCGAAGTTCCTGGAGTGTCTGTGGAACACGTGGGTGACGTCGAAGGCGCCGATCCATCTCATCCCACATGTGCTCGATTGGTGAGATCTGCTGTCTTCACCACTGTAGACGTGCTTGACGGTGGTTTCCTGTGAAAATGGGACGTCTGGCGGGTCTTCTGGCGACAATCCCTGCACATCTGAGGCGACGACGTACTGTTTGTGAAGATATTCGTCGAAGGCCAGGGATGCTTCTTGCAGTCACTGTTGCTGGCGGTAATCGATTTCGTAGGTGTGTTGTTCGAATCCAGTTGTCTTGTCGATTATTGGTTACGCGTGGCCTGCCACTCCGAGGATGGTGTCTGACTGCATTCGTCTGTTGCCAACGTTGCCATAAACACCAAATGGTATTTCTGTGGACGTTAAATTGTCTCGCAACATCACGTTGAGTCGATCCTGCTTTACGCATACCAATGGCTCGCAAACGCTCATTTTCGGACAGCCGTGGCATTTCGTAATCTAGAATAATTGCGCAATTTTGTTGTTTTTCTGAGTGGTTGTTGTCAGCACGATGCTTAACAATGCATATGGAATCCCGTTAACGCACATGTTTTATACCCATTCTTGGGTAGTGAATACATGGGGCATGCATAAAAGTCAACTTTTGCATGGAATGCATGAATTTCTTTAGCAGTTGCGTTTTTGTGATTGATTCCATAAATGTACTACAATATTGAAAACCAAACTTTACTTGTTTGAAAAATACACTAAAATATTGGTGTCACAGGAACTTTTGTTGTTGAGTATACAATCGAGCATGCCCTTTCTACTAACATTTCACAGCGCATTACATGACTCTTGCTCAGGAGTTGTATGATCAAGGTTACAACATTCGAGGTCTCGGGAAAGCTTTCAAAAAATTTGATGGTAGACTTGTGGAGGACATTTCCAAATTTGAAGCATCAGCACAAAGAATGATGTCCGATGAAATTCCTTATGTTTTGAGGTAACCAAATGACTTGCCTTTGCATGTGTTTGTGACGGGTGCCACCGGTGAGTCAGAGTGCGCTGATATATACCTGGTATCATCACTATTTGATAGAAATTCATAAACACATGTTCATGATATAGTCGGAATCATACAATGGACTATGCTTTTGGCAGATAGGTTGTGTTCCTTTTATTTACTTATGTGTATAGGAGTGAGTGATTGAGTGAGTATGGTTTTACGCCGCTTTTAGCAATAGTCCAGCAATGTCACGGCGGGGGACACCAGAAATGGGCTTCACACATTGGACCTATGTCGGGAATCGAACCCGGGTCTTCGGCGTGTTGAGCGAACGCTTTAACCACTAGGCTACCCGACCGGCCCTATGTGTCAGAGATCAGAGATGCCCTATGACATCGTGATATAATAGATGAACATTGCTGACACTGGCTTTAACAACAAACATATAACAAAAACGTTAGTTGTAATTCTTTACAAAAGATAATCAAATAATTTTCTTGCATGATTTTTTTTTATTATTGATGCCAAAAAAGAAAAATATACATTGTTGTTTATGGAAATTTGATCTTGAAATAAATATTATCTGATACCTACAGCTAATAACTACTGTTTACAGCCGTGATCGTTAGTTTAGCAAAATACTGCGTTCGATCCCCTTGGGTGACTATGTGATTCTCTTTTAAGTGTCCACCGTAGCGATAACACAGCAATATTGACAAAAAAAGAGATGCAAGACTTACTCCGATTCATCATCGACCTCGTTAACCTTCACCTTGACCCTTCACGTGCTGGTTTGCTCACTGTTCACGTGACCAAATCAAAGGTCAACATTAATTTGTTTTCTTATCATAACTCCTTAACTACAATGACAATAGTGTACGTTAACGAGACAGCTCTTCGACTCTCTTGTTCTTGATCTATGTTTATGAAGGCCGGTAATAGACCTGATCTCTGACATCTATTATCGACATGTAGATTTCATGTTATGGACAGTTCCCAGTCCACTGCATATCCTAAACGAGGGGTTCCACTGCTGGGTCATTAATGAAATCGATTACATTGGCCAGCCGAGGAGAAGAAATGGGAACTATGTTATTGTTAATTTCCTCCAAGAACAGAATCAAGCCTAATTACACTGCCTTGGAATATTTCAGAGGATATTATAGAACTCTTAGAGGGAGAGGCTAGGTGACCGCATGATGAACTGGAGGACGAAATAGGAGTAGTCGTGACTGCCAATGTTGTGGTTGCTGATGATATTGTCATTTAAAGATGAGGAGGAGAAGGAAGATGAGAAGGATGCATATGCTTATTGATCTGCCTTTGCATGTGTTTGTGACGGGTGCCAGCGGTGGTGCAAGGTATTATCGCCTTTTCGCTGTAGCTGTAGCTACCCCGGTCCCCCATAGTCCCCAGTGTTGATATGAGAAGCAGCTACCCCGGTCCCCCATAGTCCCCAGTATTGATATGAGAATCAGCTATCCCGGTCCCTTATAGTCCCCAGTGTTGATATGAGAATCAGCTATCCCGGTCCCTCATAGTCCCCAGTGTTGATATGAGAATCAGCTATCCCGGTCCCTTATAGTCCCCAGTGTTGATATGAGAATCAGCTACCCCGGTCCCCGAAAGTCCCCAGTGTTGATATGAGAATTAGCTACCCCGGTCCCCCATAGTCCCCAGTATTGATATGAGAATCAGCTATCCCGGTCCCCCATAGACCCCAGTGTTGATATGAGAAGCGGCTATCCCGGTCCCTCATAGTCCCCAGTGTTGATATGAGAATCAGCTATCCCGGTCCCCCATAGTCCACAGTGTTGATATGAGAATCAACTACCCCGTCCCACATAGTCCCAAGTGATGATAGACAATGGTTGGGAAGATAGACAAGACGAGGTTTGTGATGAATGATAACATAAAGAGTGAGAACGGTGACGATGATAATGTTGATGAATGATAACATAAAGAGAGAGAACTGTGACGATGATAATGATGGTGAATGTTACAATAAAGAGAGAGAACGGTGACGATGATAATGCTGATGAATGATAACATAAAGAGAGAGAACGGTGACGATGATAATGTTGATGAATGATAACATAAAGAGAGAGAACGGTGACGATGATAATGTTGATGAATGATAACATAAAGAGAGAGAACTGTGACGATGATAATGTTGATGAATGATAACATAAAGAGAGAGAACGGTGACACTGATATGATGATGGATGATACCTAGAAGAGAGAGTACGGTGATATGGTGATGATGAAAATGTATAAGAAGAGATTGATGAAGTTGAATGTGAAGAAAATGGGAAATATTTTGAACATTATCGTGGCAACAACTCAATTCACTTCTGATTACAATTAGTAGGGTTGCTGTCAACGAAGCGATATATCAAAGAAGTCATAACACGGATGAAAGATGAGTCCCCGAACAGCATCGATCACAGCCTCATCTCTTCCATCTCTCGCAGCCTCACTTCATGGCGCTGCAGGTAACTCATGTGGACACGGTGGGGGTCTTTGACACAGAAGGGTCGTCTCGGTGACCATTTAGAGGAAACACATTACATGCCACAGTAGACGTCAAGTCATTACTTACGTATGACATCCTTGAGACGTTGACCTTTAGATCAAACACGAGTGACGAGAACAAAGAAGACTGTTAAACGATATCGGCCCAGTTTCAACATGCATCATTAAAATCTCACAGCAAGAGCAAGAACATGTATATTGATTACTCAAAGGCTCAGGTTGCAAGGCTTTTGACGAACGACGGTGCGTCCTTGAGTTTCAAAGAGCTGCCACGTGGATATAGAATTCTCTGATGTCCTGGGCATTCTTTAACATGTCTTTCGCTACATCACATTCTGTTTCTGACAACAAACGTTAACTTTTCCCGACTTCGCCATTACACATTTGACGTAAACATAAACTGAAAGAGTGAGCCAGTCAGTGATGTAGGGGTCGGCAATATCTGATGTAAATGATTACAGTTGTGGATAGTCTGGGCATGTAAATAAAAGCAAAACAACCTTCCTTCGCGAAAAGGATGAGCCTATCCTGCCCGACCGGTGGCACCCGTCACAAACACATGCAAAGGAAAGGCAAGATTTAAAAGACAAAACACGGAAACGTGTTTAAAAGTAAAAAAAGGCTGAGCCAATCCTGCCCCACTGGTGGCACCCGTCACAAACACATGCAAAGGAAAGGCAAGATTTAAAAGACAAAATACGGAAACGTGGTAAAAAGTCAAAATAGGCTTGGCCATCCTGCCCCACTGGTGGCAACCGTCACAAACACATGCAAAGGAAAGGCATGATTTAAAAAGACAAAATACGGAAACGTGGTAAAAGTCAAAATAGCCCGAGCGTATCCTGCCCCACTGGTGGCACCGTCACAAACACATGCAAAGGAAAGGCAAGATTTAACAGACAAAACACGGAACGTCAAAAGATCGTACCAAATGTCATCTGTAGGTACGATCTGTGAGGAAGTCCCGCATTTCACATACGTTTTCTCGGCAAACTGGGGGGCACGGGTGGCCCAGTCGTCTAAGGCGCCGCGATTCACTGTGCAGAGTTGCGTCCCCTGGACACGCCAGAAACCTATGATTGTGGGTTCGAATCCCGGTTCGTCCCGATTATGTTTCTAGGTTTGTCAGCACCATACCCGTGCTCGTGGGTTTCACCGAAGTGGTAAACGACTGGGACCTGCATCACTTCGGGCTTTCCTCCCACATTAAGCAGACACGCCGCGATAGAACTGGAATAATGTTAAAAGCGGCGTTAAACCCAACTCACTCACTCACTCTCGGTAAACTGACAGATGACATTTGCTTTCACTTTTTTACAAATTGTTTTGAACCTTTGAAGATAAAGATGAAAGTTTGTCTATGGTCATTATATTTGGTGTCAAATGACTCATGGATCAAGAATGGAAGTGATTTTCTTAACCTTATCGTGTGTTGACAGAATTTGTTGACTTCTGTATTATGAGAATACATAAATTCAAGGGTATCCGTTACGTTTTTGAGATTCCAAGTGACGCCGCCAATGTGCGATGACGTGATAAACCATGTTATAGGTTCAGAATGTGTCTTTTGATGATCCTGTGGCACGTAATACTTGTATGATATAACGCCAAAGCCGTGGTCTAGAGGTAGAGCGTCCGTCTTGAGAGCGAAAGGTTCGGGGTTCGATCCCAGGCCGCGTCATACCAATCAGGTTGAAAGATGGTACTTGTTGTTACCCTGTCTGGGGCTCGGCATTAAGGGGTTAAAACAAGGACTGGTCGGCTCGGAGTCAGTATACTGTGTCTGAGTGGGGTATTCATGTTAGCCGACCAGTCCTTGTTATAGCCACTTAATGCCGTGTTTACGTCTTTAAGCACGAGGGGCCTTGGATCGAACCCCGGACCTTCCGCTCACCGGCCGGACGCTCTACCACTAGACCACCTTGGCGGTCTGACACAAATAGAGAAATCACAAAAAGTGCAAGTAGCGCTCTGTCCGTCTTTATCACTAAATATCACTGGTATGGCATATGACGTTACAAAGCTTACGGGATAACAATGGAGACGAAGTAAATACTTATTGTATTCCGTTCTTACATAACAATAAATCGAACGTACGAAAACAGGTTTTCCAAGTTCTGTTCAAATGGTCAAAACAAAAAAGAAATCTTTCGACATTACGGTTTAGAATATCTGCAACAGACTGGACATCTCCCGCCTCTTATTTGCACCTGGTTCAGTCGACAGAATCCTAAATGCGAAAAGAATGCGAATAGAAAAAACCTTGGTTTCCAGAATTATGGAATGAAAAAAACTAAAAAATGGAAATAAATTGAGGACATACAGTCTTTTCAAAAAAGACATAAGTGAAAAACTTTAAACCGATTTCGTTCTCGATCCTTACCTTATGTACAATCTTGTAAATGACATGCGACAGGTAAATAAGCTATTTCTCTGTGTCCGTCTGTCTGTCATATCTAGACAGACCAAAAAAACCACCAATCTACACAGTGTAAAGACCTATCTCGACAGCCCACGCAGTCTGATGACCTATCTCGACAAGGCAAACAGTCTGATGACCTAGCTCGACATCCAACATAATCCTATGACCTATCGTGACAGTCCACACAATCACATGACCTATGTCGACAGCCCACACAGTTTAATGACCTATCTCGACAGCCCACATAATCCCATGACCTATCTCGACAGCCCACATAACCCCATGACCTATCTCGACAGCCCACACAGTCTGATGACCTATCTCGACAGCCCACACAGTCTGATGACCTATCTCGACAGCCCACACAGTCTGATGACCTATCTCGACAGCCCACATAATCCCATGACCTATCTCGACAGCCCACACAGTCTGATGACCTATCTCGACAGCCTACATAATCCCATGACATATCGCGACAGCCAACATAATCCCATGACCTATCGCGATAGTCCACACAATCCGATGACCTATTTCGACAATCAACACAATCCGATGAGCTTTCTGGACAAACTAAAACAACTGGTGGGTTGTCTACACACTCCAGAAAGGCTGATACAATATGAAATTATTCAAGACAACACGATGCGATGTTATGAGGCAGTAACGATCAGGATATATCGCCAATCATCTGAGCATTTGCTGTTTCTGTCAGACAATGATAGACCCAGGCAGTGACAACCATATCTGCAAAAGAAATTAATCCATGAAAGGTACCTAATTATGAACCAAGAACAATATCTTCACCGTACTTAATTATCGGCATGAACTAACCCTAACCATTTCCAAAATACCATCCTCCTAAGCTATTTCCAGATAGCAATCATTCTCAAGATACGAAAGGCAAATTGACTTTGAATGCAATGAAAATATCAATATTAATCATTATTTGAAATATGATTTAGCCATTGGAATCATCGCTACCTTAATATTGTGTATGGAACTTATATTGTGAGTTGGTAGCTTAGAGGGTAATGCGTTAGCTGGTTCTATTCCCATGGATAACGATTGAGTGTTGCTTGTTGTATATATGGTAATGATTGCATGAGGGACCACAGGTGGCCCAGTCGTCTTAGGCGCCGCGGTTACCTGTGCAGAGTTGCGTCCCTTGGGAACGTCAGAAACTAAAGTATGATTGCGGGTTCGAAACCCGGTTCGCCCCGATTATATTTCTAGGTTTGTCAGCACCATACCCGTGTTCATGGGTTTCACCGAAGTGGTAAACGTCTGTGACCTGCATCACTTCAGGCTTTCCTCACACATTAAGCTGACACGCTTCGATATAACTGGAATGTTGTTAAAAGCGGCGTTAAACCCAACTCACTCACTCACTAAGATTGCATGACACGATGTTTATGGTAGGATAGACTTATGATTTGAGTACGTGATAATAATTGTATACAGATTGTAAGATATTGATTGTATGAGACGATGATGACTATTGTTGGTAATACTGAATGTTGTAACAGTATGATATGTGTTGGTGATAGACACAGATTGTAAGATATTGATTGTATGAGACTATGATGACTATTGTTGGTAATACTGAATGTTGTAACAGTATGATATGTGTTGGTGATATACACAGATTGTAAGATATTGATTGTATGAGACGATGATGACTATTGTTGGTAATACTGAATGTTGTAACAGTATGATATGTGTTGGTGATAGACACAGATTGTAAGATATTGATTGTATGAGACGATGATGACTATTGTTGGTAATACTGAATGTTGTAACAGTATGATATGTGTTGGTGATAGACACAGATTGTAAGATATTGATTGTATGAGACGATGATGACTATTGTTGGTAATACTGAATGTTGTAACAGTATGATATGTGTTGGTGATAGACACAGATTGTAAGATATTGATTGTATGAGACGATGATGACTATTGTTGGTAATACTGAATGTTGTAACAGTATGATATGTGTTGGTGATAGACACAGATTGTAAGATATTGATTGTATGAGACGATGATGACTATTGTTGGTAATACTGAATGTTATAACAGTATGATATGTGTTGGTGATATACACAGATTGTAAGATATTGATTGTATGAGACGATGATGACTATTGTTGGTAATACTGAATGTTGTAACAGTATGATATGTGTTGGTGATAGACACAGATTGTAAGATATTGATTGTATGAGACGATGATGACTATTGTTGGTAATACTGAATGTTGTAACAGTATGATATGTGTTGGTGATATACACAGATTGTAAGATATTGATTGTATGAGACGATGATGACTATTGTTGGTAATACTGAATGTTGTAACAGTATGATATGTGTTGGTGATATACACAGATTGTAAGATATTGATTGTATGAGACGATGATGACTATTGTTGGTAATACTGAATGTTGTAACAGTATGATATGTGTTGGTGATAGACACAGATTGTAAGATATTGATTGTATGAGACGATGATGACTATTGTTGGTAATACTGAATGTTGTAACAGTATTATATGTGTTGGTGATAGACACAGATTGTAAGATATTGATTGTATGAGACGATGATGACTATTGTTGGTAATACTGAATGTTGTAACAGTATGATATGTGTTGGTGATAGACACAGATTGTAAGATATTGATTGTATGAGACTATGATGACTATTGTTGGTAATACTGAATGTTGTAACAGTATGATATGTGTTGGTGATATACACAGATTGTAAGATATTGATTGTGTCGGATGATGATTATTGTTTTATAATGATTGCACATTGAATGTTGTAATATTTGTATCATACTGTATGATTGAGTTATTTATATTGTAAGATAATTATCTTATTAAATGAGTTCGTATCCTAAGTATATGATACTGTTTGTATCACTCAGATAATGTTCGTGTGACACAAATAATAATAATAATCATCATCATCATCATAATCGAATTGTTTTGTTCACTTTTGCATATATTTATATGTTTCATGATCCTCTTGTGAAGCATGTCAGGCTCATGATGAAAACAAGGCATACCACAGTTTTCTAAAACGAGCCAAGGATGTGGGACATAATCTCAATGTCGGTGTTGATTTTGTTGATGGTTCTGTACTGCTGTGTATGTGCAGTGTGTTGATAAGATCAGAGTCCTTCGCTTGGATGAGGTCGTCTGGCCTGAAAAGTGAAACAGAAGGCTTTCTTTTTTCTGCTCAGGACCAGTCACTTCCAACTCGAAACCGTCAATGTGTGATTTTGCATCAAAATGTGAAAATGAAATGTAGACACCAATAATAATAATAATAATAATAATGATAATAATGATGATGATGATGATGATAATAATAGGATTACATTTCAACCCCTGGAGTGAAATGTGAATGGAGTGTAACGTTTGGTTCAATATTCTGACGCTTGTATACCTACTTGCATGCATGTGTATGTGAGTGTGGGTATCTGTTGAAATTACTCCGAACAAATGACGTTTTTATTGTATCCTGTCGCAGATTATCATTGATACCACATTTAGACACAACATACTGACTCATAGCGGACCAGCCCTTGAGCACGGAAACAAGTACCACCTTTAACGTCGTTTTTGGCATGACCCAGTCGGGGAACGAACCACAGACCTTCCGCTCTTTGAGACTCAAACTATTGACTAGAACGACCCACAGACTTTGGGAAATGAAATATGTATGTTTATGTCCTGGTAAAACAAACCAGACACGAACAGAACTCTCTTGAGAACATCCAGTGAAATTCTGGTTTAGAATGCATCTCCAGCAAACCGTGCATGTGGTAAGGCCGGGTGGTGAGGTTCACTGACTTGGTTGATGCATGTCATCGTATCCAAGTTGTGTAAATCTATGCTCATGATGTCAATCATTGGATTGTCCGGTCCAGGTTTGATTATTTACTGACCGCCATTATGTAGCTGGAATATTGCTGAGTGCGGCGTTAAACAACAAAACAAACAAACAAACAAGCTCTTGCCACGACTGAAACTCATTATTCCCAAACGGTCACCTTCCAATCACTACAGACCCTCAAGGCACACTGATTAGCCTCACGTCGTGCAGGTCGTGACTCTTCTAAATAATAGATGGTGTAGACCTGAGGGTGTCACAAACGTGTCCCCATTGGGGAAACACGTGCAGACTATATGGAAACTGGACAGCACTTGTGGTTGTGGATGTGTAACACGTGCTCATTAAAATGTATTTATCATTTTTTTCAAACTGAATCAGATATTCGATATCAGCGTTAAAATGACTTGCTTACGTGTGCCTCACTGGAAAGACACAGTATTTACAAATATATAAAATATGAAGTCAAAGATATATAGTACATGAAAACAAAAGAGAGTGTATTTTATATCGTGTTAAATACCGCATCTAACATTAAATTATTTTTTTAAATTTCATTTCATAACTATTGCGTTATGAAAGTAGCATTTTTTTAAATGAATTAAGATCCAATAAGATATGATGGTCCCAGAGACTAATTTCATAATTGATAAAGTGGGTTTTATTTTATTTTACGTTTCAAACATTATTAACTATGCTTTTAGGAATATCATAATTTCAATTCTGCTTTAGTTTCGAAAGCCTGAGGGGGAATGATATGGATCGATCGCTCCATGAAATTTGATAACACTGTGATAACCATATTCGACTTCTTTATGTTAGATTAAATCAACTAATTGGTGTAACGACACCTCAAGTAAATGTGTGAAACAAGCGCTATATATCTTTTCCGTTTTACATTATTGGGTATCAAAATTCATCGAGCATCGAGCAAGATACTAATGTTGTTTTATCATATTACACACAACCGTTAATGATATACCAGGGTGATACTATCCTCCTGCATACTTCTCCGTCATTACAATCGACCTCATACGAACACGCAAAACTTGAGATGGATCGTGTTTGCCACAGCGAGGCTCACTCTCATACGTCAACTGGACCGATATGGACTTCTGAAACCACATTGCAATTCTCATATGTTTGGTATTCTGTGAAATGAAGACTATAAAACGGCATGTCTGCGTAGACCCTGTCATCAATTCCCCAAGAGTCGAACTCATAGAGGAGATGAATATAATTGATAATACCCTACTTTGCTCGTTCCGATGGGTATACACCATTCAGAACAAATGCAAAATAAGTTCAGCGAAGCATATAGATCGTACTACATCCACCACATCACATCGGAATAATTATCAATTAAGCGGACGTTTGGAGTGTGGAATCTCTTGAAGGGGTAGTTATTCACCATTAACAAACCCTTAGGGAACATGCAATGATATTAGCTGGAATACGAAATCTCGGTCGAAATGAGGTTCCGCGAGACTTTAATATCCAGCGCTCCAGGAGTTTACACCCTTTCCCAGAGACTTGGAAATGGAGGAAAACACCAAACAGATGTTTAAGCGTGAGTTTCTCACACCGTAGTGTTGTACATTCTAAACGGTTGAGAGACAATGTGTATTGATCATACAGAAACGTATGGCTGTAAGTTATCGAGGGGAATTTAATTTTGTACAGCAGGGTTTTTATCGATGAAGCCTTGTATGAAGTTGGACCCCATCATGATCAATAAACGGACTGCGAAAGGTGCAATCTTTGGCTTGAATCTTTAATGATAACAACAACGTTCAGAATGAGTGAGTGAGTTGGGTTTAACGCAGCTTTTAACAGTTATATAACGGCGTGTCAGCTTAATGTTGGAGGAAAGCCTGAAGTGATGCAGGTCTCGGACGTTTTCGACTTCAGTGAAACCCAAGAGCACGGGTATGGTGCTGACAAACCGAGAAACATAATCGGGGCGAACCGGGATTCGAACCCACAATCATGATTTCTGGCGTGCCCAAGGGACGCAACTCTGCACAGCGAATCGCAGCGCCTCAGACGACTGGGCCACCCGTACCCCAACAACGTTTGAAAACCGGTTGGCAATGAGGCCTTTGGTTTAATATTTGATCAAAATACAAGTATTTACCATGAGCACGAATGCAACCTCGCGATTTTTTTTATTTGTGTGTTTGTTTGTTTGTTTGTTTGTTTGTTTGTTTGTTTGTTTGTTTGTTTGTTGTTGTTTAACGTCTCGCCCAGCAACATTACAACTGTGTGACGGGAGCCTGTAAGTAATCTAGTCTCGTCCAGACATTCCAGTGATTGATATTATGAAAACCATCCACACCGTCGGAGAACGATGACACGCAATCAACCAAATCACCGAGTTTGATACTGATCCTCTTACGACACGTAATCAACCGAAATCCTCCCGAAGATAGATACGAGAATATGAAATGTGTTATCTAGATACCAGTCTGGGCCCCATTCAACAAAGCGATTTTAGCACCAAGATGAGCGTAGCTCCTATATTTTGAAAGGAACTCTCACTCAGCAGAAAGTCATGCTCGTTCCATGTGTAGTATTATGAAAACTTTTTATTTTTTTTCTGTTCATGAAGATCAGTTAACACATTCAAGTACTATAGATTAACATTTTTATTACATTTCATACGGTACGGGTGGTTTACGAATGAACACTCACTTACCGTACTTACTTCAGTAAAGTTGTCAAGACTGTGGTACAGATTAACGAGAATACACTCTGTTAACGTTATCAAAACCGTTAACGTGTAGTTACAGGGTGACTTCCAAATCGAAACGCAAAGACGAACATGAAATCGATTCGTACAGAACAAAATTATGAAATCAATATATGACCACACAAGATCATTGAAGGTCAATAAATTATATTTATTGATCATATGTTTAGGTAATCATTAAAAAGGCAAGGCACCGTGTCAAATAAGTAACAGATCCTAGAATTAATGTTACTACACTCACGAATGTCCAGACGTTTGTCTCCGTTCCGGAACCCGGAGTAATGCTGGGAACTGGTAGGAACTCGGTGTTTTCCAATAGGTATCCGAGACGCAGTTGGCAAGTAGATGAGAAACAAGTCAGGTCAATAAAACCCTGATTCGTCCCCTTGTCGCCCGTATATAGGTACTACCTACCTTTCAGAATCTTCTCGAACGATCAAGCCTGCCATGTTCATGAACAATTTCAGGAGCAGATAACTCCAATTACGGTACAAAACCATTCTTGAAAACTACACTCACTGGCTGCTGTTGATTGTTGTTCAAAGTTTGCCATGACAACATTTAATGTAGTGTTTACAAGTAGTTAAATAATTTAATACCACTGTCTGTCTGTTTCAGGTCTTTGAAAGGCATTTAGAAGTGATACACAAAAGGAGGAGAATATATGGATGTCAGCTTCTTTATTATGAGGAACACAACGTTTCGTAGTATATGCTTACTCCTTCATCAGATGAATGAATGCTATGAGTCAGAGAGCATGTATATGTACATGTAAGGACAACAAAATTAATAAGATAACAAAAGGTGGAAAATAACAAACGGTAGCAACCAACAGATGATTGGCCCTGATATGGGATTAGCAATAGACAATGGAAGCCAACACTTTTCAGTAATTAGCGCTGAAGGTATGGAAGCCAGTACTTAAGTTTTTAAAGAAAAGTAATAGGTAATGGGCACTGGGCAAACGGGAGGCCGGGGGTAATTAACACTGATAGGTGAAAGAATTGACCTAACAAAGGGCAAATTGAAGCCAGCTGGGTAATTAGCACCGAGAAAGATCAAATCAATAGGTCTCAAGCACTCGGCAGATAGGTTCCCTGGTCACGGTTCATGGCTGGCTGGTGTCTCCTGACAGGGCCTTGGTAGGGTATGGTGATTCTGATGGGCGAAGGAGCTGGTTTGGGCCTCGGGTCGGAGTTCTTGAGGGTCTTGCGGATAGCCTGCTTGTACTAGCCTGGACCAACGACGGTTTCAAAGGCAAGCCTACTGATAAACCATGCTGCTGTTTCAAACGTGTTCTCGAAGATGCTATTTAACAAGCACTGAACGAAACCTGCGTTAAGGACATGAATGACACATACACAGAAAATATATATATTATTAATATACAGTTGTCTTATTGAACGACCTTAACGTCCAATACAATTGCAGACCCACTCGACTCTGGCAAAATGAATCCCCACACATACTCAGACAATGAGAAGAACCCCGAGATTGGCCATCCCGCTAATTAATCACATTTTTTTCAAAGCAAACGTGTTTAATCTCAATCTAGTGTTTTCATTAAACATCAGTTGGTTTAAAGTGATGTATTATGCAACCCGGTAACATCACCCGACTGAAATATCAAAGAATCCATTAAGAGACAGCGCAACTGAAACTCAAAACCAGTTCACAAGGAATCATGGGAAATGCTTTCATCGGTCGCAAAAAACGGTCATATTGATTCGTATGTACCCCATAATGGATTGTTTTGTGCGGCGAAAACAGTATTAAGTATTTCAAAATGAATCATCATTATAACGACGTTGTGTAGTTAAATGTCTTGGGATGGGAAGGATCGAATACATCAGAGAAATGTTTTCATAATGTGTCTGTGAATGTGCATCATTAAAATGTTTTTGAATGTATGTCATGCAAGTGTATTGGACAGTGAATAGATGTGTATAGGAGTGTATGTGTGCCTGTGTATCGGAAAGTGTATAGGAGTGTATGTCATGCAAGTGTGTCGGGCAGAGAATAGAGGTGTATAGGAGTGTATGTCATACAAGTGTATCGGACAGAGAATAGATGTGTATAGGAGTGTATGTCATGCAAGTGTGTCGGGCAGAGAATAGAGGTGTATAGGAGTGTATGTATGCCTGTGTATCGGAAAGTGTATAGGAGTGTATGTCATTCAAGTGTGTCGGGCAGAGAATAGATGTGTATAGGAGTGTATGTATGCCTGTGTATCGGAAAGTGTATAGGAGTGTATGTCATTCAAGTGTGTCGGGCAGAGAATAGATGTGTATAGGAGTGTATGTATGCCTGTGTATCGGAAAGTGTATAGAAGTGTATGTCATTCAAGTGTATCAGACAGTGTATGGGATTGTAAAGGATATAAACAATGCCAATCAAACAGTTAGATAGGAGTGTATGTCACTAACGTGTCAGTAATGTGGATTGGATTGTTAATATGAATGCATGTCATTGATGGGAATCAGAATGAGTATCATAAATCTGTAATACAATTGTATTACGTCTTGTACAGTAGCCACAATCACTACAACTACTGCTGCTGCCACTACTACCACTGCTGCTGCTGCCACTGCTACTACTACTTTTACTGCTAATAATTATATTGTTACTACTACTACTACTACTGCTACTACTACTACTACTACTACTACTACTACTACTACTACTACTACTACTACTACTACTATTACTACTACTACTACTACTACTGTAACTGCTACTTCTTCTCCCTCTACTACTTCTACTACTACTGTTACTACTTCTACTACTGCTACTGCTACTGTTACTGCTACTTCTTCTTCTTCTACTACTACTACTGCTACTACAACTACCCCTACTACTACCACTACTGGTACTACAACTGTAACTACTATGGCTACTGCTGATACTTGTACTATTTCTACCACTAATGCTACTACTGCTACCACTACTACTGCTTCTACTACTGTAACTATTACGACTACTACTGCTGCTTCTAATACTGCTGCTACTTCTACCAAAACTACTACTACCACCACTACTACAACATCTACTGCCAATACTACTTGTTCTGCTGCTCTAAATGGAATTAAGGAATTTAGGAACTATGCTAAAGCCACTTGTAATACTACAGCTCACACCTCGATACACGACTAGGCTTGTGAAAATTGGTTTCACAATCAATAAGTTCCATCATATAGCACATGGACAAAACAATCTTAGTTACAATCGATTTTAGGCACTTACAATAAACTTTGCAATCGCAATACCTAGGTCTTATTCCTCTTGTACAACCTTATCTTAGTGCGATTGTAAGACGTCTTGAATTTAAGATTGCGATCTTAGCTATGATCGAAAATCAACGGTGGAGGTTCGAATATCTTTAACTTGACTCCGGTCGACATTTGTCTGCAAACGCGCAAAGCTTGCTACGATTACCAACGCCGAATACGGTTTACTATTCTGCATTTATCGCATCTTCCACATTTATGTAAAAAACATTTAATTGAAGGAACCAATTTCTAGTATGATTATTTAAGTGAAACATATCCTGTCTTGCTTTGATTCAGACGCTATAACGAGCTTAGTCACTTGAGATTGGTCCGGCTTCACCCCAGCTTTAGGAATAATATTCCAGCGGCGGGGGACACCGGAGAAAGGCCTCACCCATGTGGGGTTCAAACCCGGATCTTTAACGAGACGAGCGAACACTTTAACATCTAGACTACCCCACTGACCTCGTTGTGTGCCAATCTTAAGTGAGTGGGTGACTTGTGTTTTTAACAGTATTCAAGTTATATCACGGCCTGTCAGCTTCATGTGGGAGGAAAGCCCGAAGTGATGCAGGTCTCAGACGTTTACCACTTCGGTGAAACCCACGAGCACGGGTATGGTGCTGACAAACCTAACATACATAATCGGGGCGAACCGGGATTCGAACCCACAATCACAGGTTTCTGGCGTGCCCAAGGGACGCAACTCTGCACAGCGAACCGCGGCGCCTCAGACGACTGGACCACCCGTGCCCCTCTCGATCTGGGAAAATAAGGCCTGCAGACTAATGTCTCCTTTACTACAAGCAGATGTTAAAACTTCATCGTCTGGAATGATGAGTTTCCTGATTCGGAGGGTTTCCGTTGTAAATAGGCTCTGTTGATATTAACGTGGATCTTTAATTTAATAGACATTCTACATTCAACCCCACAGTCCTTTAATGCCTTCACGTGATTCTACTGACGGTGTTTTATGCTTTATTGACGAAAATTATGGTTTGGCGTGAGTCCTGGCTACGGCTCGGGCCACGAGCTCTTGTTGGATGGATGTTTCGCACACATGAATAAATAACACGTGACATTTCGCTAATTACTTTCGTGGGATATGCTGAATATTTCATTGTGTGTGCCTAAACTATGTCAAGACAAAGTAATCATTAGTACTTGAATATATAGATTACCTGTCTACAGCGGACACCGTATAATCCAATACGCACGTTTGCGTTAATAGTGCCCAGCTTTAAAACGTCTTTTCATCACTGTGGTGATGCAGTCCCGGGGTTACAATGACTGGATCACAAAGTGTGGATTCTATTCCTGGTATTCTAAACATATAGTCCAGCAACCACACGCCTGACGAGTTTCGGTTGTCAGGGTCGTTAGGGAACAATATTTTGATATTCTGGGGCGTGTTGGCGTGGTTGCGGTGTAAATTCTTCCCGAAAATTCCCGAAAATTCCCAAAAATTCCCGAAAAAGATACTTTTGGATGAAATGAGATTGCCTGTATCAATAATTACATGAACAAATGAAATACTTTGGAGATGAGGTGAAATGGGGTTTAACGTCGCGTCCAAGATTATTGCACTTATATATAGCGACGTGCATGCACGTGTATATGTGTGTGTGTGGCTGCTTGTACTAGTCCGGACTGATGCCGATTTATAGTGCTAGCTCACTGAGATACCATGCCGCAGTTTAACATGAATACCCCACTCAGACACAGTATACTGACTCCGAGCCGACCAGTCCTTGTTTTTACCCCTTAATGCCGAGCGCCAGACAGGGTAACAACAAGTACCATCTTTTAACGTCTTTTGGTATGACGCGGCTGGGGATCGAACCCGCTCTGCGGGCGGACGCTCTACCATTAGACCACGGAGGCGTTTGACATACTTTTGATAACACTTTTGTAGTAAAGTACAGATTCTCGTATTTTTCAGGGATTCGAACCCACACTGCCAGAGTGAGACACCTAATCAGCTAACAGAGTCAGCGATCTAACCCACTCACCCACCAAGGCTTCCACTTCCACTGTTATCGTATTAATTTTATTGTCCTTACATGTACATATATATATATATATATGCTCTCTGCCTCGTGGCATTCATTCACCTAATGAAGGAGTAAGCATATACTCCGAAACGTTGTGTACCTCATAATAAAGAAGTTGACATCCATATATTCTCTCCCTTTTTCACTTCTAAATGCCTTTCAAAGACCTGAAACAGACAGACAGTGGTCTTAATTTATTTAACTACTTGTAAACACTACATTAAATGTTGTCGTGGCCAACTTTGAACAACAGTCAAGAGTGGGTGAGTGTAGTTTTCAAGAATGGTTTTGTACCGAAATTAGAGTTATCTGCTCCTGTTTTTGTTCATGAACATGGCAGGCTTGATCGTTGGAGAAGATTCTGAAAGGCTTGTATGAATACACACGCAAAGGAGCACATCTCCTTACTTTCACAATCCGGAACTAAAAATCAGTGTATCGTTTGAAAATATGCAGAGATGACACTGACTTTATTTGATATATGTCTAGGCTACTACCCCATACCTGCTGAACACAAGACTAAGAACACTGCAGTTTAATACCGATGTCACAAGAACGGAGTCATATCATATGGTTCAAAGACGTAGAGGAATCAATTGAAAGGTTAGACAAATAACTACGGCTAGTAGCCACTACAAAACATGTCCTAAGATTATCAATTTCGGTTTCCTTATTTCAATATGCGTGTCATGTAAGCTGAAACTAAACTAAGAAACAAATATGATCATTTTAAAGTTACTACTTTTTTTAAATATATAGACAGCGGTGGGAACATTTTTCAGGTTGACATGGCAACAACCATGCTTTAACCAACAGTATAAATACAAGTATGTATCACAAATATATATATTAATATGCTCGGGGCAGTCTGGTAGCCTAGTGGTTAAAGCGTTCGTTCGTCAAGTATGTATCACAAATATATATTGATATACTCGGGGGTCGGGTAGCCTAGTGGTTAAAGCGTTCGCTCGTCACGCCGAAGACCCGGGTTGATTTCCGAAATGGGTACAAAGTTTGAAGCCAATTTCTGGTATCCCCGCCGTGATATTACTGGAATATTGCTAAAAGCGGCGTAAAACCATGCTCACTCACTCGCAATTAATATACTCAAACGTTTTCAGACATAACTGTTGTAACTGTGCCCTGCTGGTTGTATCTGGGTTTAGCATGTAATTGGTAATATCGACATTTTAACATTATTTATTTAGCAAAGTGTTAGATTATCTCGCTTTCATTTGAACAGCACATAATGTAGGACATATCTTGAACTAGGTCACTGATCTATATATCGATCCATGTAGATACAATGAGCGGGTAATCAAAAGGTAAAGTTCTATGGTTGTGGTTCCGCAAAGTTTCATCTGAAGGAGCGCACCATCTAGACCACATCTAGAACTTGTTTGAAGATCTTTAAAATAATATTTTAGTTTTTAAAGTACTGAATCCTGAATCCTTTTTTAACGGGAGATCCGCTAAACCAGGTCAATCGTAGCTTCTCCGACTGATGTCCATACATTAAACTACGGTTATAATGAACTCAATGGGACCACTAATTTTAATTCGTTATAACCGTAGTTCGTCATAAGCAAATGTACGGAATATATACAGCAAATAGACAGGACCAAAAAAAATAGTTTGTTATATCCGTCAGTTCGTTATAAGCGTGTTCGTGATAACCGTAGTTTACTATATTTTGAAGCTGGGTATGTTGGGGATGGTGGAATGAGGACTTGACTTGCCTGTGCATGTGTTTGTGACGGGTGGCACCGGCAGGGCAGGATACGGGTGATGTTATTAACCATGGTCCCACCCCTTAGATGTACAATGACAGGCCACCCGATCGATATTAGTCGCCTTCTACGACACGCGAGTCATCACAGACTTGATGCAGTGGTCTTTCACATATATAATCATTATGTACAGATTAAAATATAAATGCAGCAAAGGGGGTTTGGATGATCCTGACAAAGCCAGGCTGGTTAGGCTCATTATCAGCTCAGGGCCCTTGCCCCCTCTATAAGCAGCCCAGACAGCGAATGGGACTTCTCCCAAGAAGCGCTGCCTAGTCAAACCCACCCATAACTTTTCGGAGAATGGGAAGACTCCCCAACACTGCAGCCTTCTGCATTACCCAGATTGTCAGAAGGACTGTATTCCTGATAGCAAACACTACTCTCCCAATGTCAGGCAACAGATTGGGAGGTATGTTGGGGATAATGGGATAGTGGAATGACATGCCTTGCCTGTGCATGTGTTTGTGACGGGTGGCACCGGCAGGGCAGGATACGGGTGATGTTATAACCGTGGCCCCACCCCGTAGAGGTACAATGACAGGCCATCCGATCGATATTAGTCACCTTCTACGACATGCGATAGTCATAACAGAGTAAAAAGAGATGTAGAAATCCGGATCTTAGCGTTCCCACCGTAAGTGTACGGGTTAACAAATATCCGGATTAACGAACGGTGTCTACCACGTTGTATACAGTAAACTACGTTTATAACGAACTGACGGATATAACGAACTGTTTCTTTGGCCCCGCCAATTCGCTGTATATATGCTGTATATGTGCTTATAACGAACTACGGTTATTACGAACTAAATTTAGTGGTCCCTTTAAGTTCGTTATAACCGTAGTTTAATGTATATGAATAAGGGTACCAAGCAGTGAGGTCTCTGGATTAACGGGATCCGGGGAAAACGAGGGTTCACTGTATATTGTACACCGGTTATTTGGACCGAGGAGTGTTATAGTTTATCAAGAAAAAAGCCTTCGTCTTGTCTAGAAATCGATTAATCCGGATAGGAAAATCGTTAATTCGATGTTACGGCTTAATGAGACTTCGCGGTGGATATATTCACCACGCAAAAAACGACATTAACTTAAACAAAAACAAAGAGGAATTACACATAATTTATAAACCTATCCGGGCACTGTAGAGAAGTTTGCAGATCAGCTGTTACGATCACAAAACAATGGTAATTTAATCTATAAATGTTAAACAACAATGCGATCTGGCGTCTCGATACCGATCAATGTACAGAACAACATTAATGAACCTTAAACCATCTTATAAAATTTCGCCGTAATGACGATTGATTTCGGTGATATGATACCAGGGGGTCACGGGTGGCCTAGCCGTCTAAGGCGCCGCGATTCGCTGTGCAGAGGTGCGTCCCTTGGGCACGCCAGAAACCTATGATTGTGGGTTCGAATCCCTGTTCGCCCCGATTATGTTTCTAGGTTTGTCAGCACCATACCCGTGCTCGTGGGTTTCACCGAAGCGGTAAACGTCCGAGACCTGCATCACTTCGGGCTTTCCTCCATCATTAAGCTGACACGCCGTGATATAACTGGAATACTGTTAAAAGCGGCGTTAAACCCAACTCACTGACTCATGATACCAAATGACAAAGTGCTACCGGCTAAAATCCAACATCTTTGTCGAAAGATTCACATGGTGTTGAGTTGATCAAACGTTTTGATAAGTCTCTTCTTTCAGTTCACTGAATGCTTCTGTGCAGTTTGAAAAACACGGAACCGAAATAGTAAGGGTAACGTAATCAACGCTCACAGAAACCCGCTATCTGGTTCAACTTGGCATGACGCATCTTGAAGCGGACGAAACATCCCGGTGCTGCGGCTAGGCATCTATCACCAAGTACGTTGGTTTCGTCACGTTAAACAGAGGTGTTAAAAGCTTGGCCAGGAGAGACCGGATTTAATCACGCTAAATCACCTATTTACTTTTTATCTGATCGTCTGAAATGCCACAATCGATATCGGAAACGTGACAGTTTAAACTTGCTATTCTCGTCTTGTATTTTAACATAGAGCGATAGAAATCTGGCCTCATTCAGACATGTGAAAACCACCATGATCTACCGCTGGAAAATGTAAAGCTACTTTTTAAATAGTCATTAATGGAGTGATTAATGAAAAGTGTCTGCGTTCTCAATTTTTATTACTTCTCAACATTTGGACTTTTCTGGCGGAGCTTCTAAATGCTGAATTACAACTTAAGCATATCAACGGGTACCACTCTAGAAATCTGGCTTTGTGGCCTTGACGATTAACTCCAAGGATAAATAGGAAATTACACGAGCTCCAAGATGTACAATTCAGACCTGATCAATATGGGACGATTAGAACGTCATTTCTACCTTCTATTGTAATTGTACGAATGGCCCGACGTTGGAATGTCATCCAGACCCTATCAAATATGATGTAAAAGTGTTGATAGTTGATCGAGAGGCTGTGCGTTCCGATGTTAGGAAATGGAAAAAAACTGTTGAGACAAATGCTGATGGTGAACACTACTAATGTCCAAACCCTATACTAGTAATAGGTTTGAAAATGCCTTCATTTCGAAGATGCCTCCGAGTTTAAATAGAGAAAAGATTAAAATGACGTCCAAAGCAATTCCCATTTTGACCCGGTTTTGTTTCAGGTGAACTGTCGACTTGCCTTTGCATGTGTTTGTAACGGGTGCCACAGGTGGAGCAGGATACGCTAACCTTTTCGAGAACACCTGGTATCATTATTTGATAGTGATACATAAACAGAATCTCATGATACAGTCGGAATCGTACTGTGGGCTCTGCATTTTGCAGAGACTTCTTATGACATATGGAAACGTTCTTGTCGCTTTCGGGTTCAACACTATAGGACAGCCTACTTCATCCAAGCGAAGGACTCTGCAGGGTTGCTGATTCTCTCAACACACTGCACATAAACTCGATGCAGTGGTCTTTCAGATAGATGATGATGATGATGATGATGATTAATATTATTATTATTATCATTATTATTATAACAGTTGTCATGTAGCGTCCATGTATTGGGATAAATAAATGAAGGGAACGATGTTTATTCGATACTATGATTCTACATAGGCTGAGTGAGTGAGTATGGTTTTACGCCGCTTTTAGCAATATTCCAGCAATATCACGGCAGGGGACACCAGAAATGGGCTTCTCACATTGTACCCATGTCGGGAATCGAACCTGGATCATCGGCATGACGAGCGAACGTTTTAACCACTAGGCTACCCGACCGCCCCCCACATAGGCTGAAGTCGTTCAGACATATAATTCCCTTAAGGGAATTCAAATAATTTAACAATGGAGAATTATATAACATCATATCAGGTAAATTACTTGAACAATATATATTTTTTTTATTTATCAATCTTAAATTCCGCCTCTATATACATCTTTATGTACGGAGAACATGAAAACCCGCCGTCCCGAGAGAGCTGTCCTTCAAAGCACCGGGAAAGGTCAATCAGGACGTGTAAGGCTTGTTCACCCCAGGGAGGGAAATATCGGGCCAAGCTCCATCAGGACGTTAGTCACATTATTGTTGCAAGGAGTCGTCTCTGTGAGGTACGGTGCCCCTTTTTGAAGCATATGAAACCACAGAGTGACCCAGGAGTTTACATAACCTTGTGTGACGTATTAGAGCTCACTAGCTAATCTGTTTGGTAATATCTCTGTGGTATTCTGATCACTGGTTTGACTGACTGTCTGCAAAACCGCCTGTCAGTGAATGTATACTTACCACGAGATTAAAGACATACAGTTGTAATATATTCCTGTTCTTTTAAACAGAGAACCCCCCTTTAAAAAATCCCCCCCCCCCCTTTAAAAAATATTCCTCCAATTTAGACACATACACCCTCCCGAACACCCACCACTCCGATCGCCTGTTTCCGTGTGGCCAGCCAAACAACGTTTGCTTTGACGTCATCTTTTTCTGTGACGTGATTGTGATTTCACATTACGTCAATGATCATCAACACATGACGTTAACGTCAACGCTGTTGTATGAAATCATTACTACAGTAATACAACCTCATTATACAATGTTTCGAATTGATCATGGACCATACCCTAACTACATACCATCCGATAAACGTCAACCAAATAGTATTTTCCACGCAGCTGAACATAAAGACTGACTGACTGACTGAGTATGGTTTTACGCCGCTTTTAGCAATATTCCAGCAATATCACGGCGGGGGAAAGCAGAAATGGGCTTCACACATTGTACCCATGTCGGGAATCGAACCCGGGTCTTCGGCGTGACGAGCGAACGCTTTAACCACTAGGCTACCCAACCGCCCCTGAACATAAAGATCTAAGGTCAAAATGAGTTTCAGAATATCCCTGACTTTATGACCCAGGGGTAACAATTAGACAATGTTTAGCCTCCCCGCCGGCATTGCCTTTGTAAGGTGTCGTATCTGAACTAGGTATATATTCCAAAAGGTCACAATCCCCCTGCAGAAACCGTATGACACAGTTTCCCATCACCTGAAGCAGAAGATCGCCCTATTAGATTAATATGCGACAATTACTTTCACATGTCACTGTTCGTACTGAAAAATGTGGCCCGTTTAAACTGGCATCTGTTTTTCGCTTTGCAAATTCAATTTGTAACAGTAACGATCCCAGACTTTAAGGGCATCCGTTACATCAATAATTACTTTAAAGTCCTGGGGTGTGACCTGACCTGAATGTTAGTAATTATAATTGGCTCAACGCTGTATGTCCCGGAGCTGTGTTCAGAAACGTCAATGCTCTGTCTTCATTACTCCACGGAAACAAATCAAACTCGTGTCTGAGGCTGATTAGCAATGGAGTCGGCAAGCGACAAGGAATGGTTTGCGCACTTAAGAAATAAAGTACATCATTCGTTTACAATTTGCCTTCCTAAATGTACGTCTCATACCTGAAACGATGTATGCTATATCACACAGCGCAAAACATTTGGTTATTATTAAAATGATATTGGAAAAACCTACATTATTACTCCAGATGGTATGTATATTGTGAAGAAAATCGAAAGCCACCTGAAAATCCAAGATGGCTGCGGAATTTCAAAATGGCCGTCAACTGGCACAATTATTCTCTATGTATGACATATACGTTCAAAGAATTTTGATTTTGCGATCTTATGTGTAATCAATGTTCAATACCATGCTGGAACTGTCTCTAAACATATCATATAGTTGCATTCACCAGTTCAAACAAATAGATTGATGTATTCATGAAAGAAATAGACAGTTTCGTTCGGTACGGTTGGTGTTTTTTTCACACATTACTTCATGAGAATTAAATCGGTTAACTATAAATTACGGATTCTAGCTACACTCCCAGGTCCCCAGAGTCCCCGGACAGAGACAGTTCATTCGTTAACAAGACAGCAACGTGTTGTGCAAATATCCCTGTGTCGGATCACCACTCACCAGCTGCAAGTGATCAGTTTATCAATACACACACAACACACTGCCTGCAGATAGAGATTCAGCTGTGTAGCATCATTCTCTTCATCATTGAGAAACGGTGGGGTAGCCTAGTGGTTAAAGTGTGTTCCTCGCACCCAAAACCCGGGTTCGATTCCCTAACAATGTATCACCAGTATTGGCATGTGATGTTTTATGCATGAATACCTTTCACCTCCTGTCTGTTGACCTGTGCAGGCGTGACAGGGATTGTGGGATCCGATCCTAGGTTCGTCGATCCAAGATGTGCCAACATGATACTCATGCTCGTGGGTTTCACACCAGAGGAAATATATATCTGTTAACTCCGGAATTCCCTGACACATTTAGATGCCATTATAACTGATGTACTGTTCACATCGGCGTAAAACCCAACTCACTCACTCCCTCACTCCCTCAATGGGCATGCCAATAATTGAGGGTTCTAATCCTAGATTCGGCAATCGTAGATTTGTAAACACTCACTCACTCACTCACTCACTCACTCACTCACTCACTCAATCAATGGGCATGCCAATAATTGAGGGTTCCAATCCTAGATTTGTCATCCCTAGATCTGTAAACACGCACTCACTCACTCAATTGGCGTACCAATGGTTGAAAGTTTCATCCCTCTAGATTGGTCAACCCTAGATTTCTAAACAGGATAACCATGCTCGTGGGTTTGTTTCACTGAAGAAGAAACTCACTCACTCACTCACTCACTCACTCACTCACTCACTCACTCACTGCAGCTGTGCTATCATTTGGCATTAGTGTGATGAAAATGTTGAATCGGATTTGTAGAAATCCGATAAGTAGGTAATTGTATCTCGGTATCTTGAACAGCCACTTGACGAGTCTCGACTACACACACAATCCATGATCCAGCACTTCCATTAATGCTATGGTCAGATTTTCTTGATGCTTCTCAGCGGCTGGCTGTTTGTATGCGAGGAAAGTGGCTGGACATGACTGGACCTGGCCGGGCACCTGCTGGGCAGTAACTACGCTGTCACGAGCCAGGATGTCGTGAATATTGACCAGGAACTGACCTCCTGCATCTTCATCACGGCATTAACGCTGACTGAATCTATACTCTTACTGTCAGGTGTTGTCTGGTGTCAAGAGGACAAACAAATTGTTTCTGTTTTGAATGCTATAGTGTCATTATATGTGAGGCTTTTCAGTATGTGTGTGTAACTGTATATGGGTTATATTATTGATGGTGATGGTGATGGTGATGATGATGATGACGATGACGATGACGATGTGATAGTGATGGTGATGGTGATGGTGATGACGATAGTGATGGTGATGATGATGATGATGATGACGACGACGACGACGACGATGATGATGATGATGATGATGATGGTGGTGGTGGTGGTGATGACGACGACGACGACGGCGACGACGACGGCGACGACGACGACGGCGGCGACGACGACGACGATGATGATGATGATGATGATGATGATTTGTTTCAAGCCATACATTGAAACTGTGCAACATGTCCGATATATTCCAGGCAAATTGTCATAAGCAGTATGCAAAAGTTGTATATTTTTAAGATCGACCACCTCAGTGATGTGTTGTATAGAAAGCATCTGCCCGGTGAGTGGAAGGTCGGCGGTTCGATCCCCGGCCGTGTCAACAGACCCGTGAAGATCCGGGGTAGAATAGGTCTTCAGCAACCCATGCTTGCCGCAAAAGGCGACTATGCTTGTCGTAAGAGGCGACTAACGGGTTCGGGTTGGTCAGGCTCGCTGACTTGGTTGATGCATGTCATCGTATCCCAATTGCGTGGATCGAGGCTCATGATGTCAATCATTGGTAGGTCTGGTCCAGACTCGATTATTTACAGACTGCCGTCATATAACTAAAATATTGCTGAGTGCGGCGCCAAAAAAAAACAACATAATACGAAACAAACGTAAGGTGGTACTTGTTGTTACACTGCCTGGCGCTCGGCCTGACGGGGATAAAACAAGTTCTGGTCGGTTGGAAGTATACTGTGTCTGCGTAGGGTTTCCATGTTTAGCTGTAGCATGGTACCTCAGTAGACCCATCCAGTCAAGACAACATACAGATACATCACAAAATCTTATTTTAATTAAACTACAGTATTAATGCAATGTTGACCCTGGTTTTTCCGTTGGGGCTATTGCGTTCGTACATGTATGTACAGCCCTGTCTAGTTCACCATACACAAACACGACATTGTTCGAACACAAAAGAGCAAAAGGCACAATACACAATACGTAGATATAAATACGACTCAAATTCGTACAAATGATAGCCCTTGTCTGAGAACACGTTACTTATTAAATTTAAAAAAAACGTTTGACATTTATCTATATTGTGAAATCCCATAATGTTGTTACAATGTATATCAAGAAAGTTTATTTATCTTCAGCACACCGCCTCATCAACAATAACAATAACTAAGGCTAAATATCACAAATATAAAAGTGGAAATTTGTAACAATATTCAAGACATATGATGCATGTTTGTAGCTAGATGAAAGGGTGACACTTCTGTAGGGGACAATCCTGTTTTATGTTTGCAATGGAAATATGACATTATGTTCATGTTTTTATGTTTCAAAGTTATATGCAGTGTTTATGGTACAAATTTCTACTACTGCTTACGTGGTCTAGTGGTAGAGCGTCTGCCGGAGAGCGGAAGGCCCGGGGTTCGATCCCCGGCCGCGTCATACCAAAAGACGTTGAAAGATGGTACTTGTTGTTACCCTGACTGGCGCTCGGCATTAAGGGGCTAAAACAAGGACTGGTGGGTTCGGAGTCAGTATTTATACTGTGTCTGAGTGGGGTATTCATGTTAAACTGCGGCATGGTATCTCGGTGGGCTTGCACTATAAATCAGCATCAGTTCGGACTAGTGCAGTGTGTGTGTGTGTGTGGCTGCTTGTACAAGTGCAATAATCTGGCCAGGGACACGACGTTGAACCCCATCTCACCTCACATTTCTACATTAGTAGTGGCAATGTCTGGGTGTTCTTTATGGAATACTGTAAGGGACATTCTCGCGATCTCGCATTCTCGCGATCTCGACCTTTGGAAACGAGGTAAATATGCCCAAAACACGAGAATGCGAGATCGCGAGAACGCGATATTTTGGCCGCGAGAATGTCCCTTACAGTATTCCATAGTTCTTTCATTTAAAATTAGTTTGATGACCAAGGGCGGGGTATGATAAAAACTCCTTTTGATCACTGGAAATTCACAGTTGATCATTTCTAACATCTAACATTGTTTTGTTAAATAATCTACCACTTGCATACATTCTACCACTTGTCAAAGAAAGATTTTTTTATCATTAAGGGGATACTTAACAATGAGCAGGTTCGTGATTCAAGATGAAGTTATCAAAACATGTAAACTGCCGGGCAAAAGAAAGTATACATCAATGTTTGATGGTGGCCAAAAATGAAATAAACAAGAAATGGTTATTCGATGGTGATGTATTTGATACGGATATCATAGTTGTTATTTAAACTTAAAGTGTGCTTTGTTTCGGCAACTTGTGATAACTTTTTGTAATATTTAAACAAACAAGAAATGGTTTTTCGATGGTGATGTATTTGATACAGATATCATAGTTGTTATTTTAACTTAAAGTGTGCGATGTTTCGGCGACTTCTGATAACTTTTTGTAATATTTTGATAATTCTAATGTTTAAGAACACACAATGCCATTTTACACTTCTCAGAGGGGTACACAAAGTACGTGATCTAGACTACCAGTTGTCTGACTCTCTCTTTTGTGGAAGCGGTGGCTGAGTTGGTTATATCGCTGACTTTGTGTGCTGGTGATTAGGTGCCTCACTCTGGCAGTGTGGGTTCGAATCCCTCATGGGACTCAACCCAAAACAGTACTAGAATCTGTACTTTACTAAGAAAGTGTTACCCGACATATAACATTTGTTCTTATTTTTAAATGTACACTTCCCCCTGCCAGGCAGTGTAAGAACAACAGAAATCAGCTTGTGTCGAAGACGTGGTCATCGTCTGAAGCAGTGTATAAAACGATCTTCCTGGCAAAATATCTTCCAAGTTTAAGAGATGGAAATTTTGACCCAAATGCTTCTTTCTTTCTTCAGGATTTCTTTATTTCGTCGTAAGTATGTGCATAAGTTGTAAGAAATATCCAGAATTTAATTTAGATAAACATTTCATTGGTTTTTAAAAGAACAATTCAGTACTCGAAATTATTATTGTAGCTTCAGTTGCCGTATTTTAGCAAGCACCGAGAGTATTTAAGTTACGTCACGCGATGGGAGTTTGGTGTGAGAGGAAAGTCCGCAGTGATGCAGGTCACAGATGTTTACCACCCTACTGAACCCCACGAGCATGGATATGGTGCTGACAAACCCAGAACGATAATCCACGATCAAAGGTTCCTGGCACGCCTAAGGGACGCAACTCTGCACAGCGAATTCCTGCGCCTTAGTGAGTGAGTGAGTATGGTTTTACGCCGCTTTTAGCAATATTCCAGCAATATCACGGCGGGGGACACCAGAAATGGGCTTCAATAAGATCAATGACTATTAACTTAGGAAGGTACATGATCCAAGTTTGCACGTTTCATATTGTGATCGCTTGTAGACAGTGAATAGCGTCTATGCTTATGGCTATGTCTTTAGTTTCCCAACTTAATAACCTGATTGCCGAGTTCGGATGTGATCTGGCTGATTATAAAGATTAATCATAATAAAACTGACATCACAGAGCTCAGATGGGGTGATTCGTGGTCTTTAACTACAGTGGAAGACGCACTTTCATAATTATGAAAGTAAATTTACATTGGCAGTAGTGGCAATGAAATAATGGTTTTATTTCTTGTAAATATTTTATCAATTCAGACGTTAACCTGTAAAAAAACGCTGAGCAAGCACCGAGAGTATTTAAGTTACGTCACGCGATGGGAGTTTGGTGTGAGAGGAAAGTCCGCAGTGATGCAGGTCACAGACGTTTACCACCCTACTGAACCCCACGAGCATGGATATGGTGCTGACAAACCCAGAACGATTATCCACGATCAAAGGTTCCTGGCACGCCTAAGGGACGCAACTCTGCACAGCGAATTCCTGCGCCTTAGTGAGTGAGTGAGTATGGTTTTACGCCGCTTTTAGCAATATTCCAGCAATATCACGGCGGGGGACACCAGAAATGGGCTTCACACATTGTACCCATGTCGGGAATTGAACCGGGGTCTTCGGCGTGACGAGCGAACGCTTTAACCACTAGGCTACCCGACCGCCCCTCCTGCGCCTTAGACGACCAGTGGATCCTGATACAGACAAGTTACGCAAAATGAGAGTTGGTTACTATATATTTAAGATCAATATATAACGATTCCAAATATGGGTGAAAAATTGATGTGGTCGGGTTGCAGAGTGTACGTTCATCCCCGTCTCCAGCTGGCTGATGCGGAACCAAGGCAGGTTACTCTATCACCCGGAGACCACGAAGTGAATTACTGTCTGTCTCAGTCTGGCCTTCTACCCCCAGTGGCCTCCTTATCGATCAGCATTAAGCCAGGTGAGAATTCACTCGGGATTCCTCGGGCAATACCGACTGGTAACATTACACGCCTATCCCCCGAGGAATAGGAGGTCACACAACTAACCTCGGAAGATCATACACTCGCTTTTCACAAGGCTCTGTTATTAATTGCATGGACCAACCTAGTAATGAAGTAATTATTCCCAATTCAATAAGATCAATGACTATTAACTTAGGAAGGTACATGATCCAAGTTTGCACGTTTCATATTGTGATCGCTTGTAGACAGTGAATAGCGTCTATGCTTATGGCTGTGTCTCTAGTTTCTCAACTTAATAACCTGATGGCCGAGTTCGGATGTGATCTGGCTGATTATAAAGATTAATCATAATAAAACTGACATCACAGAGCTCAGATGGGGTGATTCGTGGTCTTTAACTACAGTGGAAGACGCACTTTCATAATTATGAAAGTAAATTTACATTGGCAGTAGTGGCAATGAAATAATGGTTTTATTTCTTGTAAATATTTTATCAATTCAGACGTTAACCATGTAAATAAACGCTGAGGTAGAATCTCTTTTAGGTAGACACTACTTTCTTATTACTTCCATTTTTTGGCATTTTTTATTCTTTTCTTGTAAAGTTCACAAAATCTCCAAATGGTAAAGTCGTGTTTTATTTGTTATACACTGTTTAAAAGAATTCTTTTGACCCTAAACACTGACCTAAACCTTGGCCTTGGCCCGTAGTGTTGACGTGTTCAGGGTCTAAACATGTATAGGATTGTGTTTAATTTTGTCTGTAATTCCAAACAGATTTAACAGTGTATATATCACTACGGTCTGTAAATAATTGAGTCTTGGTCAGACAAACTAGTGGTTGATATTATGAGCAACGGAAACGACGTCGGCCTACGATGACACAGTGTCAACCAAGTCAGCGAGCCTAATGAGCTCATCTAATTTAATTAAGTATAAACATCAACGCCAGAGAATAAAAGCGACAAAATTCTTTCCATGTTCATAGGAGTTCTAGACCAAACCTAGATGATTATTCGGTGTTATAACTGGTAAGAAAAACAATAAAACTATTTCCATTGTCCATTGTACAATTCCGTCAATATCATGATGTCTACGAATCCCTATCAAATAGTGATGACACCAGGTGTTCGCAAAAAAGGTGGGCATATCCTACCCCACCGGTGGCACCCGTCACAAACACACGCATAGGCATGTTAATTGTTCCCCTGAAAAAAAACACGAAAAAAACAAAACATGGAATTGCATCGGACATAGTAGTGTCACAAGTTTTGTCAATTTAGGAAATTGGGGAGTAAAAGACAAAATAACGGTGTTTAACCACCTCTGACCAAATGCAAGTGCTTTTGAATTTTAACGGTTTAAGGCCCTCTTTCTCGGGCTTTCCTCCCAAATTAAACTAACGCCATGATAAAACTGAAAGGCAGTGGCGTTAATCAAAAATGCCTCTGCATGCATCCATGTGTGAAATGGAAACGGGATCCAAAATTGCAATCATTTTAATAATTAATATATTAATAATAAGTCCATTTTAAGATGCCATTCCAGCTAATCACCAATTGAATGCTCATAGCGAAACATTACTCCGGATCAGTTTTTGGTGTTAGCCAAATCACAGTTGGAAGAAGTATTGTTCGACCTTTGCAGAACAAAGGCGGAACATCCCCTGTATCGACAAGAGAATTTAAATAGTGAAGTAATGGTGTTTAAATACAAGGAAACAGTTTCAAAACTGGTTTTGAATACCATGAGACCCTAGCACCATATTAGATTTGGACTTAAGAATTACATTTTTCAGGCACTCAGGTGTAATGAAACACAACAACGGTGACTTTATTTTGTCATGTACATTATTGCTGTACCCTCTACCCATGGTTCCTCGAGGCTAATTTGCCGGGTATAGACCACAACTGCTGTCTAAATCCTGCTTCAATATTTTGCCATTTATTCGTGGTATGTCTGGCCATCCTGTTGCTTTCGCACACTCAAGAATGTTGACTTGAGTTGGTACGTCCCAGATATGGGATGGGTGGGTTGTGAGCTGCGGAGTTGTAAAATGGATCCATCCCCCCTAGCTTTGAACAAGTTTCGGGGGTTGAGCCCAAACTGGACGATATACGTTTGGTTCTGGAAAATAACGTTAAACGGTAAGTATTGATCCATCATTGCAAACTTAAACATATTGTTTTCTGCGCAAAACAAACTCTTAGATCGCACCCCTGCTGTATTTACATTTATATGGATTGGGGAAATATGTTTTTGAAAAAAAACCGAAACATGCTCTGAAATATTCATGGGATTATAACTAAGTTTCCAAGACCTGATTTGGATTTAAAGAGTGTTTTTGAAGGTCCTATCAGCAAAAACTTTTAATTCATTTGAAAAAAGCTAATCCCACCATTTTATTGCATAAATTGCCTATTTCAGTTTCCAATAGAAGATATCCGAAACGACTTTTCAATGTAGATTCGACACGAAACTCTTCAACACCAAATTCCCAAGATAACTATTAAACTTTTAGAATCTTAAAACCGGCGAGGTTCCCGTTTCAATCGGTTATCATTAGAAAGGATTTCTATTTTTCCTTAGAGACGTGCTCTGTCTATAGAGAAATAACAAATAAAGACTTTGTCCGATCAATGAAATTATTAGCCATCCCAGAGTCAAATTGTTCAGTCTTAAACGATTGGCATGATTTAAAAATATCTGCCTTTGAAATATTTTTTTTAAACGTGGAGAAGGTTGCACGAATCGGCAGTCTCTGTGGAAGGCACTGTATTGCTTTCAGTCTGAAAAAAGAATTGGTTCAATAAATCTGAAATACGTTTTGCTTTCAATTTCGGGTTTCCTTTTGTGTAAACATTGATATTGATGTCAATATTATTATACTGACTAGAATATGGCCTTCGAGACATATCAATGGGAGCACAAAGGGAAGGCTGTGTAAGATGACGGTCAGCTGGTACACTATGTAATGGTTTCGTCCATTTAAGTGACTCTTGTGCTGTGCATGCAACGGGTTAGTTGAAGCCTTGTTTTGTAATATGCAGGCGTGAGTTGATGTCATGCTTAATCAGCTGTCAGTTTATATTATCCTGTACCGATGCTGAGTTAATGTCATACTGCACTGCTCTAAGCTAGCGTTGATGTCATGCTTCATTAACTTTGATAGGATGCCATGCTACACTATTAAGCTTGAGTTAGGGTCATGCTGCAATAAGCTTCAGTTGATGTCATGCTGCACTATACTCAGTTCATGTCATGCTAAACTGAAGTTGAGTTGATGGAATGCTGCACTAAAGTTGTGTTGATGTCATGCTGCATTAGCCTTGAGTTGATGGAATGCTGTACTATGGTTGAGTTGATGGAATGCTGTACTAAAGTTGAGTTGATGGGATGATGCACTAAAGTTGAGTTGATGGAATGCTGCACTAAAGTTGTGTTGGTGGTATGCTGCACTAAAGTTGTGTTGATTGTATGCTGAATTAGCCTTGAGTTGATTTAATGCTGTACTATAGTTGAGTTGATTTAATGCTGTACTAAAGTTGAGTTGATGGAATGCTACACTAAAGTTGAGTTGATGGGATGCTGCACTAAAGTTGAGTTGATGTCATGCTGCACTAAAGTTGAGTTGATGGGGTGCTGCACTAAAGTTGAGTTGATGGAATGCTACACTAAAGTTGAGTTGATGTCATGCTGCATAAGCCTTGAGTTGATTTAATGCTGAAATAAGGTTGAGTTGATGGGATGCTGCATAAAACTTGAGTTGATGGAATGCTGTACTAAAGTTGAGTTTATGGAATGCTGCATTTAAGTTGAGTTAATGGGATGCTGCACTAAAGTTGTATTGATGTCATGCTGCACTAGAGTTGTGTTGATGTCATGCTGCATTAGCCTTGAGTTTATTTAATGCTGTACTAAAGTTGAGTTGATGGTATACTGCACTAAAGTTGAGTTGATGGGATGCTGTACTAACGTTGAGTTGATGGAATGCTACACTAAAGTTGAGTTGATGTCATGCTGCATTAGCCTTGAGTTGATTTACTGCTGTACTAAAGTTGAGTTGATGGGATGCTGCACTAAAGTTGTATTGATGTCATGCTGCACTAAAGTTGTGTTGATGTCATGCTGCATTAGCCTTGAGTTGATGGAATGCTGTACTATAGTTGAGTTGATGGGATGCTGCACTAAAGCTGAGTTGATGGGATGCTGCACTAAAGTTGAGTTGATGGGATGCTGCACTAAAGTTGAGTTGATGGGATGCTGTACTACAGTTGAGTTGATGGGATGCTGTACAAAAGTTGAGTTGATGTCATGCTGCACTAAAGTTGAGTTGATGGGATGCTGCTTTAAAGTTGTGTTGATGGTATGCTGCACTAATGTCGAGTTCATATTCGCCGCCAAGTACCGTCTATACTCTACAGCAACACCAAGTTTGGCATATAATCTACACAAAGTACCGCCTAAAAGCTATACAAAGGCGCGTCCATACATTATCCACATAAAGTAACGCCTATACTCTACACAAAGTACCGCATATACTTTATACAAAATATCGCATATACTCTATACAAAATATCGCATATACTCTATACAAAGTATCACCTATACTCTATACGAAGTATCGCATATACTCACACACAGCACCGCCAACACTCTACACAAAATACCAATAAAATGTGTCCCAAGTACCGCATAGAGGTGTGTACGGGGCCCATCTCTACTCAATCACACCAGCGATCCACTCCAGATTTATAATACAAAACAGTAACGACCAAGATACCGCTACTCAGTCCTGAAGAATCCCACTGGGTCCACCTACCGGCTATCATGCCCAATGAGAAGGTAATCGGATAACGTTTGTCCACTTTCTGTTGATAGTCCACATGGGCAAGTTTTATGATGACTGACCCCATTACCGCAATCTGTCAATGACACACAGCATCTCCTGTGACTCGACATGAATCATACCCACGACAACACTAAGCACGACTTCGACAAGCCCGACAATGTACCGACACCATGGGACGGTGCCCGCAATTAGAACAAACGCGTTGAAGACTCTTGACAATGTCTATTCTGCGGGAGTGGTATCACTGGTTAACTCAAGGCCATTGACGTTTTAATTCACTCTCGGGCCCTAATACATCGATCCAGTACTTTCGTCGTGGCCTATCCACTTCAGATATGTCAATTACAATGATCCGCCGTTTTGTCTCTCTAACTCAATCAGAGGTCATAAGATACGGACCCTTTGTATAAGTTGTGGACAAGCGATATGTCAATAAGCCGGAGAACACTGTTCATCGGGGCCCTTACACAGAAATAGAAAACGTCAACGCCAGAGAGTAACCAGTCTAGATTATCCCTCGAACCAGGATCCATTGCTTGTAAAAGGCAAAATGGCTCAGACTGAAATACTCGAATCTGATTGGGCAAAGGTATCAAATCTCAACAACCACCTCTGATTAAAACCGCCGATTTGATGGCCGTATCACCGCGGAAGATAATATTAATAGAAGAATTCTATTTTCTGTCATTGTTGGCAGGCATTTTAAAATAATTATATGTGCAATTGTAGGTAATAAATAGGTGCAGATTTGCGGAAACTACAATAAACAAAGTATGAGTGGCAATACATTCTGAGCAGAAAATACGATAGAAACGGTATTTTAAGTTATAGGAACATCAGAGAACTTGAACATATTTTCTTGGTCAAAATGAGCGGGTGACGTCATAATAGTGACGTGCGCACTCTTCTTTAGGTGTGCCAACGTTAAGCTGTCATATGAAGTAACTGTCCGCACTATTTCTGTGCCTGACATGTATGCGAGAAAGGAATATTGACGTTAAGACATATTACTGTTCAAGCACATAAAGTGCCATAGTTTGCTTAAAGGCAATTAGACCGCCTCCGTGGTCTAGTGGTAGAGCGTCCGCCCGGAGAGCGGAAGGTCCGGGGTTCGATCCCCGGCCGCGTCATACCAAAAAGATAATACGTTAAAAGATGGTACTTGTTGTTACCCTGTCTGGCGCTCGGCTTTAAGGGGTTAAAACAAGGACTGGTCGGCTCGGAATCAGTATACTGTGTCTGAGTGGGGTATTCATGTTAAACTGCGGCATGGTATCTCAGTGGGCTAGCACTATAAATCGACATCAGTCCGGACTAGTACAAGCAGCCACACACACACACAAGCACACACACGTGCATGCACGTCGCTATATAAGTGCAATAATCTTGGACGCGACGTTAAACCCCATTTCACTTCACCTTAAAGGCAATTATTGTTTTTTCATGAACTGAAATCGACAAATCATTCTTAACAATGCATTAAACTATGCTGCTTCACTCAATAATTCCGCTTACCTAAAAGAGTTTGTTTTTAATTCTGTCAGGGTAGATTTAAGAGAATATGTCAGTTTGCGTGTGCGTGCGTGCATGTGTGTATGTTCTGTGTGTTCGTGTGTGTGTCAGTGCGTGCGTGCGAGTGCTTGTGGGTGCTTTTATTTGATTTGTTTTTGTTGATTGTTATTATGGGTTTTATTATGGGCATTTTTCGTGTGTGTTCTTTAAGTGGGGGCTTTCATTTCTTCCCCTCTATGCCTGTTGTTATTTACTGTTTGGGGATTCTCGAGGCTGTGATCGTTGTCGTTTTCGAGTATTCTCGTGTTTGTGGATCCGAGCACATATGTTGACGTATGACTTTGTTATGACGGATTATGACTACATTTAACTACGGTTATAACGAACTCAACGGGATCACTAATTTTAGTTCGTTATAACCGTAGTTCGTTATAAGCATATATACAGCATAACTACAGCAAATAGTTGGGACAAAAAAGTAAGTTCGTTATATCCGTCAGTTCGTTATAAGCGTGTTCGTTATAAACGTAGTTTACTGTATTTGGAAATTTTACTCATTTGACTGTTCGAGCCACAGCCGTACAGGCTGTATATAAATTTCGTCTTTTCTCAGGTGAAATGAACTTTGCACACGACCAAAAAATACTCTTAAAAAAAAGAAACGCAATACGGATATTACTTGCCATAAAAGCAAAATTAGCGGACCATGTGGTGCAAAATGAAGAGGTACAATGTGTTATGGTGTCAGTGACAAATTTCCCGGATTAAAATAATCACCACAAGAGCACGGAAACCATTAGTCGGGAAACACGTACGATTCGGAAAAACGCACCCAGTGCTTTAACGAAAGGGTCATGAAGCTGAACGTACTGCACGTGCAGCAGCACTATAACCGTTTTTAAAGTGCATGGTTTTTGATTGCCTGGCATGTGCATCAATTAAACAGTGACAGTTCAACAACGTGCCAAGAATAACAGAGGTGCAAACAACGTCTTTGGCCGCTTGTAGGCAGGGAAATCCCGATCAGCTGTAGCAAGTGTTTTCAATGTAGCACCCTGCACCATCACAAGGCTATGGGATCGATTTCAACAATACGTGATCGGCCAAGGTCGGGACGACCAAGAGTAACCATCCCCGCCCAAGATCTCTACATCCGACTGAACTATCAACGTAAAAGGACGCCCACAGTCACCTCAACCGCATCCCAAATACCCGGACTGCGCAGAATATCCGACCAGACCGTGCGAAACCGTTTAAGAGCAGCAGGTCTACGAATAAGACGTCCTGTTCGGCGCGTCATATTGAGTCGACAACGTCGTAAACAACGACGGCATTGGTGTCGTCAACACATGGTTTGGCCTCAACTGCGATTAAGAGATGTCTGGTTCAGCGACGAATCAAGGTTTCTCCTGCGTCAAGGGGATGGAAAAGCATGGGTCGTATAAATGTATTTACCTGGCTACCAGATTTTCCTACACAAATCTGGCTTTGCGTTTCTTTTCTTGAAGAGTATACATACAGCACAACGTATGTCATTGTATCCCAATTGCGTGGATCGATGCTCATGATGCCAATCACTGAATTGTCTGGTCCAGACGCGATTATGTACAGGCTACAGCTGGATGTTTCTGAGTGCGGCGTTAAACAACAAACAGAAAAACAAATAAATTAACGGGATGGAACCACTTTATCGGGATCAAACCTTGAGTCATAAAAGCCAAAAACATTCCAGCAGGATCTTAGTTCCGAAGGAAACCTTTAAGTCAGTCCCACCATGCAAGCCAGATTTCAGATAATACCCTCCTTCTAGCAGAGACAGAAAGGCTCTTGCGTGAGAGAGTGAAAGGTGTTTGGGAAATCTTTTGCACGCAAACAGATATTGCCTCAAGTTAGGTTCAAGAACAACGGAAGCATTAACAAGTTGTGGAGCAGCCTAGTTACTTCTACCTTGTGATTAAACATTTCATACTTTGAAACAACGAAAACTTGTACTGATTGTTGCAAATCCAACATATTTCTTGAACGTTTTTTTAAAAGCAGTAGAAACTCGGCGCTTGAACACAGTAGTGTGTGAGCGAGTGAGTTGGGTTTGAGGCCGCTTTAAATAGTATTCCAGTTATATCACGGCGTGTCAGCTTAATGTGAGAGGAAAGCCCGAAATGATGCAGGTCTCAGACGATTACCATTTCGGTGAAACCAATGAGCACGGGTAAAACCGAGAAACATAATCAGGATTCGAACCCACAATCATAGGTTTCTGGCGTGACCAAGGGACGCAACTCTGCACAGCGAATCGCGGCGCCATAGACGACTGGGCCACCCGTGCCCCCTGAGCAGACGAAATTCAAAATTAACATATCGTTTTCAGTTTCAACCAAACTATTGCTATGCGCCATCAGGCAACGAATATATACCTTTTGAAACACACGTAGACACGTTCTTATATACTGAACCGCAAAAGAAACGTCACCATGGATAGATATATGAGAAACCTTATTTGTCCAAACACTGTAAACATACTTTGAAACATTTAAAAGATGAAACTTGGCTAAACTGATCATCATGGTTGAAATTAAAGTGTCAAATGTTCTTACAGTGAAACACAACACTAGTCTCTGAGAAAATGGCATCACACGTCAGTATCTCGTGTGTCCGTCACGTGCATTGATGACTGCCGTGCAACGTCGATACATGGAATGGGTGAAGTGGCTGATGTAGGGCATAGGCACTTTAGCCCACTTTCTGAGGAACGCCTGACGCAGTTCAGCTGCAGTTGTCGGCCTTGGTCGAACGTCATTCAGCCGTCTTTGAATTTCGTCCCACAGGTGCTCAATGGGATTTAAATCGGGACTGAGGGCAGGCAACTGCATGGTTCTTACGCCATTCTGCTGGAGGAAGTCTCTTGTTGCTCTCGCAGTGTGGGCACGGGCGTTATCATGCTGAGACTGCGACGTGCCAAATGAGGTATGGCGTGTGGTCTCAAGACTTTATCAATGTACCGAGCTGCTGTGACACCATTTCCTCGTCCTGGACCGATGTTCTGGAAGACCACAAGGCCAACCCTCTGTGCAAAACCAAATCCACCCCACACCATGATGCTCGGACCACCCCACGAGTCTCTCTTAACAACACAAGCATCCGAATCACGTTCCTCACGGCGTCTCCAGACTCTCTCTCTCTCTCTCTGCCATCTGTTGTTGAGATACAGTAACGGCTCTCGTCTGAGAAAAGGACTCTTCTCCACTGCTTGTGGCGCTAATGCTGGTGCTGTGTTGCCCACTGAAGACGGTTCCGGCGATGACGTGGTGTCAGAATGGATCCTCGGTGTGGCATATGACAGTGGGGGTGTCGTCGACGCACGGTGTCCGCACTAATGTGTCGCCCGTGTGTCCCCATGGTCACTGGTACCATCGGTCGTAGGCTAATCGTATGTTCAAAGCACAGACTGTGATGGAGTCGTATGTATCATGATAGCCACAGTCAGATATAATCCTGCAGTCTGACTGCGGCCTGTAAGCAAACAGTCTGGGCCAGACAAGCCAGTGGTTGGTATTATGAGCAACGTCCCATGTCCCATTCAATACCCTACCCTACCCTACCCTACCCTACCCTACCCTACCCTACCCTACCCTACCCTACCCTACCCTACCCTACCCTACCCTACCCTACCCCACCCTACCCTACCCTACCCTACCCTACCCTACCCTACCCTACCCTACCCTACCCTTATAAGACGCTAATATCCAGTAAACTACCGATCAAGGTTGCTTTGAGTCTGAGTAATGTCATGACAGACAAATCGATCAAGTCTCTACACTTTATAGGCCTGCTCAAAATGATGTGTTTTTAGTTTATTCTTGAGAAGCTTGCAAGTTCCTGAATTTAGCGAATGTGTAAAGATAGATAAACCCACAATCAACGAAGTTACCGCTCTTCACCACGCGATCCAATTAAGTCGCAGGCAGTAGAAAACTGGGACCTATTCTAATCCCTGTCATTATAATTTATATTTTATGCCTGGCATTTAGCCCTCCTATATGAATTAAAACCCATTTTTAAAACATACGACACTACCAGAAACGTCATTAAGCGACGAGACCGTTTTTATGGGCATTGCGTGTTTTGTTTGTTTGTTTGTTTGTTTGTTCTTTTACTCTGAACACAGCAATATTCTATTTTTATGGCGGCAGTCTGTAAATAATTGAGCCTGGAACAGATAATCCAGTGATTGACCTCAGGAGCATCGATCTACCCAATTGGGATACGATGACATGCATTAAACAACTCAGCGATGCCTGAGCATCCGATCATATTATATATTGTCGCCTCTTGCCACAAGCATGGGTTGTCAAAGACCAGTTCTAACCCGGAATCTTCATGGGACGACGCTATGCGTATTTACCGTAATGGATTCAGATGTGACCCAGCAGCCCATGTGTGTTGCAGGATGCCAAAACGATGCCAAGGACCTTGTGGAAGAACACACCATTTCCAGGTACCATCGGTGCCAGGAAGTCAACAGATATCGTATTGGATACCTGTATTCCAATTAGCGAGCCCTTTATTCTGTGAACTCGATCTATGATTGGCAGTTATAATCTTCAATGAGCGATGAGTCAAATTAACCCTGGCGTCAGGTTGACATGATCACTGTCGTTCTTGATAATTATTTAAACACAGTATCAGCTAATTTTCCCTTGTCGGTTAGTTTGTTGTTTAACGCCGCATTCAGAAATAGTTCAGCTATTTGGCGGCAGTCTGTAAATTAATAATCGAGTCTGGACCAGACAATCCGGTTATTGACACGTGAGCATCGATCCACGCCTTTGGGATGCGAAGACATGCATCAACCAAGTCAGCGAGCCTGACCACCCGATCCCGTTTGTTGCCTCTTACGACAAGCATAGTTGCCTTTTACGACAAGCGTGGGTTGCTGAAGACCTATTCTACCCCGGATCTTCACGGGTCCCTTTGTGGGTTAGTGCGTTGAATATACCCCTGTCATCTCGGTATTCATAAACTTCCATTTATCCAGAATGTAAAGTTTAACTTTAATATCTCTTTGCAAATCACAGGTCTAGTCATCCAAGGCACCACACGTTACTGTGTCCCCTCGTTATATAACAGGATCCTGTGATCGTCGGTTCGAATCCCACGTCCGCTGTGATTATGATTCTATGGTTGTCAGCATCATTACCGTGCTCGAGGGTTCGCCAGAGTGGTAGAAATTTACATCACTTCTGGTTTTCCTACCACATCGAGCTGACACGTCGTGATATCTCTGAAATAATGTTCAGAGCGGCGTTAAACCCAATTTACCCACTCACTTTAGTCCCTAGAAAGTGAGGGTTATTTAAGATATAAGAACACCACCAAGTTTCACATTAGTTCACAGTGAAATCCCGTTAATGCGGACGGTAGCTATTTACGCCCAGTAACGTCATACGGATAAACAATGTCCACCAAAACCGGGGGCACGGGGGGCCCAGTCGTCTAAGGCGCCTTGTGTAGAGTTGCGTCCCTTTGGCACGCCAGAAACCTATGATTGTGGGTTCGAATCCCGGTTCGCCCTGATTATGTTTCTAGGTTTGTCAGAACCATACCCGTGCTCTTGGGTTTCACCGAAGTGGTAAACGTCTGAGACCTGCATCACTTCGGGCTTTCCTCCCACATTAAGCTGACACGCTGTGATATGACTGGAATACTGTTAAAAGCGGCGTTAAACCCAACTCACTCACTCACTCCACTTCAACCTTGCTGGAAATTGAACAAATCATTAACTCGTTGATTTAGGCCCCAAGTCAAAGTCGTCTTGGTTATGGGGTTTTGAAATATTGATATAGATTTTTGTCACCAAAATGATTGATGGCTTTGGGCAAAGGATGCACTTAGAAGTGAAATTTATCGACAAGTGCAATCAATTATTGCCGACGCTACGTTAAAACACAACATATTACCACTTCTGTCTGTAGCATGGATCAATTACTATTCCAATGCATAACGTTCACCTGGGCTGTGTGTATGTTTGTAATAATGGCATCGTGTAACCTAGCGTGCGAAGAGCTAAACAGTCATAAAGTTCCAGACAGTCAACGCGGCAAATTATAGATTCAATTAACCCCATAACGTCCCTCCAAACAACTTCCCTGTTGGTCGATAATCGATACTGTGTTAAAAGGTGTGAAAATCAATAATTGCAAGTGTCAGGTTGTTTGAGTCCAATTCATCAGAGAAAAGTCGAAATGAGAACAACCGAGAAGTAAAGAGAACGTAGAAATTGTAAATGGGAACATCGTAGATGCTGTAAAAGAGAACCTAGATGTTGTAAATGGGAACAGCGTAGAAGCCGTAAAAGAGAACCCAGATGTTGATAATAGGAACAGCGTAGAAGTCGTAAAAGAGAACCTAGATGTTGTAAATGGGAACAGCGTAGAAGCCGTAAAAGAGAACCTAGATGTTGTGAATGGGAACAGCGTAGAAGCCGTAAAAGAGAACCCAGATGTTGTAAATGGGAACAGCGTAGAAGCCGTAAAACAGAACCTAGATGTTGTGAATGGGAACAGCGTAGAAGTCGTAAAAGAGAACCCAGATGTTGTAAATGGGAACAGCGTAGAAGCCGTAAAAGAGAACATAGAAATTGTAAATGGGAACAGCGTAGATGCTGTAAAAGAGAACCTAGATGTTGTAAATGGAAACAGCGAAGAAGCCATTAAACGGAACCTAGAAGTTGTAAATGGGAACAGCATAGAAGCCCTTAAACAGAACCTAGAAGTTGTAAATGGGAACAGCGTAGATGCCGTAAAAGAGAACCTAGAAGTTGAAAATGGGAACAGCGTAAACCCTGTAAAAGAGAACCTAGATGTTGTAAATTGCCGTTATAGAGAGCAGCCTTGAAGTTGTCCTTGAGAACAGCCCTTAAGGTCGTAAAGGGGAATAATCTTGCAGTCGTTATTGAGAACAGCCTTGTCAAGGATTCGTCACTGAAATCATCAAAGAGAACAAAGGAGAGAACTGACCCCGCAGTGATACTCGGACGTAATTATTCATGAACAAAAGATAGGTCAGGTTTTGTGAGTGAGTGAATGAGTGAGTATGGTTTTACGCCGCTTTTAGCAATATTCCAGCGGAGGGGACACCGGATACGGGCTTCACATATTGTACCCATGTGGAAAATCGAACAATGACTACTCTTTTTGAGTAGTCTCCATGGCATAAACATGCGACTGGAAAACGTGACAAGTTTGCCAAATGACCAGTAAAATACACATCAGTTCTCGCATACAGACACTGTGGGGGCGAAATCTCTTGCGTGTGTCATTTTCAAACTATCTTTATTCAAATGTGAATGGTTTGTGAACACGATTGTATAAATATATTCAGGCTTTTTTGCAATTTGCACCTTGATGGACATTGTAAAGCCGGTTCAAAATCAGCATTGGACTTTATAGAGTGAGTGAGTGAGTTGGGTTTAACGCCGCTTTTCGGCATTGTACGACCTGAAATACTGCACTTTCTTGTGAAACAATTATCAGTGCACGTTTTACTCACTTGTGCGTGTTTAGAGATAGGTGAGGTGGAATTGGGTTTAACGTCGCGTCCAAGATTACTGCACTTATATAGCGACGTGCATGTACGTGTGTGTGTGTGGCTCCTTGTACTAGTCCGGACTTATGCCGATTTATAGTGTAGCTCACTAAGATACCATGCCGCAGTTTAACATAAATACCCCACTCAGACACAGTATACTGACTCCGGGCCGACCAGTCCTTGTTTTAGCCCCTAAATGCCAGACAAGTTAACAACAAGAACCATCTTTTAGCGTCTTTTGGTATGACGCGGCCGGGTATCAAACCCCGAACCTTCCGCTCTCCGGGCGGACGCTCTACCACTAGACCACGGAGGCGGTCTGTTCAGAAATAGACTTCGTCATGTTTATAACCTGATGTGTCCAAGTACTTGTGTAGTGAACCAGAGAGTGACAAGAACATCCCATAGTGTTCAGATATCGAACGTATACAGTTATAATGGGCTATCGGCAGGCATTGTGATATTTCTTGATGTGTAGGCTATGAAAAGACCAATTTATCCACGCGCACGTTTTAGTATGAAAAAGGGTCTCAATTATGAGGTCTCTAATGGGATTTGAACCCTGAGTTTAGTCATATTCTGACTGGAATACACAATAACACCCGCAGATCTGAAAACATAATAGTGTTTGTCTCTCAAGTAGAGTGAGACAGTGTATGGTTGAGTTAGTAGCTATAAATCCATGTACTAACCGAAAATCTAATACATCCACTGGATGAAATACCCGTCCACGTCATACCAAACGACGTTTAAAGATGATGGTAATTGGTGTTACCCTGCCTGGCGTTCTGCAAAATGGGCTAAAACAAGGACTGGTCGACTCGGAGTCAGTAAACTGTGTCTCGGTGGGATCTCCTTGTTACACTGCCGCATGGTACGCATTGCACTAGCACTGCAAAACCTACATTAGTCCGGACTAGCACTGTAAAAACTACATTAGTCCGGACTAGCACTGTAAAACCTACATTAGTCCGGACGAGCACTGCAAAACCTACATTAGTCCGGACGAGCACTGTAAAACCTACATTAGTCCGGACGAGCACTGTAAAAACTACATTAGTCCGGACGAGCACTGCAAAACCTACATTAGTGCGAACGAGCACTGTAAAACCTACATTAGTCCGGACGAGCACTGCAAAACCTACATTAGTCCGGACTAGCACTGTAAAAACTACATTAGTCCGGACTAGCACTGCAAAACCTACATTAGTCCGGACTAGCACTGTAAAAACTACATTAGTCCGGACTAGCACTGTAAAACCTACATTAGTCCGGACGAGCACTGCAAAACCTACATTAGTCCGGACGAGCACTGTAAAACCTACATTAGTCCGGACGAGCACTGTAAAAACTACATTAGTCCGGACGAGCACTGCAAAACCTACATTAGTGCGAACGAGCACTGTAAAACCTACATTAGTCCGGACGAGCACTGCAAAACCTACATTAGTCCGGACTAGCACTGTAAAAACTACATTAGTCCGGACTAGCACTGCAAAACCTACATTAGTCCGGACGAGCACTGTAAAACCTACATTAGTCCGGACGAGCACTGTAAAACCTACATTAGTGCGGACGAGCACTGTAAAACCTACATTAGTGCGGACAAGCACTGTAAAACCTACATTAGTGCGGACGAACACTGTAAAACCTACATTAGTGCGGACGAACACTGTAAAACCTACAGTCGCCCGGACGAGCACTGTAAAACCTACATTAGTGCGGACGAACACTGTAAAACCTACAGTAGCCCGGACGAGCACTGTAAAACCTACATTAGTGCGGACGAACACTGTAAAACCTTCAGTAGTCCGGACTAGCACTGTAAAACCTACATTCAACCGGACGAGCACTGTAAAACCTACATTAGTCCGGACGAGCACTGTAAAACCTACATTAGTCCGGACGAGCACTGCAAAACCTACATTAGTCCGGACTAGCACTGTAAAAACTACATTAGTCCGGACTAGCACTGTAAAACCTACATTAGTCCGGACTAGCACTGTAAAACCGACATTAGTCCGGACGAGCACTGTAAAACCTACATTAGTCCGGACTAGCACTGTAAAATCTACATTAGTCCGGACGAGCACTGCAAAACCTACATTAGTGCTGACGAGCACTGTAAAACCTACATTAGTCCGGACGAGCACTGCAAAACCTACATTAGTCCGGACTAGCACTGTAAAAACTACATTAGTCCGGACTAGCACTGCAAAACCTACACTAGTCCGGACGAGCACTGTAAAACCTACATTAGTCCGGACGAGCACTGTAAAACCTACATTAGTGCGGACGAGCACTGTAAAACCTACATTAGTGCGGACGAGCACTGTAAAACCTACATTAGTGCGGACGAACACTGTAAAACCTACATTAGTGCGGACGAACACTGTAAAACCTACAGTCGCCCGGACGAGCACTGTAAAACCTACATTAGTGCGGACGAACACTGTAAAACCTACAGTAGCCCGGACGAGCACTGTAAAACCTACATTAGTGCGGACGAACACTGTAAAACCTACAGTCGCCCGGACGAGCACTGTAAAACCTACATTAGTGCGGACGAACACTGTAAAACCTACAGTAGCCCGGACGAGCACTGTAAAACCTACATTAGTGCGGACGAACACTGTAAAACCTTCAGTAGTCCGGACGAGCACTGTAAAACCTACATTCAACCGGACGAGCACTGTAAAACCTACATTAGTGCGGACTAGCACCGTAAAACGTAAAAGACCCGGGTTCGATTCCCGACATGGGTACAATGTATGAAGTCCATTTATGGTGTCCCCCGCCGTGATATTGCTGGAATATTGCTAAAAGCGGCGTAAAACCATACTCACTCACTCACTCTCTCTCTCTCTCTCTTTAAGACCTCCCATCAGCAGATGCAAACAAGCAACCACTGCAAAAATGGTCACCTGAGTTTCTTACCCCTTAAAGGGGGCACGGACGGCCCAGTCGTCTAAGGCGCCGTGATAGGCTGTGCAGAGTTGCGTCCCTTGGGCATGCCAGAAACCTATGATTGTGTGTTCGAATCCCGGTTCGCCCCAATTATGTTTCTAGGTTTGTCAGCACCATAACCGTGCTCGTGGGTTTAACCAAAGCGGTAAAAGTCTGAGACCTGCATCACTTCGGGCTTTCCTCCCACATTAATCTGACACGCCGTGGTATAACTGGAATACTGTTAAAAGCGGCGTTAAACCCAACTCACTCACTCACTCACTCTTATCCCTTCAAGGACGTGATGGCCTGACCTCCCCTCTTACAGTTTACAAACCAATTAGAAAACACAACACAGATACGAAAAGGCAGACGTTTGTAAATACGCAGAACGTCAAGCTCTTGACGTACGTGTATTGACCTTCCCCTGCTGATGCAACGAACGAGGTGACATATGACTGTCAATTCTCATTAAGTCCGTGCTGCTTTCATTGTTTCCCAATCAGAAGTCTAGACGTCCACCGATGTCTTCTAGGGACCAGTCATTTATTACAGGGAGGTGGGAGGTGCAAAGTGCTAAATAATTTTATATTTTATTATATGATTTTCATTTTGACATGAATCTCTGAAATATTTTAAGTTTGTTATGACCATCCCACAGGGTGACCCTCCCCTGATTCGCTCTGACAACACCCCCACCCACCTGCCCACTATAACAAATGACTGGTCCCTACCTACTGGAGACATGGCACTTGTTATAAACCGCAGACTTGGCTCTAGGGATGAGTCAAAACAACAAAACAAATCGTTGTACAGTATGTAGGATCTTCATAGAGACACTTCCGAATAATAAAAATGTGATAACAGAGCTTTGAGCGCACCGTCAATACGTTTATGGTGACCTCGAGCCCTCGCCATGTTTCGGAACTAAGGGCAAATAACTGTTGAATTCGGAGACCACCCACAAATTACAAATGTACTGTTAATCCCTACCACGCCATCTCCCTCCAAGGACCTTCGTATCGATCGGCATTATGACAGGTGAGAAAAATATACAGAGAACCCCTCAACAAGCCTCCGATTGATGACACCACACAATCTATTTCCGGGCATTGGTAGTGTATTGATGAAATAATAATTACCAACTTTGTAAATCATTTAACAGTTAGGGAGGGAAATAATCAAAGCTATCAGGTTTATGTAGCAAACGTTTGTAGACAGAGCTGACGACTAGGTCTGTTTTCCTAAATGGCATTGATGGTTTTATTGTGTTGTTGTGCTGGAATTGTTTCCCAGCGATTGTTAAAGGAAAAATGTTGATTAATTTCTGATGAACCAGTTGTGGATATTGAAATGTTGACCAGTTCCCAATCGGGTAATAACAGTGGACGTAACTCAACACCCAAGCCGGCGCCTAATGCCAAACCAACTCAATGCATATTAAATCGACAAATGGCATTCGCTGAATGTGTAGTCATTTCCAAATTTAAATATGTCAAATTGTTTCAATTCAATAGGGGAGGTCGGGTAGCCAAGTAACTAAAGCGTTCGCTCGTCCCGCCGAACCCCCGGGTTCGATTCCCGACATGGTTACAATGTGTGAAGCCCATTTTTGGTGTCCCCTGCAGTGATATTGCTGAAATATTGCTGAAATATTGCTAAAAGCGGCCTTAAACCTCACTCACTAATTAAATTCAATTAATAAATAGTTTCATCTGAAACATTATCCATGTTATTTCCAGACCTTTCCTTCCTTAACTTATACTATATCTAGCCCTAAATGAGTGAGTGAGAGTGTTTTTAAAGACTCTTTGAACAATATTCTAGTTACATCAGAGGGTACGTAAGTCCCACTTCATTCAAAGTATGTTTCATTTCCATGTTTTTAATCGTAGAATTCTTGTTGATTTTTAATGATTTGGCTAAACCTTACTAACAATCACCAGTGGCCAGGGGGATGATGTAAATCTTGCTGGGATACCATGTAGGTAACAGAAGTACCGTAAGTCCCCATGGTACCTAGTATGGTGACCTACCTTTGGTTATTGGTTATCTATAGCACATTTTCATTGTGTACTGTTATGAATTGTTCAAATGTTATGATCTATATCTGTAATAGTCTAGTGTTTTACTGTCATTTGTCGACAGATTTTAAATGTCTATATTTATGTATTATTAATGTACAACTTGATTTAGTCACGACATGGCTGAAATATTGCCGATGTGACTATAAATCTTAACTCACTCACTCTAGTTACATCACTGCGTGTCAGCTTGGTGTGGGAGGAAAATTCGAAGTGATGCAAATGCCGTTTACCGCTTGCTGAAACCATTAAGCACGCGTATAGTTCTGACAATCATGAAAACATAGTTAGGGCGAACATCAATTCAGACCCTCAATTCTAGGTTTCTGGGCATAACTCTGAACAATGTATTGCGGTGCCTAAGACGACTGGGCCACCCGTGTCCCAAATCCTAATAACTGCGCGTTGGGGTAGCATAGTAGTTAAAACATTGGCTCGTCACGCCGAAGGTCTGGTTTCGAGTCCACCATGGTGTATGAAGCCCATTTGTGGTGCCATCCGCCGTGATATTGCAGGACTATTGCTAAAAGTGGAGAAAATTATTTATTCTGGGCATAACTCTGAACAATGAATTGCGGTGCCTAAGACGACTGGGCCACCCGTGTCCCAAATCCTAATAACTGCGCGGTGGGGTAGCATAGTAGTTAAAACATTGGCTCGTCACGCCGAAGGTCTGGTTTCGAGTCCACCATGGTGTATGAAGCCCATTTGTGGTGCCATCCGCCGTGATATTGCAGGACTATTGCTAAAAGTGGAGAAAATTATTTATTCTGGGCATAACTCTGAACAATGAATTGCGGTGCCTAAGACGACTGGGCCACCCGTGTCCCAAATCCTAATAACTGCGCGGTGGGGTAGCATAGTAGTTAAAACATTGGCTCGTCACGCCGAAGGTCTGGTTTCGAGTCCAACATGGTTACAATGTATGAAGCCCATTTGTGGTGCCATTCGCCATGATATTGTTGGACTAATGCTAAAAGTCGAAAAGATTAATCATTGTCGTGTCTTGTATTGATAAATGTCGCTTGTTATCTTATTGACTATTGACACGATACAAACGTAATGCAAGCTGTCATTAATAACAGAAATACCATGGAATGGTCTAACTTATGAGCCTATGAAAGAAAGAAAGAAGAAAAAGAATAAATATAAAATAAACAATAAATATATAAATGATATTAATGGAAGAAGAAAGGCTGATATCCTGTGGGATCGACCCACTTGCCTTCCTCTCTCCAGGCAGACACTTTATCCACAACACCACAGAGAGTAGCACCTATCAAAGAATGTGATAGAACGGCTTTTTCATACAATACCCTAAAATAGGCCATTATAGTCAATGAAATACGTATCAAGAACAATTGGAATCATTGCCTCTGGCTGTCCAAACCCTTTAATCAATAAAAAAATCAATTTAACTTCGGTCTCTTATAAAGATAAGTGGCGCTAGACATGCTAAGGAGCTGAAGGCTCGTCCATAAAATTATCGGCGAGACGTTTATCACGGTAGCTGGCTGTTAGAAAACAAAACTTAATTTTTTCTTATTATTTTTCGAAAGAAAAGATCGATGAAAGCGTTTCAGGGAATTAAAACTAAGCTTCCAAATCTGATTTCCTTTCATCAATGGGCATATGGACTACTTAACTAAACATATCATGGATAAAGTGCATATTCTAGTTTCCAATAGATAATTTCCGAAATAACCTTTGAATGTATACTTGACACGAAACGTGTCCATTCCGAAATCCCTGTATGGTAATCTAAGTTTCAAAGTCCCCAAAACATCCCATTTCCTGTTATACGACAATCAGTTATCATGGTAAATGTTTTCAAACTTTCCTTAGAGACGGGTTCTGGAGATGTTAGAAGTTAAACTATCAATTCGATCAATAAGATCTATCAGCTTTCACAGACATAACCAGCTTAAAAAGATGTATGAAACGATTGTCTTGATATCAAACAAGATACTTTTTTCAAAAAATGTTCCCTCGACAGGAAATATTGCAATGGCGTTATCTGTTTTCTTCTCCCTGTACGATAATGAATAAATCGTGGTCAATAAATCTTTCATAGTCCATCAAGGTCGAGTTGTTTTGTTATCTCAAACATGAGTTGATGTTTTCAGTTGGTGTCTATATATACATGTATATATAAAAATATCGGATTCTTCTTAGGTCATCTTGGAAGCATGGTCTTAAAGGAAGCCATCGAGTGATATCCAATGGCTGGACGATCTAAGGTGACACGTGATCTAAAAACGTCAAAATGGGCGTGAAGCTGAAAATATATAATGTTATGAAAAAGATAATTTTGTCTGAGTTAAATAGAAGTGTTTTTCTCCTTTTAGAAATCAAGATTGTAGATCTTGAAGCTCTGACTGAAACCATATATTTTCTGCCTCAAACAAGAAAAAGATCCATCTATACACCCACCACACAACACCACCCCACACCCACCATACCACACAAAACAACACCACACAACACCGCACCACACAATCTCACACCACACAACACAATCTCACACCACACCGCCCCAAACCCCAATTTTAAATGCTTCGCAAACCCCGTGATTTGAAATAATATCACACGAGCGTAAGTAAAGATGTCAGATAAGCAGCGCTACTAATTGACGCTCGATGCCTTCCTTTAATCTCACGTCGACCTTTCTTCAGCTTATCCTGTTAAGGGCGGTCGACATCGTACGTCAGCTGGTGGGTCGGGTCGTAAGTAGAACTAACACTGCTCCTTCAGCGTGGCTTGTGACGAGATTAGCAATGTCTGTGTCTAACAGTTGGCTGAAACCCATATGGTAACTGGATTAACCGAGCAGAACACCCCTAGAAAAGACCTTGGCCTGAATAAAAAGTAAGGCAGGGGTAAATGAAATCAAGATATCGCCAAAGACGCTTTAACCAGTCCCCAACAAGCAGGGTCGATCCCTACGTTGTTGTTATAGAAGAGTGAGTGAGTTGGGTTTAACGCCGCTTTTAACAGTATTCCAGTTATATCACGGCGTGTCAGCTTAATGATGGAGGAAAGCCCAAAGTGATGCAGGTCTAAGACGTTTACCACTTCGGTGAAACCCACGAGCACGGGTATGGTTCTGACAAACCTAGAAACATAATCGGGGCGAACCGGGATTCGAACCCACAATCTTATGTTTCTGGCATGCCCAAGGGACGCAACTCTGCACAGCGAATCGCGGCGCCTTAGACGACTGGGCAACCCGTGCCCCCTGTTATAGAAGAAGAAGAGGAAGAGGAAAACTAAAACAAATGAAAGAAGATAATGAAATAGAAGAAAAGAAGAGGTGTTAGAAGAAAATGAAGAAGAAAGAAAAAGGAAAAACAAGGGAAAAAACGAAAAAGAGGAAGAAAAAAAAAGAAAAAAAGATCAAGAAAAAAGAAAAGAGAATGAAGAAGAAAAGGAAGAAGAAAAAGGAAGAAAAAAGAAGAAAAATTAAAAGAAAACGAAAAAATAACTGGAAGAAGAGGAAACTGAACAAAAAGAAGATAAAACGAAGCAAAATAAAATAAAAAGATAAAACAAGAAGAGGAAGGAGAAAAAGAAAAAGATGAGGAAACAGAAGTAGACGATTTATTCTCAGTAAAATCTCATAAATCACAACATGAGTAATATTCTTCTAATGGAACATACACACACCTCTTTATCTTAGTTTGGCAGTTTAACTGGAATGGGCTTGACGTCAGATGACACTAAATATCAAAATTAAACAGTCGTTGGATATTAACAAAAGTAACCGCCTCAGTAACAATTTGGGACGTTCCAACAAAATGATTTTTATCGATGCATTCAATCTGTATATATTGTTATATACAAAGTTATGGATCGAGAGTCTATTGTGGGGATATGATTTTGTTTTGATGATTGAGCACATTTTGTTTTGATGATTGAGCACAAATGGTTTTAAAAATATCCCCCTAAATATTCATTAAACTTTTATAATCTTTATATAATAAAAACTATTCATAAACTTTTTTATTCAGTATATGATAGGCAAGTGAATAGAAAAAAAATATTTTAAAATATTTTCCTCAACGTTGTCCGAATAACACCGATCGCTTAGTAAAAGTCCATATATTAAAGTGGTATTAAGAAGCTGTAATATAACAACGAAGATAGAATTGACTGATTAATAATAGCATAAAGGAAGGGTGGTTTTTCTTTAAATATCCTGTTTATAAGCCATAGTACTGCCATAGTTTGGCACCGTCAATATATGACGTCACACCATGTTATCAGGGTCGGCCTCACAGGAGTCACTATACACATAGGACACGTGGCCAATGGCTACTTGACGACCATTAGGACGCTTTTTACTACAACCGTCAGTCTCTGTGGTCGAAGAATCAGCAATAAAACCTCTATTGCGGAAATCTGATAAAGTGAAGCCACGTTCTGTTTGGCTGGGTTTATTACTACGTCTAACAACGCTGTATTTTTTTCTTTGACTCATTCGTGTCTCTCGCGTGTACCTGTAGGTGAATTGGTCCCTTGGCGTGATAAAGTAAGTGCCAATCTGGCAAGGGTCGCCTTGAGATAGATTGCGCAATTAAAACTAACGGATTGGTGACTCAACAGCCTCCCTGTGCTCCTTGCCTCATGCGAAATGAATATAAAATACGTGAAGCCATACTCTATGACAAGAGGCAGGATATAGCGACGGTCCTTATAGTAAAACTATGAATAAAACGAATTCACCTTTTTACTGAACTCCGGTATCCCCCGCCACCTATGTACCGAACTTTGGTATCCCCCGCCACCTATGTACCGAACTTTGGTATCCCCCGTCACCTATGTACCGAACTCTGGTATCCCCCGCAACCTATGTACCGAACTCTGGCATCCCCCGCAACCTATGTACCGAACTACGGTATCCCCCGCCACCTATGTACCGAACTCCGGTATCCCCCGCAACCTATGTACCGAACTCCGGCATCCCCCGCCACCTTTGTAACAAACTTTGACATCCCCCCGCAACCTTTGTACCGAACTCCGGTATCCCCCCCAACCTATGTACCGAACTTCGGGATTCCCCGCAACCTATGTACCGAACTCCGGTATCCCCCGCCACCTATGTACCGAACTCCGGTATCCCCCGCCACCTATGTACCGAACTCCGGTATCTCCCGCCACCTATGTACCGAACTCCGGTATCTCCAGCAACCTATGTACCGAACTCTGGCATCCCCCGCCACCTTTGTAACGAACTTTGACATCCCCCCGCAACCTTTGTACCGAACTCCGGTATCCCCCCCAACCTATGTACCGAACTCCGGTATCCCCCGCCACCTATGTACCGAACTCCGGTATCCCCCGCCACCTATGTACCGAACTCCGGTATCCCCCGCCACCTATGTACCGAACTCCGGTATCCCCCGCCACCTATGTACCGAACTCCGGTATCCCCCGCCACCTATGTACCGAACTCCGGTATCCCCCGCCACCTATGTACCGAACTCTGGCATCCCCCCGCCACCTATGTACCAAACTACGGTATCCCCCCGCCACCTATGTACCGAACTCCGGTATCCCCCGCCTCCTATGTACCGAACTCCGGTATCCCCCCGCCACCTATGTACCGAACTCTGGCATCCCCCGTCACCTATGAACTGAACTCCGGTATCCCCCGGTAATAAAATGATCGAGCCACGCCATCCTGTCCTTAAGATACTGTGATTGTGCCAAAGCTGGGCATCCATTCACAATGTGTTGGACTTTCTCATTAAATTCATAACATAATCTACATTTCATATTTACATTTTGATGCAAAATTACACACCGACGGTTTCGAGTTGGAAGTGACTGGTCCTGAGCAGCAAACAGAAAGCCTTCTGTTTTACTTTTCAGGCCAGCCAGGACTCTGTTGGGTTGCTGACCTTCTCAACACACTGCACATAAACTCAATTCAGTGGTCGTTCAGATAGATTATTAATATTATTATAATTACAAAAAAGACAAAACCTTTTCATAATCATTAGGGGCACGGGTGGCCCAGTTGTCTAGGGTGCCGCGATTCGCTGTGCAGAGTTGCGTCCCTTGAGCACGCCAGAATCCTATGATTGTGGGTTCGAATCCCGGTTCGCCCCGATTACATTTCTAGGTTTGTCAGCACCATACCTGTGCTCGTGGGTTTCACCGAAGTGGTAAACGTCTGAGACCTGCATCACTTCGGGCTTTCCTCCCACATGAAGCTGACACGCTGTGATGTAACTGGAATACTGTTAAAAGCGGAGTTAAACCCGACTCACTCACTCACCATAATCATTAGAAATATGTGCTAAAAGCAGAGTCCATTGTACGATTCCGACAGGATACACTTTACATTCATCAGATACTATACCAGTACATCACTTTGAAGTGGATCATATATAGGCGCACATGCGTGTGTGTGTTGTCTGTGCGTGTGCGCAAGTGTGTATTTTCTTTGTCTCTCTACTTCTCGACTGCAATCAAATGTCTGAACAGAAAATTAAGGAGATAATTAACCTCATTATTTTCCTCCAAGCTGATTCCGAAACAACTTCCCCATTGATCAATAATCGATACCCTCTTAAAAGGTGTAAAAATCAATCAGCGCAAGTACCACGGCGGGGTGAGGCCCCCTTCATTAGGAACCGCGAACGATAGTTGAACTTCTGAAGTGTTATTGACCAGATTGACACTTTCAATACATGCTTCTTGCCTTGCTGTCTTTAGTCCATTGGTTTTTTCGCTGTTCTGCAAATTAGTTAACCACAACCTCGTGTGGCGATAACACCTTGTTGGTTCAAAACCAATATTTGTACTTTAAGATAAAACCGTCGGTTTCTCCGAAGATATAAACGTCGTTTCGTCCATTTTTATTATCTGAACTTACATTTGTGGTACACTAAACTACGTTTATAACGAACACACTTATAACGAACCGACGGATATAACGAAGTACGCTTACAACGAACTACGGTTATTACGAACTAAATTTAGTGGTCCTTTTAAGTTCGAAATAATCGTAGTTTACTGTATATACCAGACGTTTTATCTCTTCGTTTTATCTCAAATAATAAACATTCGTTATATATTAAGCTACATCCGTTGGTCATATCCGAATATTTTTCGTCCGATATGTTCAAAGTTGCAGGCTTGATTTGACAAATATAAAAACGTTATCAAAACGTTACTAGGTTGAAAACAGTCCCCGATACACCAAAACGTTAGGTCCAAAACACAACTTGAAACCCGCATCAAGTTCATTACAATGGTTGGTTGGTTGGTTGGTTGTTTAACGCCGCACTCAGCAATACTCCAGCTATATGACGGCGGTCTGTAAATAATCGAGTCTGGACCAGACAATCCTGTGATTAATATCATGATTATCGATCCACGCAATTGGGATCGATGACATGCATCAACCAAGTCAGCAAGCCTGACCACCCGATCCCGTTAGTCGTCTTTTACGACAAGCATAGTCGCTTAATGTTCTGTTAGTTGTGCGTAGGCTGTAGTTAAATCGCTCACTTGTATCATCGAAGTCCTGGCTTCAATGCACCACAGTGATACAATGTGTGAAGCCCACTTCTGGTCACTCACTCACTCACTCATCATTGGCATCATAAGTATTGTATTGGCGTAGAGTTGTATTAATTCACCGTACAATTTGTACCTGTTGTAAAAACTCTCATGATGAAGGCCCATCAACTTTGTTGAGTTGAAAATGACTCCCAAGCCATGGGTACGCTGGTCGAAATAACAAATGAATTATAAGAAATATGTTCTTAAAATGAATACGTTTTTTATGGATAGAAAATTCTTGTATTATTTGTACGACGTTTCAGAGCTACTTCTTGCGCATTCATCCCGTGAGTTATGAACCCGAAGTAGCTCTGAAACGTCGTACACAGAATAAAAGAAGTTGCTATCCATAAAGAAAGCGTAATGTATTCATATTCTCCCAACTTCTAAATGCCTAAAGACTTTATTCTTTAAATGACTTCTCGAATTTAATAAGAAAATTAAAAAAGTATTTTTAGAGGACTTACTCACTCACTCACTCACTCACTCACTCACTCACTCACTCACTCACTCACTCACTCCTAAATGTTTAACAAACTCTATTCATAGAGCTGAAGAATACTGCATCACTTCAGAGAGATGCTGTTTACTTTTAATAAATCATGATGTGTTCCGCATGGTTCGAGTTGATGGAAATCGACAGCAAATCGTGCGAGGAGAAGCTCCATTGTGACAATATATTAAGAAAACGTCGACTTATCTGACCAACGACCGGACGCCACCCAGAAATAGACGTTATAATTGAGGTCGTTTCAATAAGCGTGGGACTCCTTGTGAAGACTTTAACGTAAGTGTGACCGATAAAACCAATAAAGTGTCTTGTACGTCTCCTCCACATCGTGCTCTTGGCATCCCCTGCCCTCTCGGAGGTCCAGCAGTTCCTGCTCTGATGACGAGCATGAACACTAATTGCCGCCAATATCCCCTGTCACCTGTTCCTCTCACTAGGTCACTCGCCAATCACCCCGTTATACCGGACCACGTTTATCCGCACACTTCTCCTTACGGTCGAGAATGTCTGTTTGTTTACAAATGTTCTATATTACGTTCCTATGAGTACTTATAAATTAATAATCTGGAACCCCGTGGAGATTCTGGATTAAACTAGGCCCCAGTAACCAGCAAATTGATTTAATTATATTTAAAGAAAATTTAGTTCGAGGCCTAGGGTGAATCTTTTTGAGCAACTGATCAACTTTCTACACTGAAACCCCGATAATCGCGGGATTAAAGCGTTCCGGCTGAAATCTCCCAGATTGTGTTTTTTTGTTTGTTGGTTGGTTGTTTAATGCCTTACTCAGAAATATTCCAGCTGTATGATAATCTGGAAATAATCGAGTCTGGACCAGACATGCTCGTGATTGACATTATGAACAACGATCTACGCAATCCGATGGTATGCATCAACAAAACCAGTGAGCCTGACCACCCGATCCTGTTAACGCATTTTACGACAAGCATGGGTTACTGTAGAAAATTCATAGAGTAAGCTGTTGCTGAAGGCGTATTATGTTCTAAAACCCCAAACGAGGCTCAATATAATTTAGTGTCACTGAATTTTTCACATATGTCCTGCTGAGTGGTGGTTAGTACACAGGCGTTTTGTGCAGAAAGGGAAACCCATTGTGACGTATTATGTCACGTGCTATTGCAAGTCTCCCAGCCTTTGGGTATATCTCGATGGTGTCCTTTAGACTTAGGGAGTAGTGCTGAGCTCGCTTTGTTGAACAGGACCCCAAATCGATATCGTGTCTTCGATCCAATGAAGTGTGTCGCACAGGAGGCACCTTTAAGCCGAGTGATCATGAGACGAGCAACGAACACTAGACAGTAGATCAGTGATCCTGCCCGTATTGTTTCCGCTCGTAAATAAAAATAATAGTTGTTTTTTTTTTCCTAATTTCCAGCTGCTTTTACACTTGATTCCCTATTCCGTGAAAAAATAACGTTAAAATAAGTTTTTTTAAATCCACTTAGAAATCTTTGTGCGTTCGTCGACACGATCGAATTCTCTATGACGCTGGTTCCCGTTTGTGTGGGTGAGATCGGAAACCAATTCAAATATGTTGAAAGGACGTAACTCAGTGCTTAAGTTCCGTACAGAGATTTATGAGTGTTTCTTCTCTATCATCTATCAAATGTGCACTTCAACACTTAATGGAGGGTACTGGTGGCCCAGTCAACTAAGACGACGATGTTTGCCTAGCAGAGTTACGCCCCTTAGTTGTGCAAGATCGACTGATTCTCCATAATCCCGGTTTTCATACCTCCCGGCTGTACCCGTGGGATTAACCAAAGTGGTATCGTCAATGAATCGGAATAACAACTTCGATAAATGCATATACCGTGCAATATGGGCATCCGATTTTCGGCGCTCCCTCGTTTTGGCGCTGCTGGCCTGTTGAAAGAGGCTTGAAAGCATCCTCACTTACTCTTAAAACGATGGGTATTTTGAGGGCAAAATAATAAAGTTATAAATATATCAACTCTTTGATTATATAGGTCAGGCAGTAATTTTCTAGGTGGTGAACACAGATTGTTCAAATTTAGTTACATATTGAAGGAAACCACACCGCCATTAAAGACAGGCTTTATTTTGTTAATAGTGTATTTTGATAAACGGAATTGATGTACTGACACGAATTCTGAAATACGATAATGTAAACTACCAAGCTTAAGAAAGTATACGCTAAACATTGGATTCAATCCAAACATTGAAACCGTTAAAAATACCAAAACGTTACTTAGCTGAAAACAGTTTTCGAAACACTAATAACTAAGTGCACAAAATATAACTATGATACCCGTTTCAAAACATCACCATCGAATAACCATTTCTTGTATGTTTAGTTTTCAGCAACCTTCAAGCTGAAACTGGGGTTTCTATTGGTGAAGAGATATTTTCAACATTGACATTCCCGTTATCAATAGTAGCATTATCATTGGCATCATAAGTATTGTATTGGCGTACAATTGCATTAATTCACCGTACAATTTATACCTGTTGTACAAACTCTCATGATGAAGGCCCATCAACTTTGTTGAAGTGAAAATGACTCCCAAACCATGTGTACGCTGGTCGAAATAACAAATGAATTATAAGAAATATGTTCTTAAAATGAATACGCTTTTTATGGATAGAAAATTCTTTTAATCTTTAATTTGTACGACGTTTCAGAGCTACTTCTTGCGCATTCATCCCGTGAGTTATGAACCCGAAGTAGCTCTGAAATGTCGTACAAAGAAGAAAAGAAGTTGCTCTCCATAAAGAAAGCGTAATGTATTCATATTCTCCCAACTTCTAAATGCCTAAAGACTTTATTCTTTAAATGACTTCTCGAATTCAATAAGAAAGTTAAAAAAGTATTTTTAGATGACTTAAGTTAAGTAAAATCCTTTTCGTCATCATCAGAAATCTTTACTAAAAGCAAGGTCCATAGTACAATTCCGATTTTATCATAATTATGTGTTTGTGAAACTATCAAATAGTCGCGAAACGGTGAGCGTAAACACATGCAAATCAATTGTTCACCTGAAAAAACACAAGAACATATGGTACAACTTAAAATAGGGAATTGCAGCGGATACATTTTTGTCAGTGATGCGTCAAATTTGGAAATCTCCTACACATGTCTACGATAACACTTTTTGAAAGCTTTCCTGACGCCTCGCATGGTGTAACCTTGACTAAACAACTTTCGAGTAAGAGTCGTATGACGCTCTTTGAAATCTTTGTAGAAATCACATCCTCGAATGCTCCAGAAACGTATCGAAATGTAGATACCAAAGAACATTGGAATATTGCTCAACATAAAGGGAAAGTTAAGTTTTGGATAGTTGCAATCATCTTTCTTGTCAAACAGTTAGTTTTTGGAATTCTTCACTACCTTAATTCACCTTCTTGATGTTCATCTTCACTTTTCACATAAATAACGTAAACGATGTTAATAGAATATATCAAGCATATTCCAGATCTGTGACATTTGGGTAATCTGATTCATAAGCTAGTAGCTGGAAGTCCATCTCCATCATTCCTGTTAATGTTGCATATATACAAGATATATGGAGACTCGCAGAGATCGGGTGAAGTCATTATCACTACCGCACATCAAACACGGTTTTGACCCGTGAAGATCCGGGGTAGAATAGGTCTTCAGCAACCCATGTTTGTGGTAAAAGGCGACTATGCTTGTCGTAAAAGGCGACTAACGGGAACGGGTGGTCAGGCTCGCTGGCTTGGTTGATGCAGGTCATCGATCCCAATTGCGCGGATCGATGCTCATGATGTCAATCACTGGATTGTCTGGTCAAGACTCGATTATTTACAGACCGCCGTCATATAGCCGGAAGATTGCTGAGTGCGGCGTTAAACAACATGCAAACAAAAACGGTTTCGCGAATAAGAGCGCCAAGTTACAGGAATTGGTGGATCTTCGCAAGCCCAATACATATGTTCCAAGACCTCTAGTTATTGATCTCTCAGAAGCTTCACAAACTTTGGCGAAGAACTTGTTTTTTCTGTATTCATAAAGAACATTTTAAAAGTCATATATCTATAATTTATTCAAAACCCTTATTTAATTTCGCAGAAAACATGGAATATTTCTTAAGCAAAGGATATTAGGGATGATTAATAAAAATCTAACCCAAAGCATTTAATGTATAAATTGCCAATTTCGGTTTCCAATAGAAATTTCCTAAACGTCTTTTCAATGTAGATTGGAAACGAAACCTCGTAAATCCGAAAATTCCCAGGATGACTATCCCAGTTTTAGAATCCAAGAAGCGCTGCATCTCCCGTTATATTTCGATCGGTTATCGCGAGAAAGGATTTCCATCTTTATATAGAGACCTGCTTTGTATAGTGAGCAATGATAAATAAAGACTTTGTTCGGTGGATGCACTCATTAGCTATTCCAGAGTCAAATTGTTTGAATTGAAAGACGCCCTCAACGATGCATGATGAATATAAAAAATGGCCATCCTAAAGATTATTTTTATCATCCAAGGAAAAAGTTTGATTTGACATTTTATGTTATCTTTTCGTGTGTTGCCAGCATATCTCGCGTTGATGCTAACCAGGATGGTTCAATAAATCTGAAATACCTCGTAATTTCAATTTTCAGCTGATTCGAAGCGTGTTTATATTCAAACCGCGGCATTGATGGTAAAATTCAAATTTTGGATTTCATAGATTGTTATTGTCATATATTTCGGGGTGAGTGAGTGAATATGGTTTTATGCTGCTTCTGGATTATTCCAGCAACAGCATGGAGGGGAATTTTGGACATCTGATTTTGATTCCTCAGCACCATGCTCTTGGAATCTACCAAAGTAGTCAACGTCTTCGACCTCTTTTCCTCCCACATTAAAAGATGGAGTATCGTTTGACGCCGGTTTTAGCAATATTCCATCAACATCGCAGCTCGGAGGACAAGGCATGGGCTTCAAGCATTGTACCCATGTGGAAAATCGAACCGGGTCTTCGGCGTGAAGAGCGAACTCTTTAACCACAAGGCTACCCACCCCCGCTCGGTGTCAGAGCGCGCTATGGGGGTGACAGCGACAGTAGGTTATGCTAGTATTTGTAGTCAAAGTATTAGTTATGGTGATGTTAGTTCCCGTATACGGTGTCATATTACGTGAGCATAAAATGTGTTTCTTGAACCTATTATGACACCTTATACGGCAACTAAAGACACCATAACGAATTTATTATGCCGAAAGTTTACTGTCTTGTATCTTTGTCCCACATGTCATGTCAAAATAAAAACCTGACACTTACAACCGGTATAAATGACAGGACCAGTACATATGCTTTCGATACAACACTTTAATATAAACACAAAATTTAACAATTGAATATAGTATGTAAATGTGAACGTTTAAAAACTTTTTGAAGCTAAAATTGATATAATTGTCATAAATCATGCTCCCTGTATCAGATATCTGCGAGTCAATGTAATGTGATAACAGTCCGCTTTTCCCTAACGACGGGTTGCTATCTGTTCTATTTTTATGTGACGTCATTGGCGTTACGTTTCTTTTAGTGACGTCATCCTGTATTATGTTCTTTGACGTTGCCATTTGTAAATCAGTGACCTCCGTTGTGATTTTTTTATACAGATACTAAACGTAATACTATGCTCCTGTTGTTTTGTTCTTTTTGGGAAAAGCTTCAAATTCTATCCAGTTTAGGTGATATAATAATTATATTATTTTTCAGGGCATTATCATTTGCAGAAGCTCTTGGTCTCTTATACAGCCCTCCTTCGACGTCTACTCTATAATGTTTATATGTAAATTCACGAACGTGATTTTGTTAATAATTAATGTCCTTGCACACCACAATGAAGAATATATAAACACAAAACAGTGTCGAATAACGAATTTCTGTAACAGAGTTATCATGTGAAATATGTGAGGTTTCTGACGGTGTAAGGTCTCATATTAGGTCAATAACAACCATCTTTTTACTGACGGTGTAAGGTCTCATATTAGGTCAATAACAACCATCATTTTACTGACGGTGTAAGGTCTCATGTAAGGTCAATAACAACCATCATTTTACTGGCGGTATAAGGTCTCATATAAGGTCAATAACAACCATCATTTTACTGACGGTATAAGGTCTCATATAAGGTCAATAACAACCATCATTTTACTGACGGTGTAAGGTCTCATATTAGGTCAATAACAACCATCATTTTACTGGCGGTATAAGGTCTCATATAAGGTCATTAACAACCATCATTTTACTGACGGTATAAGGTCTGATATTAGGTCAATAACAACCATCATTTTACTGACGGTATATGGGCTCATATAAGGTCAATAACAACCATCATTTTACTGACGGTATATGGGCTCATATAAGGTCAATACCAACCATCATTTTACTGACGGTATATGGGCTCATGTAGTTCAGTAGTTCAGCTCTCTGATTGAACAATCTCACTTTGAGACATAATAAATGTATAAATTGGTGATAAATTCTAGGTCATCTTCCTTAACGTCTGCTGGACTGTCTTCCCGTACAAATTCTATGTCGTCTTCCTTAACGACTGCTGGACTGTCTTACCGTACGAATTCTAGGTCGTCTTCCTTAACGACTGCTGGACTGTCTTCCCGTACGAATTGTAGGTCGTCTTCCTTTTCGACTTCTGGACTGTCTTCCCGTACGAATTCTAGGTCGTCTTCCTTTACGACTTCTGGACTGTCTTTCCGCACAAATGCTATGACGTCTTCCTTAACGACTGCTGGACTGTCTTTCCGCACAAATGCTATGACGTCTTCCTTTACGACTTCTGGACTGTCTTTCCGCACAAATGCTATGACGTCTTCCTTAACGACTGCTGGACTGTCTTTCCGCACAAATGCTATGACGTCTTCCTTTACGACTACTGGACTGTATTCCCGTACAAATTCTATGCTGTCTTCCTTTTCGACTTCTGGACTGTCTTCCCGTACGAATTCTAGGTCGTCTTCCTTTACGACTTCTGGACTGTCTTCCCGTATGAATTCTAGGTCGTCTTCCTTTTAGACTTCTGGACTGTCTTCCCGTACGAATTCTAGGTCGTCTTCCTTTACGACTTCTGGACTGTCTTCCCGTATGAATTCTAGGTCGTCTTCCTTTACGACTACTGGACTGTCTTCCCGCACAAATGCTATGCCGTCTTCATTTACGACTGCTGAAAAGTCTTCCCGTACAAATTCTAAGCTGTCTTCCTTTACGATTGCTGGACTGTCTTCCCGTACAAAGTCTATGTCGTCTTCCTTTACGACAACTGGACTGTGGACTTCTGTTTTGACTGATAAATGAGACTGATTATTCTCTGCCGTAGGCGTTTAAAATCAACCTGTACACAGCACCACGTGCCTCCACACACAATCTATATTCTGTAATCTGACGAGTTAGGATGTCAAAATCCTCAGAACTCTGTCTACATCGCTGTCCAGTTGACTTTCGTTGGCGTTCTGGACTGTTTAATAATACATGGCATTGATGTTTTATGCATTCTGTTGATTGGATGGTTCATCGAATGAAGTCCGATCTCAGAAGTGTATGTACATATATAATATGACGCGACAGATAATACATGTAATTTTAGGCTTTGCTTCATGAAATATACATCATGTTTGACAACTTGAATCGAAAAGCATATTTAGTATACACACACATGGTGTTCGTACCATACCAAATCTGCATTTTCTTATGAATAATTCTGTAGCTCGGTATTTTACTTGATGCACGTGTACCCATACTTTGTACAAAATATGGGAATGATTGTAAATCTACTTTGAAAATCGGAAAAAATGTGGACCCGTTAATAAGGCAGGCAGGTATTAATGAATGGATGTAAATGAGTTTGTGAGTTTTTGTTCATTGCCGCTTTCAACATCGGGGCGGTCGGGTAGCCAAGTGGTTAAAGCGTCACGATTCCCGACATGGGTACAATGTGTGAAGCCCATTTCTGGTGTCCCCCGCCGTGATATTGCTGGAATATTGCTAAAATATTCACTCACTCACTTCAACATTATTTCAGTTATAGTGTAACGTCTTGTCAGCTTCTTGCGGGGGGGGGAACCCGAAGTAATGCAGGGCCCACTTGCACAAAGCGATCTTAGCGCTAAGACTATCGTAGGCCCTATATTATAGTATGGGAGTTACGATCATCTTAGCGCTAAAATCGCTTTGTGCAAGTGGGCCCAGGTCTTTTACCACTTTAGTGAAACTCACGAGCACGGGTGTGGTGCTGACAAACCAAGAAACATTATCAGGCGAACCGGGATTCTAACCCACAATCATAGGTTTCTGGCGTGCCTAAGCTGAATCAGCATTCTGTGGTCTTGTGGTCGAATCCCAGATACGCTCCCATTGTGATCACCGTTCCTGTCCTGGCCTTTATCAAAGCTGTAGGGGCGGTGGGGTAGCCTAGTAGTTAAGGCGTTCGCTCGTCACGACAATAAGACCCGGGTTCGATTCTCCACATCGGTACAATGTGGGAAGCCCATTTGTGGTGTCCCCCGCCGTGATATTGCTGGAATATGGCTAAAAGCGGCGTAAAACCATACTCACTCACTTACTCAAAGCGGTGAACGTCAATATGGTAACTCCTCCTACGTTAAAGGGGGACTGTGTTCTACGATCCGATTAAAGGAAGTCATCGAGTGATACCCAAAGGCTGGAAGACCTTAAAGTTACACGTGACCTAAATACGTGAGTGGAATTCCTGGTTTTTTTTACAGTACACCAGTGTCAGAACTGGAATTTATGACAAATGCGTTGAAAAAGTATTGCGAAGATTTAAGCCTCATTTGGGGAGAGAAGCAATGCTAGAAATGAGCGCTCGATGACTGCCTTTAATTCCAGTCTAAATCCAGACGTAAATAGAAACTGAGACGTCTTTCTGTGTAATTAACGCCATAATTAACTGCTAAACTGTAGCAGACAATCAAGGAGCATTTCAACGTCTTGAATCAATTTTGCAATGATTGCCAATTTGTTCGATCATGGTCTTCAGCTAAACTGACAAGTGAAATATTTATTTATCAATGTTATTGTTAAACCAAAATGTACCCACTTACATCGTGTATTGTTTGCCTAGACCCCTCAACATATCGTAAATACTTGTCATCGTGTCTTCAAACGCTCCTCATTAAATATTTGTCCCTTGCTTAAACTACGCACACGGTTAATCAATATTTATCGAACGAAGCACCGAATTGCCATGGAAACTGTTTCAGTACCGACACATTGATTAAAACAAACAATAATATAACCCTTGTTTTTGTTAAGTGATTGATGCGACCTGAACAACACAAGCACTATATTGTCACACGTTGGCAAAACCGCCATCGTATTGTCATCAGCGTTCATCCAACATGTCATTGCAACACGTCAGGAAATTCTGTCATTGTACGCCGTGGAAAAACCAGCTCGCTTCCTGGAAGAAATCGGTTAATTTCCACGGCGTCATGTAATGTGTAAACATATACCGTTATGTTGACAGTGAGAATATCGGCACTATCAAGTAACTCTTGAACGATTTCTCTTTTTCAAAATATTGAAATATAAAAATCTATATTCTTTATATTTTTATAACGCGTTGATTCATGTTATGACTATGGCATCGAAGAGAGTCTAATCGGATATCTGTCACCCGCATCCGTGGTCTAATGGTAGGAGTCCGCCTGGAGAGCGAAAGGTCCGGGGTTTGATGCCAAAATACATTAAAAGATAGCATTTGTTGTTGCCCAGTCTGGCGCTCGGCATTTAGGGGTTAAAAAAAGGACTGGTCGGCTCGGAGTCAGTATACTGTGTCTGAGTGGGGTATTCATGTTAAACTGCGGCATGGTATCTCAGTGTGCTAGCACTATAAATCGGCACAGTCCGGACTAGTACAAGCAGCCACACACACACACACACACACACACACGTTCATGCACGTCGCTATATAAGTGCAATAATCTTGGACGCGATGTTTAAACTCAATTTAAACTCACCTCACTTGGTCAACATACAACGTACACTCGGGAAGTAAGGCTAATGTATGTATGACCCAGATCTACTTTGACAGCGCACAAACTGTTAGCGTGAATATAGATGTCCTTATATGGGTTTATAGTATAGAGAGTGTAATAGATATGTCGTTTCTATATCGCAGTCCTCATTTTCTCTATTATTAGAATCCCCGTGTTGGTTGGAAACGATTCTTCTTCTAATCTCTCTTGAATGTAGAAATAATTGTTGAAAATGCGCAGTGGGCCCTGAGAAATTGTTCAGGGTTCCATTCCACAAATTGATCTTAGTGCTTGAGACTACTGTAGCTCTCATTCTGTAAAATAATAATAACCATAATAATAATTAATAGTAATAACGATGGTAATAAGTCAAATGATCAGTGCGATTCTGGTTTTCGAAGCCACGATCATAGGTTTCTGGAACACGCAAGGGACGCAACTCTGCACATTGAACTGCGATGCCTTAGGCGACTGGGCAACCCGTGATACCTGGTATTAAAATGTGTTCAAAGGTTTTAAGTGACAATAAACTCAACTCACATACATTGATGCACCTCCCCTCACCCCGGTACCCGTGGAAATTTCGGGCCCCACTTATCTGTCGTAAGACGCGACTTATGGATCATAGGGTCAAGCTTTCTTTGACATCTTGTCAATTTAGCCTGACGTCGTCGATCTTTGCCACAATATCAATCACTGGATTATCTAGTCACGACTCGAATACTTACAGGCAGTCGAATGTTCGAGCCATCCAAAATGTGTTCATTTAATTGACATTGTAGTAATTGTCAAAAGAATCTCTTCATCGCACATGATGACGTTCAAACGGTTACTTCAGAAACGTCAGGCCACCCCGATTCACCAAATGAACTCCTCGACAACAATAAAACTTATGTCTTCACCACAAAGCTCTGATGCAGGCTACAAGATCTATTCTCAGCTCAACCCCCGGGACGAGGAGAAGCGGTGGCAATGACACGCCCTTCTAACACACACACACACACACACACACACACACACACACACACACAATCCCCCCCCCCCCCCCCCCCCCCCCCCCCAATCCTCCTCCTCCCCCGACCTGTCAATTCTGGCGTTCCCTTAACGATAACTCCGACTCGCGTTCTGGCTTATTGACAAGTACAAGACAAATGGCATGTCCCTGGTCAAGAACCTGGGGTCGGACTTGTGATCCCTGTCCGTTCGATTGACCACTTCGTTACAGCTACCGGAATTAATGGCCTCTCTGTCGGATATGGCTGACAACTGCCAAAGGTTCAAGAGAGCATGAGGACTTTAATCTTAAAGGATGTTTTAAGAAGCCCATGAGAGAAGCACTTTAGGTTTATTCTACCTCAGGGGGCAATTCTGTCTCTCATATTTATTCATATCTTCATTTGGACTGATACAGTGAATAGAAATATTGGAAAATAACTTAATTAACTCATACGCTTCCTGCTTATTCCGTGATGCGGAAATCAGAAAGGAAAGTTAAGATTACTGGCCTTTTCATCGCCGTTTAAAGTTGGTTGTTCCTTTGTCGGTGTGTAATTAAGTTAACAAGGAGGGATGCTCAGAAATTCAATCATAATTCTTACGAATTTTGAGAAATGGAATACAGTCGCTATTCTTTGAAGAGATGCTGTTATTTATTGGCGCTTTTAGATCATTCGGTTGCCAATGCATATGCTGTGTCCTTAGTGTAACGGTTGAGTGAGAGAGTTGGCTTTTATGACGTTTTTAATAACAATATCGCTGCGAGGGTCACCAGAAATGGCTTCAAGCGTTGAACCTGTGTGAAGAATCGAACCCGGTCCTTGGGCGTGACGAGCGAACGCTTTAACCACTTGGCTACCCGGCCGCCAGGGTTGATTAAAGGATATATATCATGCCTTATATACAGTGTATTGATGCAATTGTACGCCGTTCATGCATGAGTCTTGTCAATTGTGGAATATGTTTAATGCGTACATGTGTAATCGAATCCTAGATATGCCCCGATTGTGATCACCGTCCCTACTCAAAGCGGTAGGGGCGGTGTGGTATGCGAGTGGTTAAAGTGTTCGCTCGACACGCCGGAGGCACGGGTTCCGTTCCCCGTATGATTACATTGTGTGACAATCCGTGTCTCCCGCCGTGATGTCGCTGGAATATGTCGTCCTTCATTAAATGAGGGGGTACGGTGGCCCAGTCGTCTAAGGCGCCGCAATTCGCTGAGCAGAGTTACGTCCCTTTGCTACGCAAGAAACTCGTTATCGTGGGTTTGAATCCCGGTTCGCCCCGATTATGTTACTAGGTTTGTCAGCACCATACCCGTGCTCGTGGGTTTCGCCGAATGGTAAACGTCTGAGACCTGCATCACTTCGGGCTTTCCTTATCACACGGCGTGATATACTGGAATACTGTTAAAAGTACATTGTGTGCTTCACTCATTCTGCATTAACGGGCGCCTCGCTCGGCCTGTGTGTCCGCCATTCTTACACATGATTGGTAACGGGGCTCACTCACTCACTCACTCACAATCCCTAATCCCACTCACTCACTCACAAACCCAAATCTCACTCACTCACTCATTCACTCTCACTCAATCACTCACACACTCACTCACGACCTCACTCACGACCTCACTTACAACCTCACTCACAACCTCACTCACTCACTCACTCAAGACCTCACTCAAGACCTCACTCACGACCTTACTCACGACCTCACTCAAGAACTCACTCACGACCTCACTCAAAACCTCACTCACGACCTCACTCAAAACCTCACTCAAGACCTCACTCAAGACCTCACTCACGACCTCACTCAAAACCTCACTCACGACCTCACTCAAGACCCCACTCACGACCTCACTCAAAACCTCACTCACGACCTCACTCAAGACCTCAGTCACGACCTCACTCAAAACCTCACTCACGACCTCACTCACGACCTCACTCAAAACCTCACTCACGACCTCACTCAAGACCTCACTCACGACCTCACTCAAGACCTCACTCAAGACCTCACTCACGACCTTACTCACGACCTCACTCAAGAACTCACTCACGACCTCACTCACGACCTCACCCAAGAACTCACTCAAGAACTCACTCACGACCGTACTCACGACCTCACGCAAGAACTCACTCACGACCTCACTCACGACCTCACTCAAGACCTCACTCAAGACCTCACTCACGACCTTACTCACGACCTTACTCAAGAACTCACTCACGACCTCACTCACGACCTCACTCAAGAACTCACTCAAGAATTCACTCAAGACCTCACTCAAGACCTCACTCACGACCTCACGAACTCACGACATCACGAACTCACTCACGACCTCACGACCCGTGAAGATCCGGGTAGAATGGGTCTTCAGTAACCCATGCTTGCCGTAAAAGGCGACTATGCTTGTCATAAGAAGCGACTAACGGGATCGGGTGGTCATGCTCGCTGACTTGGTTGATGCATGACATCGCATCCCAGTTGCATAGATCGATGCTCATGACGTCAATCACTGATGGATTGTCTGGTCCAGATTTGATATTTTGCGGACCTCTCTCTCAAATATTTGGACTATTGCTGAGTACGGCGTAAAACAACCAACAAATATACACACACAAATTATGAAAGAACAATTTCACGAAAAGCGTGCTTCGTACCGAATGCTAACGAATGTAGAATATGTGGAATTAACGATACACATAGTTATTACATCAAAACTAATGGTAAACGAGGTTTAGCTACGTACACTAGCCAATTACACCAGATCACGCGAGATCCCGTTCTCACCTGTCCCTTCTCCTCAAGGGAGACAATTTGAGAAATATTAGTGTCGTAGAGCCAGACTGGATGAAATGTCAATTAAATTGATATCCGAGTTGTATTATATGTATGTCTGCAAGGACACTCTGAGACCTGCAGACAGAGACGGTTCCTGTGCAACCGATCCATTCTCCCCTTTGTGAAGCCACAACGGTATTCCACTCCCTCGTACGTTATGATACATTATTCCGACTGTTGATATCTTCCTGTGCAAGGTATAATTACCTTTCCTTCGTGTGGTATTTTCTGCACACGGACATTAAACATCCACGTTCGTTTCAGGAAATGATTCCGACTTTTAATTTATTCATCTGCAAGGTATTCAGGATCCCAGTTCGTTTTGGAATATGCATCCGGCTTTTTGTATATTGCCCTTCAAGGTATTTCAGATCCCCACTCGTTTCGGAATATGCTTCCGGCTTTTCATTTATTTCTGTTATCTCTGTTCGTTTCAGGATATGATTTCGACGTTTCAATTACTCCCATTCAAGATATCATTTATACCGTTTACGTACTCTTTCTGTGACATTTTCCCGTCATGTATGCTCTCATGCACAATGTTAGACAACAACCCCTGTTCGTTTCAGGATATGATTCCGACTTTATTTTGCCTATTGCCATGGTCACATAAGATATAGGTTTTTGTGATGGAAAACCATTTGAAGTGAAATGTGCAATCGATGTGAAATGTAGAATTATTGATTATGGGGCCTCCAAGTTGTAGTGTGCGGTGATGTCAAAGTGGTTTTGTGTTTGTGCATTGGCAAGGAAACATTAGGGTTTATGATTCATTGTATGCGTAACTCGATACAAGGGATTTTACCTGTGACAGGATTTTTTTTAAAGGCAGTCATCGAGCGGTCATTCCAGGCGCTGCTTACCACACGAGTCTTTCATTGTCGTGCTAATTTTACTGTGACATCTTTTATTCCACTTTAGTTCAGATTTGTAGTTATAACATTGGTGCCGTGTGCAGAAACGAATTCCATTGTACCTTTAGCTCGCAATCTCATTAAAATCAGATTTTAGTTCTCGCTATCGCTAAACAAAGATCTGAGGACATCCCATTAGGGGTCACGTCAGAACGACCTTTCGCTAATTGTGACCAACCAATCAGAGCGTCGCTTACCAGATCATGAACGTGACAGTCGGAATGTATTTTCTAATCATGCAACCAAGAAATATTTAACACGGGGTATTCCGAACGACAGTTACGGGTTTTATGATTATATCAATACAATCTAGGCCATCTATAAGCCATTCCAGAATGTTCTTCTTATCAGTTTTAATTTTTTTAATCGAAATACATCAAAATAAGTTTCGAAGCGTAGTCGTCAGTTTGAAACTAGTGTCGTAAAGCTAGAGAAAGCTGCCTTCTGATTGGTTAATGTCAATTTCTTGTCAGTCATTTCATTAGTCGGTCACAATTAGCGAAAGGTCGTTCTGACGTGACCCCTAATGGGATGTCCTCAGATCTCTGTTCAGCGGTAGCGAGAACTAAGATCTGATTTTAATGAGATTGCTTTAGGTCGACGGCTTCCTTTAATTGGGTGCAGTTTTATCGGGGGAACATTGATGGGCAGGACGTATAATTTGTTTGTTGGTGAGTGAGTAAGGTTTTACGCCGTTTTTAGCAATATTCAAGCAATATCACGGCGGGGGACACCAGAAATGGGCTTCACATGTGTACCCATGTAGGGAATCGATCCCTGTCTTCGGCGTGACAAGCGAACGCTTTAACCACTAGGCTACCCAACCGCCCATGTGCATGTTAACTGAGCATTGAGCTAAATGAGTTCAAAGGTGTGAAACATTCAAACTTGAATGGACCGCCTCCGTAGTCTAGTGGTAGAGCGTCCGCCCGGAGAGCGGAAGGTCCGGGGTTCGATCCCCGGCCGCGTCATACCAAAAGACTTTAAAAGATGGTACTTGTGGCATCAGTCCGGACTAGTACAAGCAGCCACACACACACACGTGCATGCACGTCGCTATATAAGTGCAATAATCTTGGACGCGACGTTAAACCCAATTTCACCTCACCTCACCTTAAACTTGAATGGTAGGGACTGCCCAAGATACATTTGTGTGTAAGTTTAAGTATGAATGTTATGTAGTAACGTACTCGGCAAGATATTTTGGGGGGATATTCTATTCTCACTCCACACATTATTTGTTTGTTTGTTTGTTGTTTAACTCAGTAATATTCAAGATATATGCTTGTCGTAAAAGGCGACTAACGGGATCGGGTGGTCAGGCTCGCTGACTTGGTTGAAGCAAGTCATCGATCCCAATTGCGTGGATCGATGTTCATGATGTCAATCACTGGATTGTCTGGTCTGGACTCGATTATTTACAGCATAGTTGCCTTTTACGGCAATATGTGATAAATCATGTGTAAAGAAGATATTGAATCGCTGAAAAACGAAACGAAAATGTCAAAAACTAAAATGAAAATGTCAAAAACACAAAACGAAAATGTCAAAAACTAAAATGAAAATACAGAAAACTATTTCCACCGCGGTGATAATATTTCCACCGCGGTGGAAATAGTTTTCTGTGTATTCATTTGAGTTTTTGACCTTTCCGTTTTGTGTTTTTGACATTTTCATTTTAGTTTTTGACCTTTTCGTTTTGGTTTTTGACATTTCCATTTTAGTTTTTGACATTTTCACTTCACATTTCAGCGACTCAAAAGCTACTTAAAAGTACATTTTCTATGTTTTCGGATGTTTTTATACATGATTTATCACATATGTGTATGGCAGACTGTGTTAATTTGCAGAAGGTTAAGATTAAAGTAAGTTAAACATCAAAATATTGAAAAAAAAGACTCCATGTCCCTTATGGGCCACCGTACCTTAAGGATGCCAGATCGTTGGTTCGAATCTCGATTCGGTTTGATCATGTTTTTGACCGAAATGGTGGTGTGATCAATAGTGTCTACACAAAGCGTGGAAGGCCTGTGATTCGATCCCCTGGTCTCTCCATACTTGAAGACGTTAAAAGATTGTTCTTGTTGTTGCCCTGCCTAGCGCTCAGCAACAAGGGGCCAAAACAGAGACTGGTTGGCTCGGAGTCAGTAGAGGTTTTTTTCTGGGTGGGGTATCCATGTGTTCAATTCCGCCATGGTATCTCAATGGGGTAGCACGATAAAACCGTACGAGTACAAGTGGCCGCACTCACTCACTCACTCACTCACTCACTCACTCACTCACATTGGTATGCGGCAATATATGTATTCCAATATTTAAACCATGGTTCTCTATTTGTTCATTTCCTAACTGAATTGTTAGTTGAGCTCACTAGCTCTGTCACTCACTCACTCACTCACGCACTCAGTGTTTTAGCTATATCATAGCAGTCAGCGTCTGGATCAACCAAGGGGGCACGGGTGGCCCAGTCGTCTAAGGCGCCGCGATTCGCTGTGCAGAGTTGCGACTCTTGGGCACGCAAGAAACCTATGATTGTGGGTTCGAATCCCGGTTCGCACCGATTATGTTTCTAGGTTTGTCAGCACCATACCCGTGCTCGTGGGTTTCACCGAAGTGGTAAACGTCTGAGACCTGCATCACTTCGGGCTTTCCTCCCACATTAAGCTGACACGCCGTGATATAACTGGATATATACTGTTAAAAGCGGCGTTAAACCACACTCACTCACTCACTCACTGGATCAGCCAAACCAGTGACAACCAAGGGACCACGCCGCATGGGAACGATTACACGTGGTCAGCTAAATCAACGACTGGCCACCCGGTCCCCATTTAGCCGACTCTTACGACAGACACGTGGTGTTGGGGACCTGTATTAACTGGATTCCCTACAGGATATGAAACGACAACATGAAACGTCGATATTGTCGTGGTGTGACTTGACGCTGACCTATTAGAATGGCATTCAATATATCAGTCCTTAATAGGATTTCATACTGATAACTGTGTGTATTTTCTTGCACCAACAGACAGCAGATGGCAGATTTAGATCGCTCCTTGTAACGCATAATATATGTTTTCTCGTTAGGTTCGAGTTTCAGTGATATTCATACAGATAATTGTCTGAGAGAAGGGAAATGAATTCACACTTTGTTTCCAATCTATCAACTGAAGCATTCTATTAACCTAGAAAAAACAACGTTTGTGAGAATGAAATACTAGTTTAGGTTTTTTTTACCGGGATTGAAAATGGAAAGATATTAAGTAAATCATTTTCATCGTCCTACGTGACGTTTTTTGATCAGCAAAGCCAAGGATTGGATCCCTTAGAGGAATAACTAAATTGTCTACACTGGAGTAAGGATGTAAGGAGTCAAAAGAAAAAAGCTACAAACCAGAAAGCAAACGCCAGTTAAAATGGGTCAGAGGGCAAAGCAGTGGTCAGAAACAGTTGTCCAGAATGCAAAGGTCAAAAGGCAAATGACAAAAGCCATAGGGGAGCATGGATTCACAGAAGCCAGAGGTCAGAAGGCAAATACCCACAGCCAGAGGTCAGAAGGCAAATGCCAAAAGCCAGGGGTCAGAAGGCAAATACCAAAAGCCAGAAGATCAGAAGGCAAATACCCAATGCAAGAGGGCAGAAGGCAAATACCCACAGCCAGAGGTCAGAAGGCAAATACCCACAGCCAGAGGTCAGAAGGCAAATACCCACAGACAGAGGTCAGAAGGCAAATACCCACAGGCAGAGGTCAGAAGGCAAATACCAAAAGCCAGAGGTCAGAAGGCAAATACCAAAAGAAGGAGGTCAGAAGGCAAATACCAAAAGCCAGAGGTCAGAAGGCAAATACCAAAAGCCAGAGGTCAGAAGGCAAATACCAAAAGCCAGAGGTCAGAAGGCAAATATCAAAAGCCAGAGGTCAGAAGGCAAATACCAAAAGCCAGAGGTCAGAAGGCAAATACCAAAAGCCAGAGGTCAGAAGGCAAATACCAAAAGCCAGAGGTCAGAAGGCAAATACCAAAAGCCAGAGGTCAGAAGGCAAATACCAAAAGCCAGAGGTCAGAAGGCAAATACCAAAAGCCAGAGGTCAGAAGGCAAATACCAAAAGCAGGTCAGAAGGCAAATACCAAAAGCAGGAGGTCAGAAGGCAAATACCAAAAGCCAGAGGTCAGAAGGCAAATACCAAAAGCAGGAGGTCAGAAGGCAAATACCAAAAGCCAGAGGTCAGAAGGCAAATACCAAAAGCCAGAGGTCAGAAGGCAAATACCAAAAGCAGGAGGTCAGAAGGCAAATACCAAAAGCAGGAGGTCAGAAGGCAAATACCAAAAGCCAGAGGTCAGAAGGCAAATACCAAAAGCCAGAGGTCAGAAGGCAAATACCAAAAGCCAGAGGTCAGAAGGCAAATACCAAAAGCCAGAGGTCAGAAGGCAAATACCAAAAGCCAGAGGTCAGAAGGCAAATACCAAAAGCCAGAGGTCAGAAGGCAAATACCAAAAGCCAGAGATCAGAAGGCAAATACCAAAAGCAGGTCAGAAGGCAAATACCAAAAGCAGGAGGTCAGAAGGCAAATACCAAAAGCCAGAGGTCAGAAGGCAAATACCAAAAGCAGGAGGTCAGAAGGCAAATACCAAAAGCCAGAGGTCAGAAGGCAAATACCAAAAGCCAGAGGTCAGAAGGCAAATACCAAAAGAAGGAGGTCAGAAGGCAAATACCAAAAGCAGGAGTTCAGAAGGCAAATACCAAAAGCCAGAGGTCAGAAGGCAAATACCAAAAGCCAGAGGTCAGAAGGCAAATACCAAAAGCCAGAGGTCAGAAGGCAAATACCAAAAGCCAGAGGTCAGAAGGCAAATACCAAAAGCCAGAGATCAGAAGGCAAATACCAAAAGCAGGAGGTCAGAAGGCAAATACCAAAAGCAGGAGGTCAGAAGGCAAATACCAAAAGCCAGAGGTCAGAAGGCAAATACCAAAAGCAGGAGGTCAGAAGGCAAATACCAAAAGCAGGAGGTCAGAAGGCAAATACCAAAAGCCAGAGGTCAGAAGGCAAATGCCAAAAGCCAGAGAACAGAAGAAAAAGGCCGGAATCCTGGGATGAGAAATGCCAGATATCAGAAGGCAAAAAGACGCCAGTGGACAGAGAGGCCAAAGGCATCAGTGACAGAAAGCCAAACAGGAAAGGAAAGAGTTCAAACGAAAAAGATAAAAAGGCAAATATGAAAAGCCAGAGTCAGAATTCCATAGCAAATTAAGAGATCAGATGTGTGAGATCAGAAAGCCCATATTATATTCTGAAAAGCAGTTCTGTGATACTTTGCTTTTTACGACACCAAATCATTGTTAACGACACACAATATGTGCAACAGCTTCATCACCTTTTAAATGTGTTGCCATGACAACAGTCTCACATATTTGAGTTGTTCTGACTTTTAATATTTCATTCGCACATATTTAGTCCAGTCTGATGGAAGTGAGAGTCAGATTGATGTCATTCGTGTCAGATTGATTGATCAGCGGGTTTTTTCTAAGGATATTGATGAAGAAAAATGCCTACTTTTCTGAAAGTAGTGCAACTTCTGTTTTCTCGTGATTTCATAACACTTCTGAATGCCAGTAGACTTCGACATTTGTCAGACTGGACATATCTATTTTTAAACGTTCATAAATGTCACAATGGTGAAAATTGAGCGCTGCAACGAATATGATGATAGATGCGTCTCGGGCTTCTGGGAATCTCTGTTGTATGTGATTGCCAAATAATGCACTTTTTAAAGTTTTGATTCCTGCTTATTGCAAGTTGGTTGCAAAATGTCAAACGGCTCTACAAGAACAGGATCGGTGCTGGTCTTTTTCTGAGTGAAACTTTAACTCTGAGACAAGTAATCATTCATTTCATATAGATAATGCCACTGTTATTGCATTTAATTGAACATTCACCATTGGTTGTCTTTTTTCACAGACTTTTTGGAAATGACATAAAAATCAATTACTCTTCCCCTATCACCAGTCAGTGAGAGTTATCTCCCTTGTCAAGTGGATGGAAGATGTTGAGGCAATCTCACTCTTAATTATACATTTATATTATATTTTAATTTGCCTTTGGTTTCGGCTCCAATATCATTCAAAACAATAATGCTTCTTCAACATTTAGAGATTTTTCTTCAAAATTGGCAAAACCTCATGTTTTTCTCTGTACGTTGCGGTGTCCCATCACTGCTGTCGAAAGCCATGCAAAAAATGTGCAAATATACATATACATGACATAAATGATTTTGACAAGAATCTATAATATTTATTATTATAGCAGACAAATGGGTGTTTATTGTAGTGTTAATGCTAAATGTTATGGCTATGTTGGATTTGTTTGTTTATTCTACAGGATGCTTTGTATTATTGTAAACGTTCTCGGCCCTACAAATAAGAGCGACGTCGCTTTGAACAGTTTTCCAGTTATGTCACGGCGAGTCAGTTTAATTTTGGAGGAAAGCCCGAAGTGATGCATCCCTCAGATGTTTACAAGTTTGGTGAGTACATGCATTCAGTATTGTGGCCTTTCTTAGAAATAATCCAGTAATATCATCGTAGTTGGGGCATCAATCTAACAAGCGAATCCTTTAACCACAATCTACTAAATCGACCCGAGATAGATTAAAAACATATGGTATATTATCCCTAAAATTTAAAATTAAAAACGTCAATGCCAGAGAATAACCAGTCTCGATTATCTGGGAAAACAGATTCCATTGGTGTTATGGACTAGTCAAAATCAGTAAAGACTCGCGAAGAAATCAGTAAAGACTCGCGAAGAAATCAGTAAAGGCTCGCGAAGAAATCAGTAAAGACTCGCGAAGAAATCAGTAAAGACTCGCGAAGAAATCAGTAACGACTCGCGAAGAAATAAGTAAAGACTCGCGAAGAAATCAGTAAAGACTCGCGAAGAAATCAGTAACGACACCAAGAGTTGGCGAAAAGGGTAAACATGTCCTGCTTCATCGGTAGCACGTCACTATATGGCTGAAATATTGCCGATGTGACGTTAATTCTTAACTCACTCACTCACTCATCGGTAGCACCCACCTACAACTATTCTACAAGTAACATCAGCTACGAAAAACCTAGTTCATAAGAATCCAAGCTATCCCCTAGCGCGTATTTTTTCTGCACATATCAGGCAGAACGCCATTTTATGCCTATTGTAATCCTGTATTACATCCCTGCGGCCTTCGTCGACATCCAGCCCCAAGTTCCCGGCCTCGATTGTTATCTTTTGCCCACGATATTGTGTTAGTCTCATTAGTGTAGAACATTTTTTTTCATGTGTCAAGGGTATCATGAACAATGGACTCATTACAGATCTGTTTTTGCCATTCAACAAAGCAAGATCAAATTTGCTTACGTTCCGCTATTTGCTATCATTACTGCCTGAGTGATATCACCTGACCAGGAGCATTTAATCAGACTCCAGCAATCCGGATTCGGATGTTTACACATGCCAGATTTTCTTTTCACCCATGTTTGTACGAAACTGCGGCTCTTTAGGAGTATTCATCAGATTTATTTACAATTCTACTTTGCGCTGCTTTCGGGGTTATTAAATTTGAGGAATTAATGACATTTTCTTCCTCTGCTTTGAATTGGGGATTAGTTCTCATAGTGTGGGATTTGTTAATAAGCAAAGAAGGCTCATGGAGAGGATTGGTTATAGAAATACAGAAGCAGTAAGGACGCGTGGTGAATACGTTTGAATGTCGGAATAATTCTGGAGACCATTGGTAGCAATGAGCTATGGGTGGGTGCTGCCGGTCGGGCGGGACATGATAACCCCTTTCGCGAACACCTGATGTTATCACTTGTTTTCAATGGTCCATTCATATTATTTTCACAGCTCTTTTGAACGCCGTGATATAACTGGAATATTGTTAAAAGCGGCGTTAAACCCAACTCACTCACACTCACTCACTTTTGCCCTTTACGCCACATGGAATTGGTTTCGGCGGATAATCTAGACTGGTTATTTCCTGTCATTGACAGTTTATATATATTTCTATGTATTAATATTTTATAATAATCTATTGAAAAACTGAGATTTTAGTCAAATCTATCTTGAAATAAATACCCTACCTCCGCCGAGTGATGTGAAACTAACATTGTCACTCTCGAGATTGGTGATCAAACATATCTCCACTGGTCAAAGTTCAAGGCCACTGGCCATGGTTCAAGATCAGGGTCGATGGAGGGGAACTACATCATGGATAGAGAGTGACCCAATGGCACTTGGCAAATAGTAATTGTAAACTGCCTGACATGTTTGTTTATTCCCCAGACTTGTTTGTCATTTCGCCCTCGGGTGGCCATTATGTCAACTTGTTTCCGTCTTTGCGCAAACGGGAATAGCGAAACATAGTCTAGATACCACATCTGCTTTTGATCTGAAAGTATATGGATCTTTAGATGATACAGCACGGGTTCCTTTGCAACGCTGGTTGTACGTTAGTGTGAAATCACATTGAATTTCACGGACCAAGTTCCACTCAAGGTCGAGACATTGCAGTTAGTGTATAAATGGCAACATTGCAACCGAAGTACTTATGAACTGTTAGTTTTATGTACACCTAAACTGGAATTACGGGACAAATGGGTTTAAAAATCTAAAACAATATTACCAGCACTGCCAATAGGACTTAGCATCCCTTTAAGATTCTTAATTTAGCTCCAGTTACCCGTGTTAAGCTCATTTGTTTTTACATAGCGTGTGAGTTACGGTCGTTCGTTGTGAGTTGCCATGGTTGGTTGTGTGTTACGGTCGTTTGGTGTGTGTTGCTATGCTTGGTTGTATGTGCTACGGTTCTCGGTTGTGCGTGCTACGATTCTCGGTTGTGTGTTGCCACGGTTGGCTGCGTGTTACGGTTGTTGGTTGTGTTACCGTGGATTGTTGTGTATGTTACGGTCGTCCGCTGTCTCTTGCCATGGCCAGGTATATGTTACGGTCGTCCACTGTGTGTTGTCATGGTCGGGTGTGTGTCACGGTCGTTCGTTGTGTGTTACTATGGCCGGGGGTGGGTGTGTGTGTGTGTGTGGGTGGGGGGGGGGGGGGGGGGGTGTTACGGCCGTCCGTTGCGTGTTGCTATGGTCGGATGTGTGTTACTGTTCTCGGTTGTGTGTTGCCATTGCTAGTTGTGTATGTCACGGTCGTCCGTTGTGTGTTGCTATGGTCGGGTGTGTGTTACGGTTCTCGGTTGTGTGTTGCCATTGCTAGTTGTGTATGTTACGGTCGTCCGCTATGTGTTGCTATGGCCAGGTATATGTTACGGTCGTCCACTGTGTGTTGTCATGGTCGGGTGTGTGTCACGGTCGTTCGTTGTGTGTTACTATGGCCGGGGGTGGGTGTGTGTGTGTGTGTGGGTGGGGGTGGGGTGGGGTGGGGGGGTGGGGGGGGGGGGGGGGGGGTGTTACGGCCGTCCGTTGCGTGTTGCTATGGTCGGATGTGTGTTACTGTTCTCGGTTGTGTGTTGCCATTGCTAGTTGTGTATGTCACGGTCGTCCGTTGTGTGTTGCTATGGTCGGGTGTATGTTACGGTTCTCGGTTGTGTGTTGCCATTGCTGGTTGTGTTTGTCATGGTCGTCCGTTGTGTGTTGCTATGGTCGGGTGTATGTTACGGTCGTCCGCTATGTGTTGCTATGGCCGGGTGTGTGTTACGGTTCTCGGTTGTGTGTTGCCATTGCTAGTTGTGTATGTCACGGTCGTCCGTTGTGTGTTGCTATGGTCGGGTGTGTGTTACGGTTCTCGGTTGTGTGTTGCCATTGCTAGTTGTGTATGTCACGGTCGTCCGTTGTGTGTTGCTATGGCCGGGTGTGTGTTACGGTTCTCGGTTGTGTGTTGCCATTGCTAGTTGTGTATGTCACGGTCGTCCGTTGTGTGTTGCTATGGTCGGATGTGTGTTACTGTTCTCGGTTGTGTGTTGCCATTGCTAGTTGTGTATGTCACGGTCGTCCGTTGTGTGTTGCTATGGTCGGGTGTGTGTTACGGTTCTCGGTTGTGTGTTGCCATTGCTAGTTGTGTATGTTACGGTCGTCCGCTATGTGTTGCTATGGTCGGGTGTATGTTACGGTTCTCGGTTGTGTGTTGCCATTGCTAGTTGTGTATGTCACGGTTCTCCGTTGTGTGTTGCTATGGTCGGCTGTATGTTACGTTCGGTCGTTGTGTGTTGCCATGGCCGGGTGTGTGTTACGGTTCTTCGTTGTATGTTGCTATGGTCGGATGTATGTTACGGTCGTCATGGATTGCCATGTGTTGCCAAGGATTGTTGTGTGTGTGTGTATGTTACGGTCGTCCTTTGTGTGTTACCATGGATTGTTGTGTATATTACGGTCGCCCACAGTCTGTTGCTATGGCCGGGGGTGTGTTACGGTCGTCCGTTGTGTGTTACCATTGATTGTTGTGTATGTTACGGTCGCCCGCAATCTGTTGCTATGGCCGGGTGTGTGTTACGGTCGTACGTTGTGTGTTACCATGGATTGTTGTGTATGTTACGGTCGCCCACAGTCTGTTGCTATGGCCGGGTGTGTGTTACGGTTCTCGGTTGTGTGTTTTCCATTGTTAGGTCCAGAGGCACTTGACAAACTGTTTAATCAATTACCAGAGATATCAGTCCCGAATCCCAGGGAGGTGGTATCGCCTTGGCATTTACGTTCCTATAAAACAATCAGTGATAAAAAAATGAAAATGTTGAGCTCGATATCATATGTCACACGTAAAGGTTATCAGACAATTAAATCAGGTACATTCGCTATACCCACGCTACTTCTTATTTACTTATTCACGAAATGAGGATATTTCGAAATAAGTCGAAATAAGTGACTTGGCCAGGCCCAAAACAATCCTTTATACTCAACACACTTTTAAATTATGTAAACGCCCTTACATCCTGAAGCTTGATTTTAGGTGATATAAAATCAGCAGCAGCGGCATCGTCATCATTGTCATCACATTCTCCGTCGTTGTCATCATCATCATCAACAGAAGCAGCATTTTCTTCATCCTCATCATCGTCATCATCATCATCATCATCATCATCATCATCATCATCATCATCATCTCCGACGTCATCATGGTCATCATCGTTTTCATCGTCACCACCATCACTGTCATCATCAATATCACTATTATCATCATTGTCATCGTTATTATTATCATCACCACTATCTATAAACATCTCTATTATTTCTGAGCGTCTGGAGTCTCGCCGGGATGATAACTGCGGGACTAAGTCTCGGATCTCTAAAACATCTGTCTGTCTTTGTGTTATCATTTCTCTGAGATATAACGCATCCCCATCATCTAATCCGAATTTGTCTGTGTCTTTGAAAGTATTTTCCTGCAGACTGATCCCACCACTGGTGGCAGACAGAAGATGTGTTCATTACCTGTGTTGTTTTACCGCGTAAGGGTGTCTGAACCAGACCCCACTTGGCTGCCACTCTGTTAGCATAACAAGGGCATGAGAGCTATATGTCGTGAGGTAAAGTCAACACCGATAAGCCGCTGTGGTCAATCGTCAACGTTTTTGTGAGTGGATGGGTGAATGTCTTTAAAATTCAAGCTTCAAGCTTCACCTGTATTTCATTGGGCGGACAAACCAGTGACTGAAAGTATGAGCAACGAGCCACACCCTCCGGCGTGATGACACCCAAGTCTCAGAGTCTGACCACTCGTTCCATCCTCGGAGGCGCTTCAATAAGCTTGGGTACTTTGGATCTCTGCTGACCTGAAATCCCACGGGGCTTATACTACAACTAACGCCACCTTAACACATAAATCAAGCGACCCGTGAAGATCCGGGGTAGAACAGGTCTTCAGCAACCCATGCGTGCCTTAAAATTCGACTATGTTTGTCGTAAGAGGCGACTAACGGGATCGGGTGGTCAGGCTCGCTATCTTGGTTGATGCATGTCATCGTATCCCAATTGCGTGGACAGATTCTCATGATGTCAATCACTGGATTGTCTGGTCCAGACGCGATTATTTACAGACCGACGTCATATAGCTGGAATATTGCTGAGTGCGGCGTTAAACAACAAACAAACAATCTAGCATAAATCAAGCATGAAATATTGATGACTATCTCTACCCTAATTCCTAATGGGGATCAACATTTAGTCGTTTTACGGAAACGCAACTTTGCTGTATACGTATCTGTTTATAACGAACTACGGTTATAACGAACTACGGTTATAACGAACAAACATTAGTAGTCCCTTTGGGTTCGTTATGATTGTAGTTTACTGTATGTGAATACAAAACGGCAACGCCAGAGAACATCCAACCTCGACCACCACCCGAAACAGATTCCACTGGACGCAAAAGGCGAACAGCGGTCAAACACATATATGAATGGACTATCGAAAACCAGTGACGCCATGTGCTGTGCCTGTAGCCGTGGTTGGTTAACTAGTTGGCTCAATATTTCTGAAAGAGGTGAGGTGAAATGGGATTTGCACAAATATGTGATAAATCATGTATAAAGAAGATATTGAATCAATGAAAAGTGAAGCGAAAATGTCAAAAACTAAAATGAAAATGTCAAAAACAAAAACGAAAAGGTCAAAAACTAAAATGAAAATGTCAAAAACAAAAACGAAATTTAAAATGCAGAAAACTATTTCCACCGCGGTGATAATATTTCCACCGCGGTGTTAATATTTCTACCGCGGTGAAAACTATTTACACCGCGGTGGAAATAGTTTTGTTTTTTTTACATTTTAGTTTTTGACATTTTCGCTTTTGTTTTTGACATTTTCGTTTTTGTTTTTGAAATTTTCGCTTCACATTTCAGCGATTCAATAGCTACTTGAAAGTACATTTTCCATGTTTTCGGCTGTTTTTATCCATGATTTATCACATATTTGTATGACAAATTGTGTTAATTTGCAAAAGGTTGCGATGAAAGTAAGTGAAATATCAAAATATTGAAAAACAGACTCCATGTCCCTTATGGGCCACCGTACATTGCGTTATCTTTTTAAAAGGTGTTCATTGTATTGCATTGCAGAAAGGTGAGGTGAAATGGGGTTAAACGTCGCGTCCAAGATTATTGCACTTCAATAGCGACGTGCATGCACGTGTGTGTGTGTGGCTGCTTGTACTAGTCCGGACTGATGCCGATTTATAGTGCTAGCTGAATGAGATACCATGCCGCAGTTTAACATGAATACCCCTCAGACACAGTTTACTCTGATCCGACCAGTCCTTGTTTTAGCCCCTTAATGCCGAGCGCCAGACAGGGTATCAACAAGTACCATCTTTTAACGTCTTTTGGTATGACGCGGCCGGGGATCGAACCCCGGACCTTCCGCTCTCCGGGCGGACGCTCTACCACTAGACCACGGAGGCGGTCATTTCTGAAAGAAAGCAGGGGATGAATGTATTGAGTACGTGACCTCCATGTGTACTTGTCCGCGCTGGCAATCAGTACTGTCAGTAGAGATCTGGCTCCACTTCGGTAATGAAGCTATCGCACCTGGTAGTTTTTACAATTGGATTACAGTAAAGTTAATCTACGACCTTCTGGCTGCGCAAATTGATTTACAACGTCCCTCAACGTTTTTCAGTGTGAAACGTGTATTTTGTATCTTGTGTCACAAATGAGTGAGTTGGGTTTAACTCCGCTTTAAACAGTATTCCAGTAATACCACGGTGTGTCAGCTTGATGTTTTAGGAGTGAGTGAGTTGGGTTTAACGCCGCTTTTAACAGTATTCCAGTTATATCACGGCGTGTCAGTTTAATGTGGGAGGAAAGCCCGAAGTGATACAGGTCTCAGACGTTTACCACTTCGGTGAAACCCACGAGGACGGTATGGTGCTGACAAACCTAGAAACATAATCAGGGCGAACCGGGATTCGAACCCACAATCATAGATTCCTTGCGTGCCCAAGGGACGCAACTCTGCACAGCGAATCGCGGCGCCTTATGCGACTTGGCCACCCATGCCCCCGTTTGTCCGTAGAATATTTGTAGATTGTATGTATGTAGAATGTTTGTAGATTGTATGTACGTAGAATGTTTGTAGATTGTATGTACGTAGAGTGAATGTACGTATAAGCACTGTACGTATAACGCCTGCTACATTGTTATCCTTACCATCATGTATGGCAGACACTGTCTTTAAAACTTTCTTGCTGCGAGATGAGAAGTTACCGAAACGGATCTAATTGTAATTCCCTCTTGGCGCACACAGTCTTTAAAAACTTCTGGCATCCGTAAAATTTAAAAAGTCAAAATTAGATTTTAGAAACCACTTTTTCAGACGGGTAGTTAACATCATGACTGTTTGATGTGCTTGGCATGTATCGCCATATCTGCCTACAAATCATACTGTGGTTGGGTTGGTGCCAATATGAGGGTACCTTTAGGACCAGGGTTAGAACGTAGCACTGCTGTTATGTCGTTGTCACACCTGAAAGTCCAATATACAACGATGTCTTCATACAGGACAAAGCATCAGTGTACAAACATCAGTTTACAGCGGCGTCTTCACTCATGAAACGCCAGTATCAAACTACGTCTTCATATATGAAACATCCGCTTGGAATTACGTCTTCACATATGAAACCTCTGTTCACAGCGGAGTCTTCACTCACGAAACACCAGCATCAAGCTACGTCTTCACATATGAAACATCAGTTATGAACAACGTCTTCATATGAAACATCAGTTGAGAACGTAATCATATATGAAACATCAGTTAAGAACTACGTCTCAACTCGTGAAACATCAGTTTATTCTGACGTCTTCACACGTGAAACATCAGTTAAGAACTACGTCTTCATATGAAACATCTGTTTTATTACGATGTCTTCACTCATGAAACATCAGTTTACAACGGCGTCTTCACTCATGAATCATCAGTTAAGAACAACGTCTTCATATATGAAACATCAGTTAAAAACTACGTCTCCACTCATGAAACATCAGTTTATTCTGACGTCTTCACACGTGAAACATCAGTTAAGAACTACGTCTTCACATATAAAACATCAGTTAACAACGTCTTCACATAAGAAACATCAGCTAAGAACTACGTCTTCATATTAAACATCTGTTTTATTACGACGTCTTCACTCATGAAACATCAGTTTACAACGGCGTCTTCACTCATGAAACATCAGTTAAGAACTACGTCTTCATTCATGAAACATCAGTTTACAGCGGCGTCTTCACTCATGAAACGCCAGTATCAAACTACGTCTTCATATATGAAACATCCGCTTGGAATTACGTCTTCACATATGAAACCTCTGTTCACAGGGGAGTTTTCACTCACGAAACCCCAGGATCAAGCTACGCCTTCACATATAAAAACATCAGTTAAGAACAACGTCTTCACATATGAAACATCAGTTAAGAACAACGTCTTCATATATGAAACATCAGTTAAGAACGTAATCATATATGAAACATCAGTTAAGAACTACGTCTCCACTCATGAAACATCAGTTTATTCTGACGTCTTCACACGTGAAACATCAGTCAAGAACTACGTCTTCACATATAAAACATCAGTTAACAACGTCTTCACATGTGAAACATCAGTTAAGAACTACGTCTTCATATGAAACATCTGTTTTATTACGACGTCTTCACTCATGAAACATCAGTTTACAAGGGCGTCTTCACTCATGAAACATCAGTTAAGAACAACGTTTTCATATATGAAACATCAGTTAAGAACTACGTCTACATTCATGAAACATCAGTTTGCAACGGCGTCTTCACTCATGAAACATCAGTTAAGAACAACGTCTTCATATATGAAACATCAGTTAAGAACAACGTCTTCATACATGAAATATCAGTTTATTCTGACTTCTTCACTCGTGAAACATCAGTTAAGAACTACGTCTTCACATATGAGTGAGTGAGTGAGTATGGTTTTACGCCGCTTTTAGCAATATTCCAGCAATATCACGGCGGGGGACACCAGAAATGGGCTTCACACAATGTGCCCATGTCGGGAATCGAACACGGGTCTTCGGCGTGACGAGCGAACGCTTTAACCACCAGGCTACCCGACCGCCCCCTTCACATATGAAACATCAGTTTACAACGGCGTCTTCACTCATGAAACATTAGTCCACAAAATATTCACATAAGATGACAAGTTCAAAGGATATACATACCCTCAATATACAATCATACAAAGATAATGATGTTTTAACATCGATGTGTCTTTTCTGCAATGACCGCCTCCGTGGTCTAGTGGTAGAGCGTCCGCCCGGTGAGCGGAAGGTCCGGGGTTCGATCCCCGGCCGCGTCATACCAAAAGACGTTTAAAGATGGTACTTGTAGTCACCCTGTCTGACGCTCGGCTAAAGCAAGGACTGGTAGGCTCGGAGTCAGTGTACTGTGTCTGAGTGGGGTATTCATGTTAAACTGCGGCATAGTATCTCAGTCAGCTAGCACTATAAATCGGCATCAGTCCGGACTAGTACAAGCAGCCACACACACGTGCATGCACGTCGCTATTGAAGTGCAATAATCTTGGACGCGTTTAAACCCATTTCACCTCACCTTTCTGCAATGTAATACAATGAACACCTTTTAAAAAGATAACGCAATGTACGGTGACCCATAAGGGACATGGAGTCTGTTTTTCAATATTTTGATATTTCACTTACTTTCATCGTAATCTTTTGCAAATTAACACAATGTCCTGTGTATCTGAACACACCAGGATTACCTGTCACAACCCCACGTTCCTCAGAAGCCGATTGCTTGCTTGGAGATGTTCATAGTTCGTATTAATGAGTGCTTGTATTCACGAAAAGCTTCTAAGTTTGCTTGACGAGCAAATCTGTGATTTTCCCAAATTAATGATGTTCAAAATAAAACCTAGATCCACCATGGCGTGAAATATGCCACTTCGTCTTCGGTTTAAGTAATTAATATTTTCGTTCGTATAGAGAAACAAAACGACAGAGGTGGAAAGACAAATTAGATTGGACTCGTATTAAGCAGGAATAAATGTTTTTCAAAGCACATCGGTCTTAATTGTGCTTGAGACGAAGAATTCACAGTTAGAAAATCGAAATCGATTCAGGGAGGCTGCACGTTAAATTTCTGATTAGGTGTCTGTGAGTAAAGTTTACATTTTCCCCCAGGGAGTTGATAACTTTGTGAGTAGATTATAAAATTGATTATCCACGAGAACAATAAAACGTAAAACCGAAGGCAGGTAGGGTTGTTTATTTTGTTGTTTAAATTACTCTGGGTTTTTTTTATTGTCGATATTTATTTTGAATGTTACAAGGATAATTGAGCTGTGATGCGAGTGTATTTGAGGATATCCAGTGATCGAGTGAGTGAGTATGGATTTACGCCGCAAACAGCAATATTCCAGCAATATCACAACGGTGGACACAAGAAATGGGCGTCACACATTGTACCCATGTCGAGAATCGAACTCGGCCCTTTGGCGTGACGAGTGGACGCTTTAACCAACAGGCTACCCCACCGCCTGGGTGATATACGAATGCTTGTTCCGTGAGGTGTTAGGATTAGGGAATTTAATCATTCATTGTATATGTGTACTAATATGGGGGCAGGGTCGAATGTAAAAATACACAGTCACTCAAACAATCTTTTCTTCTTCTTTTTTACTTTTACTTTATTTTCAGTACTTGTAAGCCACGGTCCTTTTTGTATACAGACGAAATACAATTAAGGAGCAAACAGTATAAGATATAATACTCATTTTTTTTAACAAAAACAGTTTTAACATCAAACAATCAAACAGTGTTGCTCCGAACGCTGTTTAACCAGTTTTGTTGCATTTCCTATAATGGTTATGTTACACTCAATGGGTAAAATGTGTCAATGTGTTGAATGGCTGGATATTTGGCCCAATAACGGATTGTGCTATTCTACTAGCGACAGTGATGTTTGCTGCAGGTATTCGTCTACCACATATAACAAGACCGCCTCGGTGGTCTAATGGATAGAGCGTCTGCTTGGAGACCGAAAGGTATGTGGTTCGATCCCCTGCCTCGTCAAACGAAAATACCTTAAAAAGTGGAAGTTGTTGTTACCGGTGTCACCGGTAGATTGGGGAGCTTATTGTATAGTTTTACGAGACAATACAAAGAGTAATTCCAATCTCTGCATTTAAAACAATGCCGAGCAAAACAGGAAACACAATTTAAATGGTAAACCATTTTATCATCCAAAACTGGCTCCCAAAGGAGATATCGCTTGGATGAGATCAAGCGATATCTACACTGCAGATATCGCTGCAATGAAATTACATCACAATGCTTTGCAGACCATTGTGACGTCACTGGTTACCATGACGTCACAATCAAATGACATCACTAATGGCTCTGCTACTGAAGCTGTTTTCAGTACTTTTTACACTGAAGACACTGCTAATTACTGTCTACAAATTGAAAGTTGAAAGTTGAAAGAATGATGTTGGATGATAAATAAAATCTCACCCTCGTCTCTTTTGATATCAAATATATCAACACTCGTTGATAAAAGTGTCAAAAATCCTCGGCAAGCCTCGGAATTTTTCCACTTTTATCAATTCGTGTTGATATATTTGATATCAAAAAACACTCGGGTGAGATTCTCTATATGTCCAGTGATGTTTTTCTGCAAACTTAACATTTGTATTGAAGTTTGTTATCCCCTGTTCCCTTACCTGAAACTATGCGAGAGGATGCCCTCTTGTCAGTGGTCAATATTGAGACATTAATGCGTAGTTTGATAAATGCGTCCAAAGACCACTTACATTTTTGCATTAATTTCACTCTCGCTTTTATTTCAGTATTTACAGTATGCGTACCCATGTAATAGTTTGTTATCCGTTGTTGTCCTTTGTTGATACATGACACTCTAGTAACCAGTGGACATTTTAAACACCCGATCATCCCTAATCGACTGAGATAGCCTCCAATGTGGGATACAGAAAACGTGTCCTCACCCGGAATACCCCGCGACTATATCTAACTGTGTGATATAACGTGATCTCTGTGTCAGTTGTACCCTTGAAGTCATGTCTATTCCTATTTGCGAACAAAGGAGTCATACTTAAAATTGCTTTCCCCGTGAAACTAGTGTACATTGCCAGTGGTAATTGCGTTTGTACACAACATCAAAGCGCTAGACAGCATGTACAATTAAGATTTTAAATTTGTTGGATTTTATTTGTTTTAAATCGATGAAAAGTTAATGAGATCCGTCCTGATCTCCCTACTAAACACAACAACCGATTGATCTTAAAGGCAATCAACGTGCGCTCATTCGAATAAATAAAAGCGACAAAACTCTTTCCATACGCATAAGAAATATCTGCCGAAAGTAGAGTCGATTGTACGATTCCGACTATGTCATGAGCATGTGTTTATGAATCACTATCAACTAAGGATGATACCAGGTGTTCGCGAAAAGGTGAGCGTATCCTGCCCAACCGATGGCACCAGTCACAAACACATGGAAAGGCTAGTCAATTGCTCACCCTAAAAACACGGGAACATAATTGCCTTCAGAGTATCAAGAATTTGATTTGGAACTTTCTCTTTTGTTGTCTTGTATTGTGTGTTTCCAAATTGATGTTTGGCGTTTTGACATTGATTGCCCCGAGGAACGTAATTTTAATCAAAGTTCTATCCAGGATTATATATTACCTTGTTTCATTTTATTTTATTTAGAACCGGTTTTTCTTTTTGTTATTTTGCTTATTACCCTTTATGGTTCATTGTCTCTTAAAACTGTATGGAGTTCCTCCAGTGTTCGAGCAGCAGCATACACACAACAGTTAGTGTCATGCAAAGAACAGTCCGCATTAAGAGAGACAGAAACAATGCCATTTAATTTATCAAGTTCATTCTGTGGAAATGGTTAAACTGTTTAATTAGCCTCCGTTTCTCAGTTAGCTCACCTGACTCACCTGTGCAGCTTAAGTCGCCGGAGCTGGTCACGTATATTCTGCTCTGTCAGGTATGCATACATTGGCATGGCTTTGTCCCAATGCTGCTTCAGTAAGCTGCCATTCATTCTTGGTATTTCTGGCCATCCTAGTGCTTTCGCTCACTCAAGAAGAGTGGACTTAAGTTGGTACGTCCAAGATATCATTGAATGGGTTCTTTGCCTCCCCCTGGGACAAGTCCCATCTCCAGTTTGGTTGGTTTGTAAGAGCGGAGGGAGGCTAACAGGGCTGCGGAGTTGAACGATGGCTTTCTTCTTGGCATTCTGTAACCCACTAGTAAACCAGCCCCGTGGGGTTAGCCCTAACTGGGCGATGTAAGTTTAGTTCAGGGGAATAAATCCTCCCTATCAAGGCCCACCATGGAGACGCAGGCCCATTACTTAGTGTTAGTATTAGTATTAGTAGTATTTTTGTATTATCAAAAAATATCCAATTATTACATGAGGCAATAATACATTATTTCCCTCTTTAAAAGAACAAAAACAGAACAAAGACTGTCCTCCAAACCAGATACTTCAAATGTAAACATCCGAAGGAAAAACCAGATACGTTCAAGAAGTAAGTTTCTGACAAACAGGACCCAGACAGTTCAGAACGATTTGTCTCAATAACGGACCATTTGATTTAAGATTGCCTCCTATTTCTTTTTTTATGCATCAACTCACAGTCTGCGTGAAGCTAACATATTGCAGAAAATGACGCTAACCTTCCCTTGTACCAACGCAGCGCACCAAAGATTCAGATAAACTACAATTTACAAAACAATTTTCTCCTGAATGATGAATGCCTCCTTCACCTAATGCCCGACTGATGATGGATACGGACAAATTTAGCCAGTAACCATGCATTAACAAAGAAATTATATCCGGGACTTTATGTCATTAATGTTTCTTTACAAAATGATACAAAATTGGCATTCGGTACACACGTATTACAGTCAAAGAAAATTTCTAAGCTTTCCTAGCGTTAAGCACAGTCAAAGAGTTCCGGCTGTTAATGCCGTTTTACCTCTTTTCACATCCGAATGCCCAATAATCGTGTTTCCGCTATTACAAATAAAGGCATATTTCTAATCAGGCAGTCAGTCGAGAAGTAGGTACTGCTGTGGTGATTCTTTAACACTCTAGTAACTATTGAATGTTTTGTTAATCACGAGAGTATTAAAGTCACCGTGACCATATCATGTCGTTTGAATCTTGGTTTGGTTCAACGAGGGAATACATCTCATGTGAAGACCAGCACAGCTCGATAACCAACGACACACCCGTTAAAGAAGAATAGTTAATTATTGAACCTTAATTTAACTTTTAAATTACCCTCAAAAGAACATGTTGAAAAGAGTTGTTTCAGTGAAAGACACAATGAATGCTGGCCTTCTACTACTACACTGTGCAATCAATGAAAAGAATATTTAAAACGGGTTTTGTGAAGAATAGAATTGAAATGTCACACTTAAAAGAGCGCAAGAAACGATAGTGGTAATTAAAGATAGATTTTTTTCATTTGCACACCATACATATTCAGTTAAGAAAACGCACCGAGCAATTCAAGACTTCATCCCAAGATCAGGACCCTTCATCATACAAACCATCTACTTTAAGGGTAGTCGATATATTGTCATACATAATCATTTCGTTAATGTTACATTTTTAATTCTAAACATGGTTACATGAAGTGTTCGGTCGAAAAGCTTCAACACACAGCAACATGAATACAGCGAACATCTAAAACAAACAGTTTGGAATGTCTTACTCGTGTAGACATGTACGTGTAGGCGGGGTAGTGTTGTGAAACGCGAACATGCAAATACAAGCTTTCATCGAAATGTCTGTATGCTCAAATCAAAAACTTGTACTTTGAACCTCCCAAATAAAGGGCTTTGTGAATAAGGAAATCTGAAATAGAATTTTCAACGAAGTGTCTGTATTCACAACTTAGAACGCAAAGGTCTGAGCTCTCCACAAAATGCCTGTATGCACAAACCGAGTACATGTAAATTGATTCATCCAAATAAATGTCTGCATGCTCAAATCAAGAACATGCAATTTAAGGCTCTTGAAGAAATATCTGTATGCATAAACTAGTCACACACAAATTAGAACGCTCAACAAAATGCCTGTATGCACAAACAAAAACATTAAAGCTCCAAATATATGTGTGTGCCTTCAAACCAAAGACATGCACATTGAGGCTCCTGAAGAAATGTTTGTCTTCACCAATTAAAGACACACAAATGAGAACTCTCAACAAAATGCCTGTATGCACAAACCGAGTACATGCAAAGTGAAGCTCACAATGAAATAGATGGATGCCATGTGTGGGATAGAATACAAGTTCCAGAAGGACAAGCAAACTCTTCAACCTCTGAGTTAGACCTATAATACAAACGACAGTGGATTTAGAGAATATGCCCCTTAACTAAACAATACTAAACAACTAAACAATATTATTTCTTATTACCCTTGCAACTAACTCCTCCCACACCCACAAAATAAAACCAATTTTAATTTTACAATTAAGGTTGCGAGGTTACAGCACACTGTCACCGCCAAAACAATATATTGTTCCATCACCGGAAGTACAAACCAGCGATGCGCATATCACAACACACGAATAATATAAATACGACGGCGGATTTAGAGAATATGTCCTTCATACAACTAAACATTATCATTTCTCATAACCCTTGGAAATAACTCCTCCCACACCAACAAATAAAACCAAATGTTACTACTAAGGTTGCGAGGATACAGAACACTGTTACCGCTAAAAACAAACAGTCCATTGGCTCATCACTGGATGTCCAAACCAACCATGCGTATGTCACAGCACACGAATTATACCAACTCAAGTCGATGACCTGACCATCGAACATGCTTTCTTAAACGACAGGACATTAATGAATTTCCTATTCCGTAAATCCACAGTTGCTGCTGAACAATGAGCAAACATGGATGGTCAAGAGAAACAGTTGGTCATGTATTCCAGATCATGTGTCAATACTTTCCCATCAATGAATTCCTCGCCATTGTTACATACACCAGATCGGTTGTTCTTTAATTACATGTCATTAGTTCTTTTCGAAGAAGTCCCAAGCTAATATTTACTGTCTGCTCACCGATAAAAGACATGCGCATCAATACGGGAAGTGGAAAGTGTCAGCAAGAAGTACGACTCCCGCATTCGGTTATGACTACACGATCAATCTCTCAAGATTTATTGACATTTAAACGCACGGCGAAGCGGCATGATCGTTCATATCTCTCTCCAGATTCCGCAGTCCAAAATGCTACTGTATAGTTTGGAAAGTAATTATGAATCTCCTGTCCATGACTGGGAATTGCACAAAAGAATTTTACTGACTTGACGTCTTGGGGAAACGTAGACTGTTTTCAAGCAGTGCTGTACGTAATATATCCTAATTCCTTGTGTGCTTCTGTAGACACGGTCGTATATGTTTGTTTATCATATCAACAGAAGAAACGATTGACAAACATGTACCGAAACATCTAATTCAACAACTTAATAATATATTTGTCTTCCAAAGATCATGATAATGCTGCATTCAAGGACATCTAAACACAATCTATGCCCAGGTTGTTCTTTAATCCAGATGTATGCGGGCAGATTGCCTAGAGCTAACATATTGCAGAAAATGACGCTAACCTTCCCTTTCATCAACGCAGCGCACCCGAGATTCAGAGAAACTACAATTTACAAAACAATTTTCTCCTGAATGATGAATGCCTCCTTCACCTAATGCCCGACTGATGATGGATACGGATAAATTTAGCCAGTAACCATGCATTAACAAAGAAATTATATCCGGGACTTTATGACTTAATGTTTCTTTACAAAATGATACAAAATTGGCATTCGGTACAGACGTATTACAGTCAAAGAGAATTTCTAAGCTTTCCAGGCGGTAAGCACAGTCAAAGAGTTCCGGCTGTTAATGCCGTTTCACCTCTTTTCACATCCGAGTGCGCAATAATCGTGTTTCCGCTATTACAAATAAAGGCATATTTCTAATCAAGCAGTCAGTCGAGAAGTAGGGACTACTTTGGTGGTGCTTTAACACTCGTATAACTACTCTATGTTTTGTTAATCACGAGAGTATTAAGGTCACCGTGACCATATCACGTCGTTTGAATCTTGGTTTGGTTCAACGAGGGAATACATCTCATGTGAAGACCAGCACAGCTCGATAACCAACCACACAGCCGTTAACGAAGAATAGTTAATTATTGAACCTTAATTTAACTTTTAAATTACCCTCAAAAGAACATGTTGTAAAGAGCTGTTTCAATGAAAGACACAATGAATGCTGGCCTTCTACTACACTGTGCGATCAATGAAAAGAATATTTAAAACGGGTTTTGTGAAGAATAGAATTGAAATGTCACACTTAAAAGAGCGCAAGAAACGATAGTGGGAATAAAAGATAGATTTCTTCATTTGCAAACCATACATATTCAGTTAAGAGAACACACTGAGCAATTTAAGACTTCACTCCAAGGTCAGGACGCTATATTATACAAACCATCTTCTTTGAGGATAGTCGATATTGTGTCATGAATATTCATTGCGTTAATCGTAAAACAACATTCAACTCTTCACAATGACATGATTTTTTCCGGCCGGAAATCTTCTAAACACAGCCACATGACTACAGTGGATCGTCTGAAACAAACAATATGGAATGTGTTACCCATGTAGACATGTGCTTTGAGACGAGAGAGAACATAGCAACGGCAACATCAGGAACATGCAAATGGAATCGTGAATCCTTTATTTAAAGGACATGTAAATTGCAGCTCACAAATAATTGGAACCCTGCATAATAAAATGTATAAAAAATCTCCCCATAAAAATTGCTGTATTCACAAATTTTAAACCATTATGATGATGTCGTTATTGTTGACGTAGTTTCTGACCAAGAATTCACTGGCCTTTCTGAATGTGCATTTTAATGAAAAAAAAAAACGAATAAAACTATGAGTCATTATGAAAAAAAATGTAGAAAAAATATATATCAACCACAACAACGTTGAAGTCGGAGCAATCACTCAAAAGTGTTGATTCTGGGCGTAAAACCAACAGATCATGATTTCTTAATTACAGAACATACTAGTCACAAATTAATTACACAATTTAGAACTTTAGAACTAAATTCCTGTATGCACAAAACGAGTACATGCAAAGTGAAGCTCACAATGAAATAGATTGATGCCATTTGTTGGGATAAAACACGAGTTCCAGAAGGACAAGCAAACACTTTAACCACTGATGTAGACCAAATATGCACACGAAAGCGGATTTAAAAGAACATATCCTTCATACAACTGAACAATATAAATTCGCATAACACTTCCAAATCACTCCTCCCACACCTACAAAATAACACCAAATGATACAACAAGGCTTGCGAGGTTTCAGAACACTGTTACCGCAAACACAATACATTGTTCCATCACCGGAAGTAAAAACCAGTGATGCGCATATCACAAAACACGAATAATATAAATCCTACGGCGGATTTAGAGAATATGTCCTTCATACAAATAAACAACATTAATTCTCATTACCCTTGCAAATAATTCCTCCAACAAGAACAAAATAAAACCAAATGTAACCACTAAGGTTGCGAGGTTACAGAACCCTGTTACCACCTAAACAATCTATTATCCCATCACCGGAAGTACAAATAAACATGTCCGATAACGTTGCACATATCACAGCACGCGAATGACACCAACTTAAGTCGGTAGCCTGAATACAGGACATGATCTCTTAAACGACAAAACATTCCTTCCATAGATCCACAGTTGCTGCTGAACAATGAGCAAACATGGATGGTCAGGAGAAACAGTTGGTCCAGATCATGTGCAATTGTTCCCATCAATGTACGCTAATTCTTCTGTCAATACTTTCCCATCAATGAATTCCTCGCCATTGTAACATACACCAGATCGCTTGTTCTTTAATTACATGTAATTAGTTCTTTTCGAAGACTCCCTATGCTAATATTTACTGTCTGCTCACCGATAAAAGACATGCGCATCAATACGGGAAGTGGAAAGTGTCAGCAAGAAGTACGACTTCCGCATTCGGTTTTGACTATACGATCAATCTCTCAAGATTTATTGACATTTAAACGTACGGCGAAGCGGCATGATCGTTAATATATCTCTCCAGGTTCCGCAGTCCAAAATGCTACTGTATAGTTTGGTAGGTAATTATGAATTTCCTATTCATAACTAGGAATTGCACAAAAGAATTTTACTGACTTGACGTCCAGGGGAAACGTAGACAGTGAAATCCTGTGTGATAAGTTAGTTATCAAGCAGTGCTCTATGTAAGGATATCCCAATTCCATGTGTGCTTGTGTAGACACGGTCGTATATGTTTGTGCATCATGTCAACAGAAGAAGCGATTGACAAACGTGTACTGAAAAATCGCATTCTACAACTTATTAATATATTCTTATTCCAGTGATAATGCTGCATTCAAGGACATTTAAACACAATCTACGCCCAGGTTCATCTTTATTCCCGGTGTCTGCGGGCAGATCGCCTCATATGATGTGACATGCGTGAGAACAGCACATTTGGAGGAGGAATGAAGGTAGTGTGCCGACCACTTGAACTTTAGAAATTCCACATATCCCCCTTCTTCAAAGTACGAAAACAAAAATAATAGACAGAACTGCAAACTAAACACTTCAAAAGTAGGAAACCAAGATGCTTACAAGAAGGAATTTTCCAACAAATAATACCCAGATTGGTTAAGAACGATTTGTCCTCAAATAAAGACTTGTAACTTAAGACTTGCCCTTGTTTCGTTTTAAGCACCAACTCACAGTCTGCGTGGAGCTGACCTAATGCAGAAAAGGACGCTAACCCGTCCCTTGCACCAAAGCTTCAGATAAACTACAATTTACAAACAAATTTCTCCTGAAAGATGAATGCCTCCATTTCCTAATGCCCGACTGATAATAGATACGGACAAATTTACACATTGAACATGCAATAACTTTGAAAAAATGTTGACAGTGACTTTATATCATTAATTATACATAATTGGCACTTGGTACAGACGTTTTACAGTCAAAGAGAATTTCTGAGCTTCGCAATAACCTGATATCACCACTATTTGATAGTGATGCATAAACACATGCTCATGATATAGTCGGAATTGTGACTCTGTTTTTGGCAGATATTTCGTATGAATATGGAAAGAGTTTTGTCGCTTTTGTTTGCAGGCGGTAGGCAAAGTGGGACACTTCCTGCTGTTATTGCCGTATCACCTCTTTTCACATACGGATGCGCAATAATGGTATTTCAGCTATTACAGATAAAGGCATATTTCTAATCAAGCAGTCAGTCGAGAACTAGGTACTACTTTGGTGGTGCTTTAACACTCTAATAAGTATTGTATGTTTTGTTAATCACAAGAGTATTAAGGTCATCGTGGCACATTACGTCATTTGAATCTTGGTTTGGTTCACAAGGGTATACATCTCATATCAAGCCTGGCACAGCTCGATAACCTAACGCTCAACTCGTTAACGAAGAATAGTTCAAGTAATTTATCAGTTCGTTTATTATTGAACATTAATTTAACTTTTAAATTACATAGCTTTATAGTGCGATTAATAAAAAGAATATTTTAACGGATTCTGTGAAAAATGAAATGTCACCTTTAAAAGTGCGCAGGCAACGATAGTGGAAATTAAAGATAGATTTGTTCATTTGCACACCATGCATATTCAGTTAAAAGAACACACAGAGCAATTCAAGACTTCACCTCAAGTTCAGGATGCTTCATCATACAAACCTACTTTAAGGGTAGTCGATATATTGTCATGCATAATCATTCGTTAATGCTAAAACAAACGTTTTCAATTCTAATCACGGTTACATGAAGTTTTCGGTCCAAAAGCTTCAACACACAGCAACATGAATACAGCGAACATCTAAAACAAACAGTTTGGAATGTGCTACTCGTGTAGACATGTACGTGAAGGCGGGGTAGTGTTGTGAAACGCGAATGTGCAAATAAAAGCTTTCATCGAAATGTCTGTATGCTTAAATCAAGGACATGCAATTTGAACCTCCCAAATAAAGTGCTTTCTGAATAAGGAAATCTGAAATAGAGTTTTCAACGAAATGTCTGTATTCACAGATCAGAACACAAAATAGGGCTCTCCACAAAATGCCTGTATGCACAAACCAAGTACACGTATAATTGAAGATCCCAAATAAATGTCTGTCAAATAAAAGCAAGGACATGCACATTGAAGCGTCTGAAGAAAAGTTTGTCTTCACAATTTAATAACATACAAAGTAGAATCCTCAACAAATGTACATGCAAAGTGGAGCTCCAAATGAAATAGATGGATGCCATTTCTGGGATAGAGTTCCACAAGGACAAGCAAACGCTTTAACCACTGAGCTAGAACTAATATACACACGACAGCGCATTTAGAGAATATGTCTGTCATACCACTCAAAAATGTTAGATCTCATAACTCTTGCAAATACCTCATCCCACAATATAAAATAAAACCAAATGTAACCACAAAGGTTACGAGGTTACAGCACAGTGTTACCACCTCAACAATCTTTTGTCCCATCATCGGAACCACAAATCAACATGTCTGATAACGTTGCACATATCACAGCACGCGAATAACGCCAACTTAAGTTGGTAACCTGACTAAAGGGAATTATCAGTTAAGCGATAAAACATTCCTACCATAAATCCACAGTGACTGCTGAACCAAAAGCATACATGGATTGTCTTGATGTTGTATTCCAGATCATGTACAATTGTTCCTATCAATGTAAGATAATTCTCCTGTCAATACAATCCAAACAACGAATCCTTCGCCATTGTCACATACACCAGATCGGTCGTTCTTTTATGACATGTAAATAGTTCTTTAAAATAACACCATACAAATATTTAGTAATTTACTATTTACTAATGATGCCTGTCTGGATGATATATGAATATGTTTTCGATTGTCATCTAGATGCTTGTCTTTATAATGACGAATTATACCAACTCAAGTCCATTACCTGACTAACAAACATGCTTTCTTAAATGACATTCCGTAAATCCACAGTTTATGCACAAAAGAATTTCACTGACTTGACGTCTTGGGGAAACGTAGACAGTGAGATCCTGTATCATAAATTAGTTATCAAGCAATGCTGTATGTAATGATATCCTAATTCCTTGTGTGCTTCTGTAGACACGGTCGTATATGTTTGTTTATCATATCAACAGAAGAAACGATTGAGAAACATGTACCGAAACATCTAATTTAACAACTTAATAATATATTCTTCTTCCAATGATAATGCTGCAATCAAGGACCTCTAAACACAATCTACGCCCTGGTTGATCTTCAATCCAGATATCTGCGGGCAGATTGCCTAGAGCTAACATATTGCAGAAAATGACGCTAACCATTTCCCTGCACTCAACGCAGCGCACCCAAGATTCAGATAAACTACAATTTACAAAACAATCTTCTCCTGAATGATGAATGCCTCCTTCACCTAATGCCCGACTGATGATGGATACGGATAAATTTAGCCAGTAACCATGCATTAACAAAGAAATTATATCCGGGACTTTATGACTTAATGTTTCTTTACAAAATGATACAAATTGGCATTCGGTACAGACGTATAACAGTCAAAGAGAATTTCTAAGCTTTCCAGGCGGTAAGCACAGTCAAAGAGTTCCGGCTGTTAATGCCGTTTCACCTCTTTTCACATCCGAGTGCGCAATAATCGTGTTTCCGCTATTACAGATAAAGGCATATTTCTAATTGATTCAACGACTTTATACATCTCATGTGAAGACCAGCACAGCTTGATAACCAACGACACAGCCGTTAACGAAGAATAGTTAATTATTGAACCTTAATTTAACTTTTAAATTACCCTCAAAAGAACATGTTGAAAAGAGTTGTTTCTTTGAGAGACATAATGAATGCTGGCCTTCTACTACACTGTGCAATCAATGAAAAGAATATTTAAAACGGGTTTTGTGAAGAATAGAATTGAAATGTCACACATAAAAGAGCGCAAGAAACGATAGTGGGAATTAAAGATAGATTTATTCAATTGCACACCACACATATTCAGTATGGGCACGGATGGCCCAGTGGTCTAAGGCGCCGCGATTCGCTGTGCAGAGTTGCGTCCCTTGGGCACCCCAGAAACCTATGAGTGTCGGTTCGCCCCGATTATGTTTCTAGGTTTGTCAGCACCATACCCGTGCTCGTGGGTTTCACCGAAGTGGTAAACGTCTGAGACCTGCATCACTTCGGGGTTTCCTCCCACATTAAGCTGGAATACTGTTAAAAGCGACCTTAAACCCAACTTACTCACTCACTCACTCACTCACATATTCAGTTAAGAGAACACACAGAGCAATTTAAGACTTCACCCAAAGGTCAGGACGCTTCATCAAACAAACCATCTACTTTAAGGGTAGTCGATATATTGGCATACATAATCAGTACGTTAATGTTCACTTTTTCAATTCTAAACATGGTTACATGAAGTTTTCGGTCCAAGAGCTTCAACACACAGCAACATGAACACAGCGAACATCTAAAACAAACAGTTCGGAATGTCTTCCTCATGTAGACAAGTTCGTGAAGGCGAGGCAGTGTTGTGAACGCGAAAATGCAAATACAAGCTTTCATCGAAATGTCTGTATGCTCAAATCAAGAACTTGTACTTTGAATCTCCCAAATAAAGGGCTCTGTGAACACGGAAATCTGAAATAGAGTTTTCAACGAAATGGCTGTATTCACAACTTAGAACGCAAAGGTTTGAGCTCTCCACAAACCGAGTACAGGTAAATTGGTGCACCAAAATAAATGTCTGGATGCTAAAAGCAAGAACATGCAATTTAAGGCTCTTGAAGAAATATCTGTATGCATAAACTAGTCACACACAAATTAGAACGCTCAACAAATTGCCTGTATGCACAAACAAAAACATTGAAGCTCAAAATGTATGCCTGTGCCTTCAAACCAAAGACATGGACATTGAGGCTCCTGAAGAAATGTTTGTCTTCACCAATTAAGGACACACAAATGAGAACTCTCAACAAAATGCCTGTATGCACAAACCGAGTACATGCAAAGTGAAACTCACGATATAATAGATGGATGCCATGTGTGGGATAGAATACAAGTTCCAGAAGGACAGGCAAACTCTTTAACCTCTGAGCTACACCATGTACCCAATACACATGAAGCAGCGGATCTAGAGAATATGTCCTTCATACAACTAAACATTATTATTTCTCATAACCCTTGGAAATAACTCCTCCAGTAAGAACAAAATACAACCAAATGTAACCACTAAGGTTGCGAGGTTACAAAACCCTGTTACCACTAAAAACAATCCATTGTCTCACCACTGGATGTCCAAACCAACCATGCGTATATCACAGCACACGAATTATACCAACTCAAGTCCATTACCTGACCAACGAACATGCCTTTTTAAACGACAAAACATTCCCATTCCGTAAATCCACAGTTGCTGCTGAGCCAAAAGCAAACATAGATTGTCAGGAGAAACAGTTGGTCATGTATTCCAGATCATGTACAACTGCTCCTATCAATGTACGCTTATTCTCATTTCAATACATTCCCATCAATGAATTCTTCGCCATTGTGCATACACCAGGTCAGTCGTTCTTTAATTACATGTCATTAGTTCTTTTCGAAGACTCCCTATGCTAATATTTACTGTCTGCTCACCGATAAAAGACATGCGCATCAATACGGGAAGCGGAAAGTGTCAGCAAGAAGTACGACTCCCGCATTCGGTTTTGACTAAACGATCAATCTCTCAAGATTTATTGACATTTAAACGTACGGCGAAGCGGCATGATCGTTCACATCTCTCTCCAGATTTCGCAGTCCAAAATGCTACTGTATAGTTTGGTAAGTAATTATGAATCTCCTGTTCATGACTGGGAATTGCACAAAAGAATTTCACTGACTTGACGTCCAGGGGAAACGTAGACTGTTTTCAAGCAGTGCTGTACGTAATAATATCCTAATTCCTTGTGTGCTTCTGTAGACACGGTTGTATAGGTTTGTGTACCATATCAACAGAAGAAACAATTGAGAAACATGTACCGAAACATCTAATTCAACAACTTAATAATATATTTGTCTTCCAATGATCATGATAATGCTGCATTCAAGGACATCTAAACACAATCTATGCCCAGGTTGATCTTCAATCCAGATATCTGCGGCAGATTGCGTAGAGCTAACATATTGCAGAAAATGACGCTAACAATTCCCTTGGACTCACGCAGCGCACCAAAGATTCAGATAAACTACAATTTACAAAACAATTTTCTCCTGAATGATGAATGCCTCCTTCACCTAATGCCCGACTGATGATGGATATGGACAAATTTAGCTAGTAACTATGCATTAACAAAGAAATTATATCCGGGACTTTATGTCATTAATGTTTCTTTACAAAATGATACAAAATTGGCATTCGGTACAGACGTATTACAGTCAAAGAAAATTTCTATGCTTTTCAGGCGGTAAGCACAGTCAAAGAGTTCCGGCTGTTAATGCCGTTTCACCTCTTTTCACATCCGAGTGCGCAATAATCGTGTTTCCGCTATTACAGATAAAGACATATTTCTAATCAAGCAGTCAGTCGAGAAGTGGGTACAGCTTTGGTGATGCTTTAACACACAAATAACTAGTGTATGTTTTGTTAATCACGAGAGTATTAAAGTCACCGTGACCATATCACGTCGTTTGAATCTTGGTTTGGTTCAACGAGTGTATACATCTCATGTGAAGACCAGCACAGCTCGATAACCAACGACACAGCCGTTAACGAAGAATAGTTAATTATTGAACCTTAATTTAACTTTTAAATTACCCCAAAAAGAACATGTTGAAAAGAGCTGTTTCAGTGAAAGACATAATGAATGCTGGCTTTCTACTACACTGTGCGATCAATCAAAAGAATATTTAAAACGGGTTTTTGTGAAGAATAGAATTGAAATGTCACACATAAAAGAGCGCAAGAAACGATAGTGGGAATTAAAGATAGATTTATTCAATTGCACACCACACATATTCAGTATGGGCACGGATGGCCCAGTGGTCTAAGGCGCCGCGATTCGCTGTGCAGAGTTGCGTCCCTTGGGCACCCCAGAAACCTATGAGTGTCGGTTCGCCCCGATTATGTTTCTAGGTTTGTCAGCACCATACCCGTGCTCGTGGGTTTCACCGAAGTGGTAAACGTCTGAGACCTGCATCACTTCGGGGTTTCCTCCCACATTAAGCTGGAATACTGTTAAAAGCGACCTTAAACCCAACTTACTCACTCACTCACTCACTCACATATTCAGTTAAGAGAACACACAGAGCAATTTAAGACTTCACCCAAAGGTCAGGACGCTTCATCAAACAAACCATCTACTTTAAGGGTAGTCGATATATTGGCATACATAATCAGTACGTTAATGTTCACTTTTTCAATTCTAAACATGGTTACATGAAGTTTTCGGTCCAAGAGCTTCAACACACAGCAACATGAACACAGCGAACATCTAAAACAAACAGTTCGGAATGTCTTCCTCATGTAGACAAGTTCGTGAAGGCGAGGCAGTGTTGTGAACGCGAAAATGCAAATACAAGCTTTCATCGAAATGTCTGTATGCTCAAATCAAGAACTTGTACTTTGAATCTCCCAAATAAAGGGCTCTGTGAACACGGAAATCTGAAATAGAGTTTTCAACGAAATGGCTGTATTCACAACTTAGAACGCAAAGGTTTGAGCTCTCCACAAACCGAGTACAGGTAAATTGGTGCACCAAAATAAATGTCTGGATGCTAAAAGCAAGAACATGCAATTTAAGGCTCTTGAAGAAATATCTGTATGCATAAACTAGTCACACACAAATTAGAACGCTCAACAAATTGCCTGTATGCACAAACAAAAACATTGAAGCTCAAAATGTATGCCTGTGCCTTCAAACCAAAGACATGGACATTGAGGCTCCTGAAGAAATGTTTGTCTTCACCAATTAAGGACACACAAATGAGAACTCTCAACAAAATGCCTGTATGCACAAACCGAGTACATGCAAAGTGAAACTCACGATATAATAGATGGATGCCATGTGTGGGATAGAATACAAGTTCCAGAAGGACAGGCAAACTCTTTAACCTCTGAGCTACACCATGTACCCAATACACATGAAGCAGCGGATCTAGAGAATATGTCCTTCATACAACTAAACATTATTATTTCTCATAACCCTTGGAAATAACTCCTCCAGTAAGAACAAAATACAACCAAATGTAACCACTAAGGTTGCGAGGTTACAAAACCCTGTTACCACTAAAAACAATCCATTGTCTCACCACTGGATGTCCAAACCAACCATGCGTATATCACAGCACACGAATTATACCAACTCAAGTCCATTACCTGACCAACGAACATGCCTTTTTAAACGACAAAACATTCCCATTCCGTAAATCCACAGTTGCTGCTGAGCCAAAAGCAAACATAGATTGTCAGGAGAAACAGTTGGTCATGTATTCCAGATCATGTACAACTGCTCCTATCAATGTACGCTTATTCTCATTTCAATACATTCCCATCAATGAATTCTTCGCCATTGTGCATACACCAGGTCAGTCGTTCTTTAATTACATGTCATTAGTTCTTTTCGAAGACTCCCTATGCTAATATTTACTGTCTGCTCACCGATAAAAGACATGCGCATCAATACGGGAAGCGGAAAGTGTCAGCAAGAAGTACGACTCCCGCATTCGGTTTTGACTAAACGATCAATCTCTCAAGATTTATTGACATTTAAACGTACGGCGAAGCGGCATGATCGTTCACATCTCTCTCCAGATTTCGCAGTCCAAAATGCTACTGTATAGTTTGGTAAGTAATTATGAATCTCCTGTTCATGACTGGGAATTGCACAAAAGAATTTCACTGACTTGACGTCCAGGGGAAACGTAGACTGTTTTCAAGCAGTGCTGTACGTAATAATATCCTAATTCCTTGTGTGCTTCTGTAGACACGGTTGTATAGGTTTGTGTACCATATCAACAGAAGAAACAATTGAGAAACATGTACCGAAACATCTAATTCAACAACTTAATAATATATTTGTCTTCCAATGATCATGATAATGCTGCATTCAAGGACATCTAAACACAATCTATGCCCAGGTTGATCTTCAATCCAGATATCTGCGGCAGATTGCGTAGAGCTAACATATTGCAGAAAATGACGCTAACAATTCCCTTGGACTCACGCAGCGCACCAAAGATTCAGATAAACTACAATTTACAAAACAATTTTCTCCTGAATGATGAATGCCTCCTTCACCTAATGCCCGACTGATGATGGATATGGACAAATTTAGCTAGTAACTATGCATTAACAAAGAAATTATATCCGGGACTTTATGTCATTAATGTTTCTTTACAAAATGATACAAAATTGGCATTCGGTACAGACGTATTACAGTCAAAGAAAATTTCTATGCTTTTCAGGCGGTAAGCACAGTCAAAGAGTTCCGGCTGTTAATGCCGTTTCACCTCTTTTCACATCCGAGTGCGCAATAATCGTGTTTCCGCTATTACAGATAAAGACATATTTCTAATCAAGCAGTCAGTCGAGAAGTGGGTACAGCTTTGGTGATGCTTTAACACACAAATAACTAGTGTATGTTTTGTTAATCACGAGAGTATTAAAGTCACCGTGACCATATCACGTCGTTTGAATCTTGGTTTGGTTCAACGAGTGTATACATCTCATGTGAAGACCAGCACAGCTCGATAACCAACGACACAGCCGTTAACGAAGAATAGTTAATTATTGAACCTTAATTTAACTTTTAAATTACCCCAAAAAGAACATGTTGAAAAGAGCTGTTTCAGTGAAAGACATAATGAATGCTGGCTTTCTACTACACTGTGCGATCAATCAAAAGAATATTTAAAACGGGTTTTTGTGAAGAATAGAATTGAAATGTCACACTTAAAAGAGCGCAAGAAACGATAGTGGGAATAAAAGATAGATTTGTTCATTTGCACACCATACATATTCAGTTAAGAGAACACACCGAGTAATTCAAGACTTCACTCCAAGGTCAGGACGCTTCATTATACAAACCATCTACTTTGAGGATAGTCGATATTGTGTCATGAATATTCATTGCTTTAATCGTAAAACAACATTCAAATGTTTACAATGACATGATTTTTTTCCGGCCGGAAAGCGTGTACACACAGCCACATGACTACAGTGGATCGTCTGAAACAAACAATATGGAATGTGTTACCCATGTAGACATGTGCTTTGAGACGAGAGAGAACATAGCGACGGCAACATCAGGAACATGCAAATGAAATCGTGAATCCTTTATTTAAAGGACATGTAAATTGCAGCTCACAAATAATTGGATACCTACGTAATAAAATGTATATAAAAAAAACTCCCAATAAACTTACTGTATTCACAAATTTTAAACCTTTATGATGATGCCGAAATTGTTGACGTAGTTTCTGACCAAGAATTCACTGGCCATTCTGAATGTGCATTTTAACAAATAAAACAAATGAATAAAACTATGAGTCATTATGAAAAAACTGTAGAAAAAATATATATCAACCACAACACTATGAAGTCGGAGCAATCACTCGAAAGTTTTGATTCTGGGCGTAAAACCAACAGATTCTCATGATTTCTCAATTACAGAACATACTGGTCACAAATTAATTACACAATTTAGAACTTTAGAACTAAATTCCTGTATGCACAAAACGAGAACATGCAAAGTGAAGCTCACGATGACATAGATTGATGCCATTTGTTGGAATAAAACACGACCAGAAGGACAAGCAAACGCTTTTACCACTGATCTAGACCAAATATGCACACGAAAGCGGATTTAAAAGAACATATCCTTCATACAACTGAACAATATAAATTCGCATAACCCTTCCAAATCACTCCTCCCACACCTACAAAATAACACCAAATGATACAACAAGGCTTGCGAGGTTTCAGAACACTGTTACCGCAAACACAATACATTGTTCCATCACCGGAAGTAAAAACCAGCGATGCGCATCTCACCACACACGAAAAATATAAATCCTACGGCGGATTTAGAGAATATGTCCTTCATACAAATAAACAACATTAATTCTCATTACCCTTGCAAATAATTCCTCCAACAAGAACAAAATAAAACCAAATGTAACCACTAAGGTTGCGAGGTTACAGAACCCTGTTACCACCTAAACAATCTATTATCCAATCACCGGAAGTCGGTAGCCTGAATACAGGACATGATCTCTTAAACGACAAAACATTCCTTCCATAGATCCACAGTTGCTGCTCAACAATGAGCAAACATTGATGGTCAGGAGAAACAGTTGGTCATGTATTCCAGATCATGTACAATTGTTCCCATCAATGTACGCTAATTCTTCTGTCAATACTTTCCCATCAATGAATTCCTCGCCATTGTTACATACACCAGATCGGTTGTTCTTTAATTACATGTCATTAGTTCTTTTCGAAGACTCCCCATTGCTAATATTTACTGTTTGCTCACCGATAAAAGGCATGCGCATCAATACGGGAAGTGGAAAGTGTCAGCAAGAAGTACGACTCCCGCATTCGGTTTTGACTATGCGATCAATCTCTCAAGATTTATTGACATTTAATCGTACTGCGAAGCGGCATGATCGTTCATATCTCTATCCACATTCCGCAGTCCAAAATGCTAATGTATAGTTTGGTAGGTAATTATGAATATCCTGTTCATGATTGGGAATTGCGCAAAAGAATTTCACTGACTTGACGAGTGACACACGAGTGATTAATCTGTCACGATTAGAACGAGGCTTTGCCGAGTTCTAATTGTGGCAGATTAATCACGAGTGTGTAGATTTTTCGGTAACAACCGAACACAGTGGTTAATCCTTTTTCTCCCATAACAATACGCCATAAAAAGTCGAGCTCGTAGTTGAAGATTTCCCGTGTTTAATAACCACTCGGGATTCCCCCCAGCCTCGTTTTCGAATATGCTCACTAAGCCAACTGCACCATAAACAGGTAAAAAGGATCTAGCGAAGACAACTCACACGAGTTTTCCGTGACAGGCAAGCCACTTGTTAGCATTCATGTTGTTTTTTTGTTAACTATTAAAAGCTGATGGGAGTAACGTTTTGAGAATTAGTAATGTGATTTGATATTTGTTAATGGTTTTGGATTACTCGGCCCATATCTTTTATTTGCATTCGTCTCGCCGTGACTATCATTCTCAATGCGCAACACTAAATAGGCCCACTTTTTAGTGTATGTAAATACGTTATTCATTTTTTTGTTCGCTAGAAACAAATTTTATAAACCCAATTAAGAGGAAATTAAATATTGTCTTATATATTGTGAAATATTGTTAACGAAAAACAAGGGCCCAAAGGAACTGTCAGCAGGATTGATCAGGCAAGATTCTATAAATACCAACTCAGGCAACTGATCAGCTGATTACATCTTCTCAAATCCATCAATGGATTGTAATATTTTTGGACGAATTTTCCTCTTTAAAACTCATTTTACAGTGAATAACTTAATATGTAAAATGATGATTATTTCATGTAATCTTTTTCTCTTCTTTTTTCTTGTTCCTGAACATGGTGAACACATGTGTTTTTATTATATAAAAAAAACTTATTCAGTGGACAATTTTTCTTTTGAACATAATATTTTACATCATGACACCAAAAATGTTACTAAATGAGTCATCTAATTTCCACATATTTGTGAATGACAAGAAACAATGTGAATTTGACAAGCACAATACTTTATTGTGTGTGAAACATAAATACATAGGATATATGTAAACAATAAATTACCATTTCAGTAGTTCTACAAATATTTGCATTTTAATACCCTTGTAATTTTACATTGTTTTTTTACTGCAACAGTTACCTCCAAACATTATTCTTTTGTTATTTTATCAGATTAGAAGTTAAGACTTACTGATAATAGGTAATTTAAAATTAACATTTTCTTCTTTTTATCTTCATGAAAACAAGACATAATAATAAATATGTATTTTAGTGACCTGTTCATATGTGATTTTTTTTTTAAAAAGTATTAAAATTAAAATTAAAATTAGACATTGCTATTGTAAAAAAATGAGGTTTATTGTAAAATGTTATAAGAGGACCTCTTGTTGGTCACTTCATCACCCATAAATTTGAGTTTTTCTTTATTTACTATGTTCTGAAAATTTACACATTACAATAATTAAGGCCTCTGATTAAAATAGCGACACAGCTTTCCACTCCAAGGCAGCCAATTAGAGTATGTGAAAAAAAATAAACCATGGGTTAATAATAAATAAAAACATTTTTTTATTTTGTCATATGTCCAGTTTATCATCCCAAGAAATGCTAAATACTTATCATTAAAATTAAGCTAGCTATGCATATTGGGGCTCTTTATCTGCTATGATGATATAACAATTGCATTATTAAAGAAGTGTTTTTTCAGTAATCATGGTAAATAATACATCTTTGGTTTAAAGAATATACTTGAGACAATCCTAATTCTACATGTCTTAATACTCTGTATTGTCTGTTAATTCTGAAAATGATTAACTGTAATATTGAGTTTCTACCTAAAACTAATAATATGAAATTAATTTTGAGATTATTTTATCCTATCTAAAACACAAAATATATTTTAAGATGCATACATGTACATCATTGTTGCAACAACAACAACGAAATTGAAAAAAATACATAATAAGGTTGATTGGTGCCCACCATCTTTATCTTCATCATTTTGTCTGCTCCCTATTATAAATCAAAATAGTGAAGAAAAAATATAAATACATATATTACCTTCTGGAGTTTATTTAGATTTAGGTATGACTTAATACATTCAAGTTTAAACCGGGTAATGTTGTTTTTTCATAATTTCCTGAGATAGTATGTTTTAATAATTGAAGTCTTCATGTTTAAAAAATACCAAATAATTATAGGCCAAAATACATTAATTATATTGATCTCTATAAACTTCACCTGTTGAAAGGGGAAACAACTGCTGTGGTTGCAAAACATCTTGTTCGTGAGGTGTACGGTCCGTCCGGCAAAGATTGATCGTTTCCTGCATTAAAATTGAGTATTGCTTTAGATCCAAATTATCTGAGTGTTTATTTTCTTAAAATATGAAATTTAAGTCTCGATTTTTTTAATATAACTATGAAATATGTTTTTGATCGATCGGCTCTAGATCAACACTTCGTTATAACGTGACATTTCTTATGTGGTTGACAGTTATGTTTAGAAAAAATACCAAACAATATGGTTTTGTTTCACTATTTCATCGGTATTTTTACATGAATTAATTAACTGTTTCATTAGCTTTGTTATTAGCCTTCAAAACGCCCAGTAAAGAATGTACCGGAGTTGCTCACCTGGTCCCGTAATATCGATGCGGTATCTCGCTTCGGTTACCGTCTTCTCATTCTGCAACTGAATCTTGTATATTGGGAAGCCGAAATTCTCTGATATATCTCCACATATCACACCCCTACTTCCCCCACATATTTTCTCTCATTCACCAACTTTCGGCAATGGAAACATTGTCACTACGGTAATGTTTTGCCAGCTGGGGATTTCCTGTACTGGACGACCTCGGGTATCCCCGATCCGAAAGTAGTGCCGTCAATTATTTTTAGCCAGCCAATCAAAACGCGATGACACACTCGCCACTCTCAGAGGGGCAATCAGATTGGGTGAAAAAAAAATAAACCACTGCGAATAAACCACTGCTGGCGATTGAAGATCAAGCCCTGTTATGGGAGAAACGGTCGTATATATGTTTGTGCATCATGTCAACATAAGAAGCGAATGACAAACGTGTACTGAAAAATCTCATTCTACAACTTATTAATATATTCTTATTCCAGTGATAATGCTGCATTCAAGGACATCTAAACACAATCTACGCCCAGGTTCATCTTTATTCCCGGTGTCTGCGGGCAGATTGCCTGATGTGATGTGACATGCGTGAGAACAGCACATTTGGAGGAGGAATAAAGGAAGTGTGACGACCACTTGAAATTCAGAAATTCCACATATCCCCCTTCTTCAAGGAACGAAAACAAAAATAATAGACAGAACTGCAAACTAAACACTTCAAAAGTAGGAAACCAAGATGCTTTCAAGAAGGAATTTTCCAACAAATAATACCCAGATCGGTTAAGAACGATTTGTCTTGTAACTTAAGACTTGCTCTTGATTCGTTTTAAGCACCTACTCACAGTCTGCGTGGAGCTGACCTAATGCAGAAAATGACGCTAACCCGTCCCCTGCACCAAAGGTTCAGATAAACTACAATTTACAAACAAATTTCTCCTGAAAGATGAATGCCTCCATTACCTAATGCCCGACTGATAACAGATACGGACAAATTTACACAGTGAACATGCAATATAACTTTGAAGAAATGTTGACAGTGACTTTATATCAATAATGTTTCATTGCAAAATTATACAAAATTGGCACTTGGTTCAGACGTTTTACAGTCAAAGAGAATTTCTGAGCTTCGCAACAACCTGATATCACCACTATTTGATAGTGATTCATAAGCACATGCTCATGATATAGTCGGAATCGTGACTCTGTTTTTGGAAGATATTTCTTATGAATATGGAAAGAGTTTTGTCGCTTTTGTATGCAGGCGGTAGCTATTTCCTGCTGATAATGCCGTTTCACCTCTTTTCACATACGGATGCGCAATAATGGTATTTCAGCTATTACAGATAAAGGCATATTTCTAATCAAGCAGTCAGTCGAGAACTAGGTACTACTTTGGTGGAAATTTAACACTCTAATAACTATTCTATGTTTTGTTAATCACAAGAGTATAAACGTCATCGTGGCACATTACGTCGTTTGAATCTTGGTTTGGTTCAACGAGTGTATACATCTCATATCAAGCCTGCCACAGCTCGATAACATAACGCTCAACTCGTTAACGAAGAATAGTTTAAGTAATTTATCAGTTCGTTTATTATTGAACATTAATTTAACTTTTGAATTACCCTCCAATGAATATAATGAGTAGTTTCTATGAGTTACATAAAGACTACACGCTTTCTCCTACATAGCTTTATTGTGCGATCAAAATAAAGAATATTTTAACGGATTCTGTGAAAAATGAAATGTCACCTTTAAAAGTGCGCAGGAAACGATAGTGGAAATTAAAATAGATTTGTTCATTTGCACACCATGCATATTCAGTTAAAAGAACACACAGAGCAATTCAAGAGTTCACCTCAAGGTCAGGATGCTTCATCATACAAACCTACTTTAAGGGTAGTCGATATATTGTCATGCATAATCATTCGTTAATGCTAAAACAAACGTTTTCAATTCTAAACACGGTTACATGAAGTGTTCGGTCCAAAAGCTTCAACACACAGCAACATGAATACAGCGAACATCTAAAACAAACGATTTGGAATGTGCTACTCGTGTAGACATGTACGTGAAGGCGGGGTAGTGTTGTGAAACGCGAATATGTAAATAAAAGCTTTCATCGAAATGTCTGTATGCCTAAATCAAGGACATGCAATTTGAACATCCAAAATAAAGGGCTTTCTAAATAAGGAAATCTGAAATAGAGTTTTCAATGAAATGTCTGTAATCACAGATCAGAACACAAAATAGGGCTCTCCACAAAATGCCTGTATGCACAAACCAAGTATAATTGAAGATCCCAAATAAATGTCTGTCAAATAAAACCAAGGACATGCACATTGAAGCGTCTGACGAAAAGTTTCTCTTCATAATTTAATAACACACAAAGTAGAATCCTCAACAAATGTGCATGCAAAGTGGAGCTCCAAATGAAATAGATCGATGCCATTTGTGGGAAAGAGTTCCACAAGAACAAGCAAACGCTTTAACCACTGAGCTAGAACTAATATACATTTAGAGAATATGTCCTTCATACAACTCAACAATGTTAGTTCTCATAACTCTTGCAAATACCTCATCCCACACTGATAAAATAAAACCAAATGTAACCACTAAGGTTGCGAGTTTACAGAACCCTGTTACTACCTAAACAATCTTTTGTCCCATCAGCGGAACTACAAATCAACATGTCCGATAACGTTACACATATCACAGCACGCGAATAACGCCAACTTAAGTTGGTAACCTGACTAAAGGACATTATCTGTTAAACAACAAAACATTCCTTCTATAAATCCACAGTTGCTGCTGAACCAAAAGCAAACATGGATTGTCTTGATGATGTATTCCAGATCATGTACAATTGTTCCTATCAAGGTAAGATAATTATCCCGTCAATACAATCCAAACAACGAATCCTTCGCCAATGCTACATACACCAGATCGGTCGTTCTTTTATTGCATGTAAATAGATCTTTAAAAAAACACCATACAAATATTTAGTAATTTACTATTTACTAATGATGCCTGTCTGGATGATATATGAATATGTTTTCGATTGTCGTCTAGATGCTTGTCTATATGATGGCCCAGATGATCGTCGGGATATTGGTGCAGATGACCGTTTTGTTGACAAGATGGTGGTCTAGATATTGGTCAAGCTGACTGCCTTGATGTCTAGATGCTGGTCTAGATGACTAGATGCTGGTTTAGATGCTAGTATTGAAAATAATCTAGTTAATGGTCTTGGTGGTTGACTGCATGTTAGTCTTTTTGACCACTTTGATCTAGATGATGGTCCAGATGGTAGTAAAGATAAGTATTTCGATGACGGTCTTCATGGTGATCTTGATACCTGTCTCAATGACGGTCTAACTGGTCAAGATACTTTCCTTGATGATGGTCTAGATGGTGGTCTAGATACTTGCCTAGATGATGGTCCAGATGATGGTCCAGATATCTGTCTCGATATTGGTCTAGATGCTGACCAAGATTACTTGTCTCGATGACTGTCTTGATGGTGATCTTGATACCTGTCTCGATGAGGATCTAACTGATGGTCAAGATACTTTCCTAGATGATGGTCTATATAATGGTTAAGATGATGGTCTAGATTTCTGTCTCAATATTGGTCTAGATGCAGACCAAGATTACTAGATGCCTGTCTCGATGATGATCCAACCGTTCTCTCGCCACGCCCCTATAACTTCGATTCAAAACCGAGAACTTGTGTAACATGTTTATACTGTCCGTCGATGATGCTTCTAAAAGTTGCGTCAAACGACACAATGTGTCGTCACCCCGAATACCCATGGCTGTACTTCCACCCTGTACAATTAATACTCCGGAAACCACAAGGCATGAACTCGTCTATTGAATTACCCGGCACGCACGCGTCAGCACGCGATCAGCGTAGGGCCAGATTTCCTCTAAATCGATGGTCTGGAATCCAGTTGACTTGGGGTATTATCGAAGCGAAATGAGAGAGAAAATACCCCTGGGAACCCAGGATGGTCACATCTTCTGCTCAAATTATACCTATCCAAGTCACAAAGCTCCTTTGGGACGAATAAAGGTGAATATTTCATAACGATTTTTTACGGCGTGGTTGTCTTTTTCAGAGTTACCTTGAGCACACGCAGAGGGTGCAGATTATTTGTTCAACACGTAAAGAACTAGGGAATCAAAGGGGTAATAAAAATGCACCTAAAAGATATAACACAGAACAGTAGCAACAGTTAGACAAGGACATATGATTTTCAACTGAGCGATTTCAAGTGAGCGATATAAACTATTTTTAAAATAACTATACTGCTGCTTAGTCAGCACTCCATGAATACTTCTACATGGTTTTGTTGAAAAAAAAGAAAAATTTAACATAAACTTTTTTAATAATAAGAAAAATTGTTTCGCATAATACACAGCTGTTGCTGGGTATCTGAGGCATGTTATCTTTGAAAATCAATACATTTGCTCTTTTCGGCAAAAATTTAAAATATTACAAACACGGTAGGGGTCATGTGGTTGCAAATTCACTTCTGACCCCAGTTTTCAATGAACCAATATATTTCTAAACACAGTTGCCAAGGTTGCAGGAATGAGTTATGGTTAAATAGACCTAATCAAATTATAGAACACTTCTTTCAGTTTTCAATTTCATAAATAACAAACTCGGCGCACTTTCTTTTGCCCCTTGGTAAATTAGATTCAGTATCTCTACGTGTAATCGTAGATGGCATGTGCCTTTATTCAATTTGTTATCCATCATTTCAAATAATATTTTCAAAATGGGGCGACCGACGTGAAGAGGCTCACATCATACCATCACTGTCAGACCGCCTGTAGAAGTTTGAGTCAGACAAACCATGTTGGGAACATTAGCAACGATCCAAAACAATACAGATCAAATATAATAACACCCAACCATCAGTCTCTATAAGCATTGCACCCAGAGAGGACATGTGTTATTTAAATGAGCTCGAATGATTGTGGGTTGGGGGCGGTTACGAATGGTGTGGGCGGTTGGTTTGTTTTTCAGATAAAACTCGAAATTAAATAAGCGGATCCGTAAAAAATCTATTTATCGACTTCCCAAACCGGATTTGAATTAAAATCAAGTCACACACAGTTTCCATATGAATTGAACATTGCAATTAAATATCAAGGGAAACAGAACAAGAATCAATAGAAACATGGCGGAAAGGGGACTCGTCGTCACGAATGTTATGTACATATATAAGCAGTCGACCCAGCGACTTCCCCATCAACTGTGACACCAACTGAAGGGGTTTTCAAATAAAAACTTATATTGTTTCTTCTTTGCCATTGCGTGAGCTAGATGATGTGTGCATAATAGATTGAGGGGCCAAGAATATCCACGTATCACCTCTTAAAAGGAAATGTGGTTGGGTCAATAGTTTTCCATTTACGTGTGCACTACGTTTCAAAACAATTGTTTCCTCGATCGCGACTTGATCGCGACTTGATCGCGACTTGTCCGCGAACGTTTCACGAGTTGGGGCATTTTCTATGTATTAGCAAAAATAAAAGTTCTCTCCGCCGCGAATTAGATGCGAACGTTTCTCGGCGCGGTGGTGAGCCCCAGCACAATTTGTTCACACACATCTCAGTGACATTCTGGTAAAACCAAAGGTCCTCTTAGTAACGGCCTGGCTGCGAACGTTCGCGGCACGGTCGTGGTCGTAGTCACATTTGTATATATAACTAGTAGCACACGGGTCGCCTCCATCGCGATCTGGGTGCGTACGTTTCGCGGCAAAGTCGCGGTTATTGTGAGAATGTGTTTATATAATGTGTTAATATACTGGTTATTCAATGTTTGTATAATAAAAGCGATAGTGATTATTTGTCACATATAATAATGTGTCCATTAGGTGGAGTACTTGTTAATTATTTGATACACAACAGTTAATGAAACATAACAATTTCCGACGATCAACATTTTTAATACTTGCAACGGTTTCTAAACATTGATTTCAGGACTATGGGGAACTCTTCAAAGGGAATTATCATGTCAAAGAGAATTTTTGCAGACCTCTTCTCGTCAATTAGTTGTTAGATTTTACATTTCAATTTTCATTTTTTTAAAATTTAACTCCATATTTGGAAGATAAACTGAGAGTCATAATTACCAAAAGGGATTTTCTAAATTCTCATAATCCTTATCTTATTATTTTTTTACAAGGAATATTGCTTTACCTTTAGCTTGCAGTTAGCCTAAGTCTCATCTCTAGTTAAAATAATGATGGAAATATATAACGGAGCAAGGACACAAGTCAAACATCAATTGAAGATGACTTCCAGGATGACATGAGGCGTTTTACTGCTGGGTGAACAGGGGCATAGCTCGAACAACGTCACATGCGTAAAGGCCCGGTGAAGATCCGGGGTAGAATAGATCTTCAGCAACCCATCATTGCCGTGAAAGGCGACTATGTTTGTCGAAAGAGGCGACTAACGGGGTCGGGTGGTCAGGCTCGCTGACTGGGTTGATGCATGTCATCGTATCCAAATTGCGTGGATCGATCACTGGATTGTCTGATCCAGACTCGATTATTTACAGACCACCGTCATATAGCTGTAATATTGCTGAGTCCGGCGTTAAACAACAAACCAACCAACCAACCAATCATACACTCCTTGTTAATTTAGGACTCAGGAACTCTATAGCTACAGCTCATATATAAATAACATTAACCTCAAATAGCCTGCAATATACGTCAGTTCGAGAATCATTTGGGTCAGTTCGTGTGTATATCTGTCACCTATATATCGTTGAACATGACTGTGAGTTGTATATCTTTGTGGGTCACACAAGACTCATTGATTTGTCCCGGATCCTCGCGTGACTGATTAGGTAATCTCCTTACAACCTACATAAAATCATAGCAATATTCTCTTCGCTTGATTTACAAGTGCCATGTATAAAACTGCTGATTAACTACCAGTTGACATACCATATCGATCAAACGAAACCAAATCAATGGCTATTATTTTGGTCTAAAGGACAAAAACGTTCGGCTGATTATGACATCAGAATTTAAACAAGTGTTTACTCTGAGGAGACACAAATTCATTTGCGGAAAATAATTACTATATGACAAATGCCATAGCAATTGGTGTGTCACTTCCGTGTGAAAAAAACCCTTCCGTCTCTCTTGGTTAGGGGCGGTCGGGCAGCCTAGTGGTTGAAGCGTTCGTTCGTCACGCCGAAGACCCGGTTTCGATTCCCGACATGGGTACAATGTGTGAAGCCCATTTCTGGTGTCCCCCGCCGTGATATTGCTGGAATATTGCTAAAAGCGGCGTAAAACCATACTCACTCACTCACTCTCTTGGTTCAATCGTTCGCTTGTAACACGGAGGTCCCGGGTTCTGATGTGCTGGAAGCCCATTCTTAACGCCACTCGTTAAGTTCCGGGGTAGAACAGGTCTTCAGCAACCAATGCTTGTGGTAAAAGACGACTATGCTTGTCGAAAGAGGCGACTAACGGGATCAGGTGGTCATGCAAGCTGACTTGGTTGATGCATTTCATCCCAAATGCGTAGATGGGTGCTAACTATGTCAATCATTGGATTGTCTGGTCCTGACTCTATTATTTACAGACTGCCGTCTTTATTACAGATAAAGGCATATTTCTAATCAAATAGGCAGTCGAGAACTAGGTACTACTTTGGTGGTGCTTGAACACTCAAATGACTATTGTATGTGTTATTAATCACGAGAGTATTATGGTCACCGTGACCTTATCACGTTGTTGGAATCTTGGTTTGGTTCATCGAGTGTATACATCTCATGTGAACACCTGCACAGTTCGATAACAAATGGCACAACTCGTTAACGAAGAATAGTTAATTATTGAACCTTAATTTAACTTTTAAATTACCCTCAAAAGAACATGTTGAAAAGAGTTATTTCTTTGAGAGACATAATGAATGCTGGCCTTCTACTACACTGTGCAATCAATGAAAGGAATATTTTAAACGGGTTTTGTGAAGAATAGAATTGAAATGTCACATTTAAAAGAGCGCAAGAAACGATAGTGGGAATTAAAGAAAAAATTGTTCATTTGCACACCATACATATTCAGTTAAGAGAACATACAGAGCAATTCAAGACTTCAACCCACGATCAGGACACTTCATCATACAAACCATCTACTTTAAGGGTAGTCGATATATTGGCATACATAATCATTTCGTTAATATTAACTTTTCAATTCTAAACACGGTTACATGAAGTGTTCGGTCCAAAAGCTTCAACACACAGCAACATGAACACAGCGAACATCTAAAACAAACAATTTGGAATGTGTTACTCATGTAGACATGTACGTGAAGGCGGGGCAGTGTTGGAAACGCGAAAATGCAAATACAAGCTTTCATCGAAATGTTTGTATGCTCAAATCAAGAACATGTACTTTGAATCTCCCAAATAAAGGGCTCTGTGAATAAGGAAATCTGAAATAAAGTTTACAACGAAATGTCTGTATTCACAACTTAGAACGCAAAGGTTTGAGCTCTCCACAAAATGCCTGTATGCACAAACCGAGTATATGTAAATTGATGCACCTAAATAAATGCCTGTATGCTCAAATAAAGAACATTCAAATTAAGGCTCTTGAAGAAATTTCTGTATGCATCAACTAGTCACACACAAATTAGAACGCTCAACAAAATGCCTGTATGCACAAACAGAAAAAATGAAGCTCCAAATAAATGTGTGTGTTTTCAAACCACAGACATGTACATTAAGACTCCTGAAGAAATGTTTATATTCACCAATTAAGGACACACAAATTAGAACTCTCAACAAAAGGCCCGTATGCACAAACTGAGTACATGCAAAATGAAGCTCACAATGAAAAAGATGGATGCCATGTGTGGGATAGAATACAAGTTCCAGAAGGACAGGCAAACTCTTTAACCTCTGAGCTACACCATGTACCCAATACACATAAGGCGGCGGATCTAGAGACTATGTCCTTCATACAACTAAACATTATTATTTCTCATAACCCTTGGAAATAACTCCAAACAAAAATAAAACCAAATGTTAAAACTGAGGTTGCGAGGATACAGAACCCTGTTACCACTAAAAACAATCCATTGTCTCATCACTGGATGTCCAAACCAACCATGCGTATGTCACAGCACACGAATTATACCAACTCAAGTCCATTACCTGACTAACGAACATGCCTTCTTAAACGACAAAACATTCCCATTTCGTAAATCCACAGTTGCTGCTGAGCCAAAAGCAAACATGGATTGTCAGGAGAAACAGTTGGTCATGTATTCCAGATCATGTACAACTGCTCCTATCAATGTACCCTTATTCTCATGTCAATACATTCCCATCAATGAATTCCTCGCCATTGTGCATACACCAGGTCAGTCGTTCTTTAATTACATGTCATTAGTTCTTTTCGAAGACTCCCATGCTAATATTTACTGTCTGCTCAACGATAAAAGACATGCGCATCAATACGGGAAGTGGAAAGTGTCAGCAAGAAGTACGACTCCCGCATTCAGTTTTGACGACACGATCAATTTCTCAAGATTTATTGACATTTAAACGTACGGCGAAGCGGCATGATCGTTCATATCTCTCTCCTGGTTTCGGAATCCAAAATGCTACTGTAAAGTTTGGAAAGTAATTTTGAATCTCCTGTTCATGACTGGGAATTGCACAAAAGAATTTCACGGACTTGACGTCCAGGGGTAACGTAGACTGTTTTCAAGCAGTGCTGTACATAATAATATCCTAATTCCTTGTGTGCTTCTGTAGACACGGTCGTATAGGTTTGTGTACCATATCAACAGAAGAAACGATTGAGAAACATGTACCGAAACATCTAATTCAACAACCTCATAATATATTTATCTTCCAATGATCATGATAATGCTGCATTCAAGGACCTCTAAACACAATCTACGCCCAGGTTGATCTTTAATCCAGATGTATGCGGGCAGATTGCGTAGGGCTAACATATTGCAGAAAATGACGCTAACCCTTTCCTTGCACTCATGCAGCGCACCCAAGATTCAGAGAAACTACAATTTACAAAACAATTTTCTCCTGAATGATGCATGCCTCCTTCACCTAATGCCCGACTGATGATGGATACGGACAAATGTAGCCAGTAACCATGCATTAACAAAGAAATTATATCCGGGACTTTATGTCATTAATGTTTCTTTACAAAATGATACAAAATTGGCATTCGGTACAGACGTATTACAGTCAAAGAAAGTTTCTAAGCTTTCCTGGCGGTAAGCACAGTCAAAGAGTTCCGGCTGTTAATGCCGTTTCACCTCTTTTCACATCCGAGTGCGCAATAATCGTGTTTCCGCTATTACAGAAAAAGGCATATTTCTAATCAGGCAGTCAGTCGAGAAGTAGGTACTACTTTGGTGATGTTTTAACACTCTAATAACTATTGTATGTTTTGTGAATCACGAGAGTATTAAGGTCACCGTGACCATATCACATGGTTGGAATCTTGGTTTGGTTCAACGAGTGTATACATCTCATGTGAAGACCAGCACAGCTCGATAACCAACGACACAGCCGTTAACGAAGAATAGTTGATTATTGAACCTTAATTTAACTTTTAAATTACCCTCAAAAGAACATGTTAAAAAAAGTTGTTTTAATGAGAGACACAATGAATGCTGGCCTTCTACTACACTGTGCCTTCAATGAAAAGAATATTTTGTGAAGAATAGAACAGAAATGTCACATTGAAAAGTGCGCAAGAAACGATAATGGAGATAAAAGATAGATTTGTTTATTTGCACACCATACATATTCAGTTAAGAGAACACACAGAGCAATTCAAGACTGCAACCGACGTTCAGGACGCTTCGTCATACAAACCATCTACATTAAGGGTAGTCGATATATTGGCATACATAATCATTTCGTTGATGTTAACTTTTTCAATTCTAGACACGGTTGCATGAAGTGTTCGGTCGAAAAGCTTCAACACACAGCAACATAAATACAGCAAATTTCTAAAACAATCACTATGGAATGTGACACTAATGTAGACATGTACTTGAAAGCAGGGTAGTGCTGTACAACTTGATGAGCAAGAAAATGCAAATATAAGCTTTCATCGAAATGAGTGTATGCTTAAATCAAGACATGCAATTTGAACCTCCCAAATAAAGAGCTTTTGGAATAAGAAATCTGAAATAGAGTTTCCAACGAAAAGTCTGTACTCACAACTTAGAACACTAAGGTTTCAGATCTCCCCAAAATGCCTGCATGAACAAACCGAGTACATGTAAATTGTAAAACCCAAAGAAATGTCTGTGTTCAAATCAAGAACATAGAAATTAAGTTTTCTGAACTAATGTCCGTTTGCACAAACTTGTCACACACAAATAGAACGCTCAACAAGATGTCTGTATGCACAAACAGTGAAAAGTGTAAGCTCCAAGTAAATGATTGTGCCTTCAAACCAAAGGCATGCACATTGAGGCTCCTGAAGAAATGTTTGTCTTCACCAATTAAAGACACACAAATTGGAACTCTCAACAAAATGCCTGTATGCACAAAACGAGTACATGCAAAGTGAAGCTCAAAATGAAATAGATGGATGCCATGTGTGGGATAGAATACAAGTTCCAGAAGGCCAAGCAAACGCTTTAACCTCTGAACTAGCCCACAGACTCAATTTAGAGAACGGATACCCAATACGACAGCAGATTTAGAGAACATGTCCTACACAAAAATAAACATGATTATTTCTCGTAACCACTGCAAATACCACCTCCTACGCTAACAAAATAAAACCAAATGTAACCACTAAGGTTGCGAGGTTACAGCACTGGTTACCACCAATACAATATATTGTACCATGACCGGAAGTACAAATCAACATGTCTGATAACGTTGCACATATCACAGCACGCGAATGACACCAACTTAAGTCGGTAGCCGTAATACAGGACATGATCTCTTAAACAACAAAACATTCCTTCCATAAATCATCAATTGCTGCTGAACAATGAGCAAACATGGTTTGTCAGGAGAAACAGTTGGTCATGTATTCCAGATCATGTGCAATTGTTCCCATCAATGTACGCTAATCCTTCTGTCAATACTTTCCCATCAATGAATTCATCGCCAATGCTACATACACCAGATCGGTTGTTCTTTAATTACATGTCATTAGTTCTTTTCGAAGACTCCCATTGCTAATATTTACTGTCTGCTCACCGATAAAAGGCATGCGCATCAATACGGGAAGTGGAAAGTGTCAGCAAGAAGTAGGACTCCCGCATTCGGTTTTGACCATACGATCAATCTCTCAAGATTTATTGACATTTAAGCGTACGGCGAAGCGGCATGATCGTTAATATATCTCTCAAGGTTCCGCAGTCCAAAATGCTACTGTATAGTTTGGTAGGTAATTATGAATTTCCTATTCATGACTAGGAATTGCGCAAAAGAATTTCACTGACTTGACGTCCAGGGGAAACGTAGACAGTGAAATCCTGTGTGATAAGTTAGTTATCAAGCAGTGCTCTATGTAAGGATATCCCAATTCCCTGCCTGCTTGTGTAGACACGGTCGTATATGTTTGTGCATCATGTCAACAGAAGAAGCGATTGACAAACGTGTACTGAAAAATCTCATTCTACAACTTATTAATATATTCTTATTCCAGCGATAATGCTGCATTCAAGGACATTTAAACACAATCTACGCCCAGGTTCATCTTTATTCCCGGTGTCTGCGGGCAGATTGCCTGATATGATGTGACATGCGTGAGAACAGCACATTTGGAGGAGGAATGAACATAGTGTGCCGACCACTTGAACTTTAGAAATTCCACATATCCCCCTTCTTCAAAGTACGAAAACAATAAATTATAGACAGAACTGCAAACTAAACACTTCAAAAGTAGGAAACCAAGATGCTTTCAAGAAGGAACTTTCCAACAAATAATACCCAGATCGGTTAAGAACGATTTGTCCTCAAATAAAGACTTGTAACTTAAGACTTGCTCTTGTTTCGTTTTAAGCACCTACTCACAGTCTGGGTGGAGCTGACCTAATGCAGAAAATGACGATAACCCGTCCCTTGCACCAAAGCTTCAGATAAACTACAATTTACAAACAAATTTCTCCTGAAAGATAAATGCCTCCATTTCCTAATGCCCGACTGATAATAGATACGGACAAATTTACACAGTGAACATGCAATAACTTTGAAAAAATGTTGACAGTGACTTTATATCATTAATTATACAAAATTGGCACTTGGTACAGACGTTTTACAGCCAAAGAGAATTTCTGAGCTTCGCAATAACCTGATATCACCACTATTTGATAGTGATGCATAAACACATGCTCATGATATAGTCGGAATTGTGACTCTGTTTTTGGCAGATATTTCGTATGAATATGGAAAGAGTTTTGTCGCTTTTGTTTGCAGGCGGTAGGCAAAGTGGGATACTTCCTGCTGTTAATGCCGTATCACCTCTTTTCACATACGGATGCGCAATAATCGTGTTTCAGCTATTACAGATAAAGGCATATTTCTAATCAAGCAGTCAGTCGAGAACTAGGTACTACTTTGGTGGAAATTTAACACTCTAATAACTATTCTATGTATTGTTAATCACAAGAGTATTAAGGTCATTGTGGCACATTAGGTCGTTTGAATCTTGGTTTGGTTCAACAAGTGTATACATCTCATATCAAGCCTGGCACAGCTCGATAACCTAACGCTCAACTCGTTAACGGAGAATAGTTCAAGTAATTTATCACTTCGTTTATTATTGAACAATAATTTAACTTTTAAATTACCCTCCAATGAATATAATGAGTAGTTTCTATGAGTTACATAAAGACTACACGCTTTCTCCTACATAGCTTTATTGTGCGATCAATATAAAGAATATTTTAACGGATTCTGTGAAAAATGAAATGTCACCTTTAAAAGTGCGCAGGAAACGATAGGAAATTAAAATAGATTTGTTCATTTGCACACCATGCATATTCAGTTAAAAGAACACACAGAGCAATTCAAGACTTCACCTCAAGGTCAGGATGCTTCATCATACAAACCTACTTTAAGGGTAGTCGATATATCGTCATGCATAATCATTCGTTAATGCTAAAACAAACGTTTTCAATTCTAAACACGGTTACTTAAAGTGTTCGGTCCAAAAGCTTCAACACACAGCAACATGAATACAGCGAACATCTAAAACAAACAATTTGGAATGTGCTACTCGTGTAGACATGTACGTGAAGGCGGGGTAGTGTTGTGAAACGCGAATATGCAAATAAAAGCTTTCATCGAAATGTCTGTATGCTTAAATCAAGGACATGCAATTTGAACCTCCCAAATAAAAGGCTTTCTGAATAAGGAAATCTGAAATAGAGTTTTCAACTAAATGTCTGTATTTACAGATCAGAACACAAAAATAGGGCTCTCCACAAAATGCCTGTATGCACAAACCAAGTATAATTGAGGATCCCAAATAAATGTCTGTGTTCAAACCAAGGACATGCACATTGAAGCGTCTGAAGAAAAGTTTGTCTTCACAATTTAATAACACACAAAGTAGAATCCTCAACAAATGTGCATGCAAAGTGGAGCTCCAAATGAAATAGATGGATGCCATTTGTGGGATAGAGTTCCACAAGGACAAGCAAACGCTTTAACTACTGAGCTAGAACTAATATACACACGACAGCGCATTTAGAGAATATGTCCGTCATACAACTCAACAATGTTAGTTCTCATAACTCTTGCAAATACCTCCTCCCACACTAATAAAATAAAACCAAATGTAACCCCTAAGGTTACGAGGTTACAGCACACTGTTACCACCTAAACAATCTTTTGTCCCATCAGCGGAACTACAAATCAACATGTCCGATAACGTTGCACATATCACAGCACGCGAATAACGCCAACTTAAGTTGGTAACCTGACTAAAGGACATTATCTGTTAACCGACAAAACATTCCTTCTATAAATCCAGAGTTGCTGCTGAACAATGAGCAAACATGGATTGTCTTGATGATGTATTCCAGCTCATGTACAATTGTTCCTATCAATGTAAGATAATTATCCCGTCAATACAATCCAAACAACGAATCCTTCGCCATTGTTACATACACCAGATCGGTCGTTCTTTTATTACATGTAAACAGTTCTTTAAAAAATGATCTTGATGGTGATCTTGATACCTGTCTCGATGGTGGTCCAGATGGTGATATTGATACCTGTCTCGATGGTGGTCCAGATGGTGATCTTGATACCTGTCTCGATGGTGGTCCAGATGGTGATATTGATACCTGTCTCGATGGTGGTCCAGATGGTGATCTTGATACCTGTCTCGATGGTGGTCCAGATGGTGATCTTTATACCTGTCTCGATGGTGGTCCAGATGGTGATCTTGATACCTGTCTCGATGAGGATCTAACTGATGGTCAAGATACTTTCCTAGATGATGGTCCAGATAATGGTTAAAATGATGGTCTAGATTTCTGTCTCAATATTGGTCTAGATGCAGGCCAAGATGACTAGATGCCTGTCTCGATGATGATCCAACCGTTCTCTCGCCAAGGCCCCTATAACTTCGATTCAAAACCGAGAACTTGTGTAACATGTTTATACTGTCCGTCGATGATGCTTCTAAAAGTTGCGTCAAACGACACAATGTGTCGTCACCCCGAATACCCATGGGTGTACTTCCACCCTGTACAATAAATACTCCTGAAACCACTAGGCATGAACTCGTCTATTGAATTACCCGGCACGCACGCGTCAGCACGCGATCAGCGTAGGGCCAGATTTCCTCTAAATCGATGGTCTGGAATCCAGTTGACTTGGGGTATTATCGAAGCGAAATGAGAGGGAAAATACCCCTGGGAACCCAGGATGGTCACATCTTCTGCTCAAATTATACCTATCCAAGTCACAAAGCTCCTTTGGGACGAATAAAGGTGACTATTTCATAACGATTTTTTACGGCGTGGTTGTCTTTTTCAGAGTTACTTTGAGCACACGCAGAGGGTGCAGATTATTTGTTCAACACGTAAAGAACTAGGGAATCAAAGGGGTAATAAAAATGCACCTAAAAGATATAACACTGAACAGTAGCAACAGTTAGACAAGGACATATGATTTTTCAACTAAGCGATTTCAAGTGAGCGGTATAAACTATTTTAAAAATAACTATACTTAGTCAGCACTCCATGAATACTTCTACATGGTTTTGTTGAAAAAAAAAAAATTGCATATAAACTTTTTTAATAATACGAAAAATTGTTTCGCATAATACACAGCTGTTGCTGGGTAGCTGAGGCATGTTATCTTTGAAAATCAATACATTTGCTCTTACACGGTAGGGGTCATGTGGTTGCAAATTCACTTCTGACCCCAGTTTTCAATGAACCAATATATTTCTAAACACAGTTGCCAAGGTTGCAGGAATGAGTTATGGTTAAATAGACCTAATCAAATTATAGAACACTTCTTTCAGTTTTCAATTTCATAAATAACAAACTCGGCGTACTTTCTTTTGCCCCTTGGTAAATTAGATTCAGTATCTCTACGTGTAATTGTAGATGGCATGTGCCTTTATTCAATTTGTTATCCATCATTTCAAATAATATTTTCCAAATGGGGCGACTGACGTGAAGAGGCTCACATCATAGCATCACTGTCAGACCGCCTGTAGAAGACTGAGTCAGACAAACCATGTTGGGAACATTAGCAACGATCCATAACAATACAGATCAAATATTATAACACCCAACCATCAGTCTCTACAAGCATTGCACCCAGAGAGGACATGTGTTATTTAAATGAGCTCGAATGATTGTGGGTTGAGGGCGGTTACGAATGGTGTGGGCGGTCGGTTTGTTTTTCAGATAAAACTCGAAATTAAATAAGCGGATCCGTAAAAAATCTATTTATCGACTTCCCAAACCGGATTTGAATAAAATCAAGTCACACACGGTTTCCATATGAATTGAACATTGCAATTAAATATCAAGGTGAAACAGAACAAGAATCAATAGAAACTTGGCGGAAAGGGGACTCGTCGTCACGAATGTTATATACATATATAAGCAGTCGACCCAGCGACTTCCCCATCAACTGTGACACCAACTGAAGGGGTTTTCAAATAGAAACTTATATTGTTTCTTCTTTGCGTGAGCTAGATGATGTGTGCATAATAGATTGAGGGGCCAAGAATATCCACGTATCACCTCTTAAAAGGAAATGTGGTTGGGTCAATAGTCATCCATTTACGTGTACACTACGTTTCACAACATGTGTTTCCTCGGTCGCGACTTGATCGCGACTTGATCGCGACTTGTCCGTGAACGTTTCACGAGTTGGGGCATTTTCTATGGATTAGCAAAAATAAAAGTTCTCTCCGCCGCGAATAAGTAGCGAACGTTTTTCGGCGCGGTGGTCATCCCCAGCACAATTTGTTCACACACTAGCAATCTCAGTGACATTCTGGTGAAACCAAAGGTCCTCTCAGTGACGACCTGGCTGCGAACGTTCGCGGCACGGTCGCGGTCGTAGTCACATTTGTATATACTACTAGCAAAAACACAGGTCGCCTCCATCGCGACCTGGGTGCGTACGTAGCGCGAAATTATCATGATACCGCTGCGATAATGGGTATTTCTTTCTGAACAGTACTGTATGTATTCAGTAGTGACTCCTCTGAAAAATGGTCAATGAAATGATATATTGGGAGGTAACTTATTTTCGATTTGATGGGAAATATCGATTCAGATACTGATCTCTTGGTCTTACTCTTACGGTGTTAAGTCCAAACGTGACATTGCATTAACGATAGGATAAATTATATGTTTACCCATGAATAATATACTGGTTATTCAATGTTTGTATAATAAAAGCGATAGTAATTATTTGTCACATATAATAATGTGTCCAATAGATGGAGTACTTGTTAATTATTTGGTACACAACAACTAATGAAACATAACGATTTTCCGACGATCAACATTTTCAATACTTGAAACGGTTTCTAAACATTGATTTTAGGACTATGGAGAACTTTTCAAAGGGAATTATCATGTCAAAGAGAATTTTGCAAACCTCTTCTCGTCAATTAGTTGTTAGATTTTACATTTCAATTTTCATTTTTTTAAATTTAACTCCATATTTGGAAGATAAACTGAGAGTCATAATTACCAAGAGGGATTTTCTAAATTCTCATAATCCTTCAGTGCAGATCGAGAGATATCTGCAGGCTGTGATTGGAGGATATTCTGTAAGATTTTTATGTCTTTCAAATGTACATCCATCCAGTTATTAAAACTGACCATGTTTTTCTATATTTAGTACTGTCTTTTTCAACATGATGACTTATGCTGAATGTGACCACAGCTATTTTCAAGTAAGTGACATTTGGTGCGAAACTGGGGGTGGTGTGTTTAGATTCCTGTACTCGGAAAAGGAGCTGGCGAGGCTAGTCATTTTTTATTTTATTATTGCTGTTCTAAGGCCAAACTGTGCACACACATACAGGTAATAGCTGTTGAATGATTAGTTATTTTTAACCTCCAGGATAATATGAGACATTTTACTGCTGGGTGTACAGAGGCACAGCTCGAACAAAGTCACATGCGTAAAGGCCCCGTGAAGATCCGAGGTAGAATAGATCTTCAGCAACCCATGCTTGCCGTAAAAGGCGACTATGCTTGTCGTAAAAGGTGAATAACGGGGTCGGTTGGTCAGGCTCGCTGACTGGGTTGATGCATGTCATCGTATCCCAATTGCGTGGATCGATGCTCATGATGTCAATCACTGGATTTTCTGATCCAGACTCGATTATTTACAGACCGCCGTTATATAGGTGGAACATTGCTGAGTGCGGCGTTAAACAAACAAACAAACAAACACTTGCCAAAAGAGACAACACATGAGTCACATTTACTTCAGTGTAAGGCGGAAACGAAACCCAAGAAACTATCAGTAGCTGACCGCGTCACCCATCCATCTATTCTTGTTTGTGACCTGTGCGCTGTGCACAGGACCAAGTGCCACTGCAAAAAACTGTTTAAAGCGGCGTTAAACCCATCTCACTCACTCATTCGATTTTTACTAAACTAAAGAATTACTAATATACAGGCAAATAGATCGGCTTTGGTCGTCAAGTAAGCCAATCTATTCCTGGTGATCATATCATATATCATACACTCCTGATATGATCACCAGGAAAAGATTGGCTTACTTTACGACCAAAGTCGATCTATTTGCCTGTCTCATACACCCGTGAAGATTCCGGGGTAGAATAGATCTTCAGCAACCCATGCTTGCTGTAAAAGGCGACTATGCTTGTCGTTAAAGGCGACTAACGGGATCGGGTGGTCAGGCTCGCTGACTTGGTTGATGCAAGTCATCGATCCCAGTTACGTGGATCGATGCTCATGATATTAATCACTGGATTGTCTGGTCCAGACTCGATTATTTACAGACCGCCTTCATATAGCTGTCATATTGCTGAGTGCGGCGTTAAACAACAAACCAACCAACCAATCATACATTCCTTGTTAATTTAGGACTCAGGAACTCCATAGATACAGCTCATATATAAATAACATTAACCTCAAATAGCCTGCAATATACGTCAGTTCGAGAATCATTTGGGTCAGTTCGTGTGTATATCTTTCCCCTATATATCGATGAACATGACTGTGCATTGTATATCTTTGTGGGTCACACAAGACTCATTGATTTGACCCGGATCCTCGCGTGACTGATTAGGTATTCTCCTTACAACCTACATAAAATCAAAGCAATATTCTCTTCGCTTGATTTACAAGTGCCATGTATAAAACTGCTGATTAACTACCAGTTGACATACCATATCGATCAAACGAAACCAAATCAATGGCTATTTGTGTCTCCTCAGAGTGAACACTTGTTTACATTCTGATGTCATAATCAGCCGAGGGGCGGTCGGATAGCCTAGTGGTTAAAGCGTTCACTCGTCACGCCGAAGATCCGGGTTCGAATCCCGACATGGGTACAATGTGTGAAGCCCATTTCTGGTGTCTCCGCCGTGATATTGCTGGAATATTGCTAAAAGCGGCGTAAAACCAAACTCACTCACTCACTCACTCACTAATATTAAGCCTGAATTCCGATCCGTTTATTGTTGTCGTGTTTACTTGTTTACCGTAGGGTTCTTTTACAGTGTACTTGTTTCTTTATTTGTTTATCGTAGCCTTGTTTTATTGCACACTTGTTTATTGTTTATTGTATACATTGTCCCTCAGTCAGACAGACCGCGCCTCGTTAAACCCCACTCCCCTATACACACCATCAGAAGTGCGTCAGGAATATTTGTTTGTTTGTTGTTTAACGCCTCACTCCAGCTATATGACGGCGGTCTGCAAATAATCGAGTCAGGACCAGACAATCCAATGATTGACATCGTTAGCACCGATCTACGCATTTGGGAAACGATGAAATGCATCAACTAAGTCAGCGAGCCTGACCACCGTTAGTCGCCTCTTTCGACAAGCATAGTCGCCTTTTACCACATGCATTGGTTGCTGAAGACCTGTTCTACCCCTGAACTTAACGAGTGGCGTCAAGAATGGGCTTCCAGCACGCTTTAACCACGAAGCTACCCGACCGCCCCGGCTTCATATTAGATTACCCTGTCATTCCGCGGAATTCTCACTTATAAATGTAGCCTAAATTAAGTTGATATAAAATATTTACGAGAAAGCTTGTTTCAGACATAAAATTCTGTTGTTCACAGTATTTGAAATCAATTCATTGCAGACTATATATAGACTCTGTGGTCCATCAGGCCCCGACCAGCACTGGCAGGACTCCATATGACTATCACGTGGCACAACACGGTCTGGCGGCTTGCTTTCTTGTTAAAATCAAAGTGTCAGCTTAATCTCTGTTCAATCTTAGATTAACCCAGGGAATGGACAAACAGAAAAGAGTTAACAGAATTGGAGCAAGCACATTCTGTCCCAGACATCTGTCATCCAAAGTCTGGTCTTATATGAACAATTTGTAGTAGTTCCCACTGACAACGCCTCAATTAACATAACAATTCTATGTAAGCATCACCACACTAATTGTTTGATCAAAGAACATGGTATAATGGACATATCAAATAATGCCACATATAAGGTCAGTGCGTTCAATGATGAAGAAGTCTGCCCAAACCATGCATCAATACTATCAACGTTTGACTGGACTCTAAATCCCGAAGTCCATTCCTATTTTGTACTCTAAAGCTCCATAAAATCCGTACAAACACAGAAATATTGATGGGTCCATCAAATGTATCAGCAAATCCCTGTCTTAAAGATTCTTTTATACGATCAAGGAAGAATTTTCCTTATATTCACAGAAAGCATTAGAGACAAATGGAATTAATGCCATGTCGATTCTTCAAAACTCCAACTATTTGCTTGAATATTTGAAGAACCAAGTTCAATTCTGTCAAAACATTTGTTTATTGAACTAGAAATAAAGGCGACCAGTGAGACCACCTTGTCTGATTCACATTTAGATCTATGCATGAAGATATCAGAGTGTAAAAACACTCCACAGGACTGTATGACAAAAGGGATGACTTCAACTTTCCAATTGTCAACTTTCCCTTTATGTCGAGCAATATTCCAGCAGTTCCAGCATTTGGTGTCTACATTTCACAACTTTCGAGATACAACTGAGCATACGCTTCCTACCAATATTCAAAGAGCGCGATATGACTCTTGCTTAAGAGCTGTTCAATCAAGGTACCGATATCCAAGGCCTCAGTAATCGAACAAACGACCTTCCGCTCTCCTGGAAGACGTTCTATCCACCAGACCACGGAGGCGGTCTCCGAGAAAATGCGATTTTGACTATATCTGGAACATAATTACTATCGTTCTTATTAAACGTTGGGCGGAAATGAATTCTATCAAATCCGCGTTACCTATTCCATTGTTATAAAATATACAAAAGAAAACCAACGCTATTACCTGAGCTAACCAGAGTTTGAATTACCCTGCATTGTTAAAAAAGCAATCAACGTATATTTATTTCCTGTAGTAAATCCCTTAGATCCATCCATTAATCTGGAATCAATAGCCCATGTACTATAGAGACATCGTAAAGTGCCTAATTGTAAATTAATGACGGAATCATCTTTCCCTGGGCTCGTGTGGCAGTTGATGGTTGGGACAAACACTGCTGCTTCGATTCCTGCAAGTCTTGAAGGTTAAATTACAGTTAACGTCACACACGGAAGTCCAGGAACCATTAACGTCACTAAGTGGTTTTTAAAATAAAATAATATCGCTAATGACACTGCCTGGAGATTTAAATTGACTTAACTTCATCAGATGGTTCGATATGTGAGACCCCCCCCCCCCCAAGTTTGACTTCTATTTTACCATTCTTGGTGAGACCCAGAAGCAAAATTAAGATGTCTCTGTCTCCTAGACCCTACAGAATAATTATAAAAAGAATCAAGCTCAAGTATACACTGCCTCAGTTCTGAAATTCAGCATTGCTCTGGGCTACATTTGGATTTTATTTTGGATTTGCAACAAGATAACTTTATTTCAGTGTCTAAATGTGTCTTGGGTATGGGGCATAACAAGTGCAAATATGTGGTTCGTCTCACAGTCTATGAATAATGACACGGTTAGGTTGTCCAACACAGCTCTGTGCGTCTATTAGACCACTGAGTCACCAGTCACCCATCTTCGGTCATCCAGGGTATTACATCTCGATCCTATAACCACTATGGACCCATTCGTCACCAAAGCTTTGCTTCGGAAATGACCATTTTCAGTTCTGGTTTCAGGAACCAAGGTATTTCTGTTACTTATGGGCTTGTAATCAAAAATGATTTAGAATGCCTCTCCTGAACAAGAGTTCCTCACATACTTATATTTAAAAAATGTTACCCCTATAGCGTTCTTTCAATTCAATCGAATCAAAAGACGAATATACTTTGATCTAGAAAAGATGTTCTGCTGAGAACAATGGCGGCAATGATATAAGAGTTGAGCACTGGTGATATCGCTGTTCGTTCAGTCATGCAAAATTATTGGATTATCTCAGCGTTGTTCGAACCGAACAGAATCCAATGGAATAGATCCATGTTATATAAATATCTTAATAGAATGGGGATATAATACCCTCGAAGATCGAGGATGGGTTACGATGTCATCAACCCAACAATCTGAAGATACTGCTGTCGGGGGGAATTTAGCGCGTTTCAACCCATATTTTAGCCTTTAGCCTTATGTTTTGCATACAGATAAGAACTCTATTGTCAGGTAGTTGACTACTGATATTTATGCAACGTAAATGTTCAGTGTTTGTTTCAAAAAATGAGGATGCATCCTTAGCATATTAATTTAAACTTTACATCCTCTATGTGTATTTGATTTTAACAAAGCATTTTTAGTTCGTTACCAACTACTAAACTTTTCTTTATTTCAGGATGAAACTTTCGGAAACATTTTGGTTCATATTTTCATGGACCCATCTCACAAAGCGATCTTAGCGCTAAGACTGTCGTATTTTTATATCTAAACAGGGCGGTTACGGCAGTCGAGGCGCTAAGATGGCTCAGTTCTCGGCAATGCGTCATGTCCGGATGAGGCATGAAGCATTGTCATTGAGTGAGTGAGTATTATTTTACGCCGCTTTTAGCAATATTCGCCTTTGTTGTCCCATGTACGGAATCTAAACCGGGTCTTCGGCGTGACGAGCGAACGCTTTAACCACTAGGCTACCCCGCCGCCCCATTGTCATCAAAATGTGCGCTATTGCAGCTGGTATGACGGCAACACGAGTATTGAGAGATCTACATGTTCACGAGACGACGATCTACCATCTTATTGCAGGTACGTCGCTATATAAGTGCAAAAATCTTAGACGCGACGTTAAACCAAATTTCACCTCACCTATTGCAGGTAACGCTTAAACAAACACTGCGCAGGCGCGGGCGTCCACGTGTAACGTCGTTAGGTCAAGATAGAGTTATCGTCCGTTCTCACTTGCGCCAACGCCACCTGCCAGCGTTAACCACTGCCAGACAGGTTGAAGCCACCACATAGCTGTGTCAGCAGCCACAATGAACTGAATATCAGTAGCACGCCTCCGGTGCCGACGTTAGTACTTTGCATGGACGTTTCTTTTGGAATTGTGTGTACAAGTCCTACGTATCTATCTGGGGCGATGGAAAGGCTGTAAAGACGATCTACTTGGTATTGCATTGGTTTGCACGTAAGATGTATATTTTCAGGTCGTGGCTAAGCTAGATGCTGTATTTTCACAGTCCCGAGACTGATATTAGTAAATCGTGTCTTTAATGTCCTTCAGAATCAAATGCAGTGTCTCGGCCATACTAATTGCTTGCAAGGCTGAAATGTCCTGATCACAGATGAGCCGTACGCGTTCAGCCATACAAAGAACTGAACAAATCTCAATGAGATTATTATTTTTATTATAGAAACTACATACTGCCCCCGTGGGCAATGCTTTATTTTCATATTTTTGTGGAAACAACATTTTCAAAGTTGCACGTAGCAAGGGAGCAGTCATTGTGTTACAGGTATCATGCTATTGCTGTGTTGCAATTATAGTATAAAAGTGTACTTCAGCATGTTTAAATACATGTATTGTCATGACAATAAATGATGGATACATAGAGGTTATCACGCGAGTGTGTTTGGGGCTGGTACATATCCTGCATTAGGAATAAACATTGTATTTAGCGAGCCTTGGCGAGCTAAATACATAGTGTTTATTCCTAATACAGGATATTTACCATCCCCAAACACACAAGAGTGATAACCTCTTTATCATATAATGTCATTCTTTAATTCTGTGCTTCAAAATCGCTTTCCCTCTCTCACAAACATTACCGAAACATTGCGAGTTTTCCTGGAATGCGCGCATTAATATTTATTACGTCACAGGGTAAGTGATGTGTCAGTCGGACAGTGACAGTAGCCAATATAGTTCCAACTGAAATATGTTTCTTATACAGTGGCGAAGCAACATATACGCAAAACAACAATTGTTTTTAATTGCCTTTCGCGGCAATCCATCGGTCTGTCCGCTAGAGTAACTGCCCTTTGTCAAAGGGAAGCTACTCTAACCCTAGTCTATGAGACGTCACGGCCACGGTCAGATGTTGTTGACAGTCGGTCTCTCCTGTCATAACGATAAGAAGTGTAGTCAGATGTACACACAGCGACAAAACGAAACAAGGTAACAATTCAAACATATTTCCGCCAAATCCAACTATTTTAATTTGTGGAGGAGGTTTCAAGCCGCAGAGGTCTACAAGCACAGATATGGCTACTTATCCCGCTTGGCTAGGCCTCGTGCCCTCGCCAAATTGTTTCTAAATTTATATCTCCAAAGTTGCCACAACTTATAAAATGCCTTAGCTACGTCACAGTTAGACACAGATTTTCAGTATATTAGACTGTTCTTTTGATAATGATAGCAATTATCCCTGTAGTTTATCCAGATTCCCGATGGTTAATTCTGACTCGATCGCCGAATGACGAGTGCGACGCCATGTTTGTTTATAAACAGTGAAAGTACTCCCTACTTGACCTTTGATATTTGCATCTCTGTCCGCATATGACCCCAACGGATATCGTTTTTATCCGTTGACTTTATCCTGTCGAAAAACCTACCCATTATATGATAAATTACATTGTATCATTCTGTAATTTTCAGAACCCGGGGCAAGTAAATTCCGTGTTAGAAGAAATCTCGGCTTTGTGATTTCTGTATGATTCTTTCTAATAATCCCTACCAGAGAATGAGAGGCAGAAAAAAGCACTTTCTAGACAGACACGGAGACAGACAGACTTACATACATGGAGAAAGACAATATGTTTCTTGCAGCTGTTTAGACAGCGTTTGTTGGATTGTAACAAACAGCTAGAGTATACAGATGAAAATGTTTGAGTCTTGTAAATTAAGGTATCATCACACGTCAAGATATTATTGGATATGGAATATTATGTTACAGCTTTCAGAAATAGAGACCATAGACGTATGCTGTGCCTGTTGAGATTAAGTGAATTGCCTATACGGATTAATCTGGGCAGAAGAGAGGATATATTGTTTATTCACAAGGCTTTTGTCGGCTATGTAACAATGGTTGTATTGAGGACGAAGTCCATTTTGTGTTTGTCTGCCCGTTTTACGCATCAATAAGACAAAAGTATATTCCTGTAAGATTCTATAACAATCCATGTATTAATACTTTTAGCAATCTCTTAAATAGCCAAAATTACTGTATGCTCAGAAATGTAGCTAAGTATGTGAAGGAAGCTCTATTATTACTTACAAAGACCTAATATTGTCTCTTAGTATTGTTTTCAATGTAAATTGCCTCAATTGTGTGTTACTATAAATAACTGAAATGTACATGGGCCTATGGCCTCCCATACATGAATAAACATATATATCACAGAAAGACAGATAATCAGATAGACCGACTGTGACAGAATCAGAGAAAGAGACAGACAGACTGAGAGACAGACACAGACAGGGAACCACACACAGAGAAAAGAACGTTTTGACCTCCCTTTGAGTCTCAAAGCTCTCTTTACGCGTGTACATGTATGCGTGTATGTGTGCGTGTATATGTGCGTGCATGCGTGCGTGAACGTCTGCGTGCATGACATGATACGGGATGTGGTACGGGGAGATCTGAAGATGGATGGCTGCTACAGTAGAGAAACTCATTTGCCTCAAAGATCCCCATTACGCCGATCTGGACCCGATAATGACAGGACTCGGCAAAGGCAATACGTGGCCTACACGGGAGATGTCTGTGGCCGTTACGCAAGATGTAGCGATGGAATTAGTCCCGTCACTGTGATACGTGCACTTAAATTGATGGAAACTACATCGATTGAAGCCCTCAATACTAGCTTTATTGTTCTCAACAATTGTGTCTCGAGGGACCTCGTTATGGGACAGTTTCTCTTTACTACAGTTCATTAGTGAAGGCTTGTCCCGTGACGACGGTGTGGATGCAATTGAGACTGCAGCGGTGATGGACAGTCTACAGAGATTAGTGAGTGAGTTGGGTTTAACGCCGCTTTGAACAGTATTTCAGTTATATCGCGGCGTGTCAGCTTTATGTTGGAGGAAAGCTTGAAGGATGCAGGTCTCAGACGTTTACCACTTCGGTGAAACCCACGAGCACGGGTATGGTGCTGACAAACCTAGAAACATAATCGGGGCGAACCGGGACTCGAAACCACAATCATAGGTTTCTGGCGTACCCAAGGGACGCAACTCTGCACAGCGAATCGCGGCGCCTCAGACGACTGGGCCCTCCAGTGTCGTGTGTACTTCGTTCACATACACGGTTTATGCCCAGTACGATATTTCACACATCTCGATATATCGCGAAAGTGGGCGGGTAGCGTAACAGTTTTCGGAGTTTTCACTCTTACGGAAAGACCGTTCGTGCCCACTCGTGTCAATCCGTGATGTTAAGAATTATGCCCATTCTTGCATTCATCACCACTCGCCACTTTCCGTAACCGGCCTGTCCCGGAATAACACGAGTTGGTCACGAATGCCATTCTTGTTGACCACTCGTTTCCGGTCTGTGAACAATTGTATCTATTAGTGACCATTCGTCTTATTTCGGACCAAAAAAAATATTTGTCCAGTCATGACCATTCGTCTCATTCCGGAACAAGAAGAATTGTCCAGTCATGGCCACTCGTGTCAATGCGGGATTATCAGAATGATGCCCATTCGCGATTACTCGTCTCATTTCGGAACAAGATGAATTGTTTCCATTCGTGACTACTCGTGGCTTTCCGGAACTGATCAATCGTGTAATTCCGGGACAAGCAGATTTGCATCCATTCGTGACCACTCGTGTTATCTCGGATCATACCAGTGTTGTTAAACATGACTTTGGCCCGATCGCCTCTTTTGACAACTGAAGCATGACCAATTTTAACCGGATCTTCATCGACAATACCTCATTTGTCAACTTCAGGACCAAAGTAATTATGATTATTTTGTCGTTTTTTCCTATGTACGGTGTCAGTTATGTATATATGGCCGCATCTCCAATCAAACACGTTGAGAAGTCAGGCTAACTAGATCTGATTGGTTGTAGCTTACTTACCACGCGGTTCAAACGGGCCCGTTGTACTTGTCAAACAGACCTTGTGTGCATTTGCCTTCATTCTTCGTGCATGCAGACAACCATCACAAAGACGACATTGGGACAATTATCTTCATCAGTGAGAACCAACTCAACTCTCACTTGCATTTTAGGTGTGGAAATATCAATCAATAGTTCCTCAAGAGATATCCGTGTTTAGAAAGTAGTCTTGATACAAATTGGATTCGAGGCACAAAGATCCGCATAAAAAAAATGCTGTTTTCATTCAGATAAATCATTAGCTCGTCCTTAGTTTGAAGATATAAGGTATGCCTACCATTGCTATTAAAAATAGAAGTTGTTTACTCTGGTGCTTGGTGCTTGAGGATCTGCGGATTGATGCCTTTTTTAAGGTTGTGTCAGGTGAATACTGAGCGACCTTTGACCACCCAATCTAAATGAAGAATGCGTGGGTTCTTGAGCCAATCAGATGTCAGCTTCCTAAAACCATTTGGCTTTCTCCCCTACCACCACGGTTCGGAATTTCGAAAATACTTCATGCACTTGTAACAATGTGCATTATATATATATATACTTATTTAATTTTATATATATATATATATATATATATATATATATATATATATATATATATATATATATATATATTGGAATTTCGAATACTTCATGCCCCTAAAAATGTGCATTATATATATATAGTGATTAAATTTTAAATATATATATATATAATGCACTAAATCCACAGCCCGAATGCCCTTTATCACCCCAGCCAATGGATCAGTGTGTACTCGATTTTCATTCTCAGCTCCCTTGGGAATATACAACCCAACTTGGAGCCTCCTGTGAGACGCTAGAAGATAACAGTTTCCTTCTTATCCTACCGGGTACCCATTCACTACTATGGATGCCTATGGATACACAACATCTGAGGCTTGTGCTTCTGTTCGGAGCAGCAGTCAAGCTGTCTATCTCCGCGACCAACGTTGATTAACGTAACCTGATTTGTTACCTGTGCGCTGAACACAGGAACACATGCTACCACGAGTCGAGAGTTTAGAAGCTTCAACGCTGAAAGTCAGCCCGTCCTCCTGTAGTGTCCTCAGATAGAAGCATCGTATTGGAGTAAAATCTAATTTTAAAGACATTCGACGCCCAGCATCACAACCAACACGTGTAATGAAAAATGATGAAAATGAATCAGGGAAAATCGAACGATCAATTGATATAATAACTTTTCTGAGTAAACAATCCCTATGTCGATACTATCTTCCACAGCTGCGCAGAGTTGCGTCCCTTGGGCACGCCAGAAACCTATGATTGTGGGTTCGAATCCCGGTTCGCCCCGATTATGTTTCTAGGTTTGTCAGCACCATACCCGTGCTCGTGGGTTTTACCGAAGTGGTAAACGTCTGAGACCTGCACATGAAGCTGACACGCCGTGATATAACTGCAATACTGTTAAAAGCGACGTTAAACTCAACTCACTCACTCACTCACTCACTATTTTCACCAAGACAGCCAATGTCGTCATCTGAGCTTGGAAAGATTTCAATCCGTTGTCTTTCACTCACAGTGTACTGTACAGAAGGACCTTGCCAATACTGGCCTAGTTCTGTCAAACAAGCCTTACCGCCAGCGGCGAGTTTATTTCGTCTTATTTAATGACCTAATAACAACATGTGCGCCACTCACAGGACAAAGGCAATTTCACGTGTGGTAATGTTTCGGATTAATGGGATTTTCCTAATCCCTGGTAATCCAACCCGTCTGTACCAGTCGCTGACGGATCGCTGTTCAAACAAGGCGACAACAACAACGTCTGAGAGTCTTTGAGGAAATGGGAGGACAATAAAAAAGAGATTGTGGGCAAATATAGAACGTTTGACCTTTGGCGTAACGGCATAACCTTGATGCTTATATAGCAGGGAGAACATGTGTCCCATTCTCCCACAAAATCGACGCATTTGGCTAACGCGTTTTAGAACAACAAATCACTAGTTGCCGATAGAAATTGGAAGATGGCACGGAATACCACGTATAAACAGATATTGTACTCTATGTAATGCCGCTGTTGGCGACGAATTTCATTTTTTATTAAGCTGTAATGAATTACTCAACCTTAGAACAACCCTATTACCAGACTACTTTTGTAAGTACCCTGCTGTGCATAAATACAACTACTTAATGAATTGTGATTTCAAACCTCTTCTTACAAAGTTATGTAAATATATAAAGAATGGACTCGCACTGCTGCAATGAGTGATCTACAAGCCACTACATATCAAGATAATACCTTAATATGTAATTATTTACGCAGGTATGTATGCAAATATGATGTATATTTGTATGCAAATATGTATGTATATATTGTATAATGTATGTATATATAATGCATATTATATTTTATCTCCAAATTTCTTGTATTGTGCTACATTCGTTGTACAATTGTATTATACATCGTAATGTATGTTCTCTATACCACTATTGTGTGTTTTTGAGAATAAACTCTGTTCTGTTCTTTCGCTGTGCAGAGTTGCGTCCCTTAGGCACGCCAGAAACCTATGATTGTGGGTTCGAATCTCGGTTCGCCCCGATTATGTTTCTAGGTTTGTCAGCACCATACCCGTGCTCGTGGGTTTCACCGAAGTGGTAAACGTCTGAGACCTGCATCACTTCGGGCTTTCCTCGTGATATAACTGGAATACTGTTAAAAGCGGCGTTAAACCCAACTCACTCACTCACTGTTCTGTTCTGTTCTGTCTACGCCAGCGTATAGAGGAGATGAGTGACGATAGATGGCGTCATCAATTGGGCGCCACTCAAGGATCAACTTTGGCGTCCTTGGACACTTAATGTCAGAATAGAATATCACGTTCAAAACAAAATAACCAAAGCTTTCTGCTTTATAGGATTTGTGTTTTTCTGACTATTTTTGGCGTCGGGCAAATGTGAGTTTTTCAGCAACATTAAGACAGGCCAGGTTTGGTTTTAAACATTTCTTTTGTCTGTTCAATATTGTTCATGTCATTGATAGATCACGGGTGAGCAAGTGATCGAAGGTTCATTTCGCTGTTTAAATGTGTGTCGGTCGTGATTCGTTGATTGTGGGTTCGAGTCTCAGGTTCTTTCCGTTTATTTCCCCTGGTCTGTCAGTGAGTGAGTGAGTGAGTTGGGTTTAACGCCGCTTTTAACAGTATTCCAGTTATATCACGGCGTGTCAGCTTAATGTGGGAGGAAAGCCCGAAGTGATGCAGGTCTCTGACGTTTACCTCTTCGGTGAAACCCACGAGCACGGGTATGGTGCTGACAAACCTAGAAACATAATCGGGGCGAACTGGGATTCGAACCCACAATCATAGGTTTCTGGCGTGCCCAAGGGACGCAACCCTGCACAGCGAATCGCGGCGCCTTAGACGACTGGGCCACCCGTGCCCCCTGGTCTGTCAGTACCAAGTAGTTATCCCCAAGCAGTAATGTATGAGTGTAAGATGATTGGACGAATGTAGCTCACAGATAATCAATTATGACTACAACCTGATATTCCTGGATCAACGACGTGATTGATATTGACGTGCGTCCAACTTCATTACAAGACGTAGTATATCTGCATGTGCTAGCTTGTGTTACTTTGGAATTGTAGTCTTGCAAACAAATATATATTCACCTTGACACGATCTGGATCACGAATGTGGGCATATATATCTGGAAATAAAAACGTTTTATGCGTCGTTTATTGAGTTTACAAATATGGCCTGTTAGAAATAGATCGTACACACTTCCGCCCTTTATGCGCGGCGCCCACTTCACAAATTCGTCTCTGTGCATCTGCGCACAAATCTGTGTCTTTCAATATCAATGAAGCATTTTGTGAATTTACAAATGTTTGGTATTTTGGGAAATATCGTTTTGGCAAACATTCTAACCCGGATCTTCACGGGGCCATAGACACAACGAGGCATGTGACGGTATATCTCTCACAGAAATAAGTGTGTAAATAGTGAAATATAAAGTCGAATCCCGTTGTTTTGAATTCGGATATGTCGAATCATCGATTGTGTCGAAGACTCAATCTGTGTCCCCAGGATGCCGGAACAAGGTTCGATTGTATATACATAACCAGGTCGAGGTGACCCTGCCGTACAAAAGGAACAAGTCAATCACTTTTTATTGTATGCCTCATTTTATAGCCGCAAAAGGTTGTTCCGAGAACACATTCAAATCGCCAATTCCGATTTACTTGAAACCAATTTTATAACCATGAAAAAGGGCATATATTTTTTAAAAGAGATACATCTCGGAGAGAATTATTTTCCGATTGTTTTTCCATTACAGCGAGGAAATGGAGGGAGATATAAATCTGATGAATCACAGATAAGGCGATACTACCACGGAGGGAGCTATACACGGACGGGCAAGAAGCGTCACTTACTGAATGGCCTGTCAGCAACAACACTTATATCTCGTTTTATATCGCAGACTTTTTTTAAACTTGGTTTACGAATGCGCCGAGTACAAAAAAATTGAAATAGAAAATTCTCTTGTTTTTAAAAGCACCCTACCAGAAATAGGTTCATTTAAGAAGTCATTTACTGTTAATTGATCATTATAAATAATTTATTTACAATACTATAATAAAAACATGATGAAAATGCATCATAAAAACTTCAAAACGCAACGAATTATGACGAATCAAGCAAGAAATTAAATACAAAAACCTGTTTCAAATTTTAATATTTATTTTGTTTTCATCAACCTACCGACCTGTGACAACCCATTCACTCACTCGCTCACCCACCCATCTGGGGTATACAATGAAACCTCGTTATTCCGGACCTCACTAATCCGGATACACAGTTTATCGACAGATCCCAGTGACATTTTAAGCTAATATCGACACTAACAGATAATGTACACTGCATTGTAATCCAGTGAACGTAATCTCGAAGAAAGACGTAACTAGTGCATCCGTCATATCAAATGTAGATAACTCCTTATCATCATGCTGGCAAGACTTTAGCAGTCATGCGAACATGTTTTATGTTCTATTTTAGGAACAAGCATTGACCAAGTAGACAAAACTGCTATCTAATCATGGGCTGATGTGGTGTTGAATGAATGTCCACTTCCGCTTCCGGTCTGACTCAATATGCTTCCCCCACAGACACTTCCAGTAAAGGTCCAAGTACTCTCGAACATTAAAAAGTAATATTCTAAAGTACGCCACACACGAACCCCTGAACCAGCTTACAAGCATGTTTCTTAGAACTATTTAAGAGAAGAGAGTATTTGACACATAGGATCAGGACCTTCGTAGCTTGAAACATTGACACAGCTTAATACCATGATGGCGGCAGGCTAAAGCGATGGCTTGGTGGTTTTATTTCAGGAAAAACATCAAAACAGTTTCATACTCAAACAGATTGGAATTAATTGCGACTGGAATTTTAAAAATATGAATCAATATTAGAGTATTATATAGCCAAAGCTGTATCGATCCTCCAAGACAAAAGGAAAATGTGTCATTTCTTCAATAACAAATCCAAACGACATATCGACCAATTTTAGTGACGTCCAACTCAGCATGTTCTATTAGAATTGTCTGTGAAACTGTTAACAGAATACAATAAAGCAAACATCATTTACAGCAACAATATCCACACAGACAAGACACGCCAGTTTCTGCTAATATTGCAGCTATATACATAATCGATTTGACTGGATAAACTGATATTGTTGACAGCATTAACGATGCATTAACCACACCTGTATCGTGTCACACTATTCCTATTTCATTCGGCGCTAACGATAAGGTTGTCTCACTGAGGACGTAATCCGTAATCACTACGTACTGGGGACGTATTCCGTAATCACTACGTACTTGGGATGTATTCCGTAATCACTACGTACTTGGGATGTATTCCGTAATCACTACGTACTGGGGATGTATTCCGTAATCTCTACTAAGTGGGGACGTATTCCGTAATCACTACGTACTGGGGACGTATTCCGTAATCACTACGTACTTGGGACGTGTTCCGTAATCACTACGTACTGGGGACGTGTTCCGTAATCTCTACTTACTGGGGACGTATTCCGTAATCACTACTAAGTGGGGACGTATTCCGTAATCACTACGTACTGGGGACGTATTCCGTAATCACTACGTACTGGGGACGTATTCTGTAATCACTACGTACTGGGGACGTATTCTGTAATCACTACGTGCTGGGGACGTTTTCCGTAATTACTTCTTACTGGGGACGTATTCCGTAATCACTACGTACTGGGCACGTGTTCTGTAATCACTACTTACTGGGGACGTGTTCCGTAATCACTACGTAATTGGGACGTGTTCCGTAATCATTACGTACTGGGGACGTATTCCGTAATCACTACTTTCTGGGGACGTATTCCGTAATCACTACTTACTGGGGACGTGCTCCGTAATCACTACTTACTTTGGACGTATTCCGTAATCACTACTTACTGGGGACGTGTTCCGTAATCACTACTTACTGGGGACGTGTTCCGTAATCACTACGTACTGGGGACGTGTTCCGTAATCACTACGTACAGGGGACGTATTCCGTAATCACAACTTACTAGGGACGTATTCCGTAATCACTACGTACTTGGGACGTATTCCGTAATCACTACGTACTTGGGATGTATTCCGTAATCACTACGTACTGGGGATGTATTCCGTAATCACTACGTACTTGGGATGTATTCCGTAATCACTACGTACTGGGGACGTATTCCGTAATCACTACGTACTTGGGACGTGTTCCGTAATCTCTACTTACTGGGGACGTATTCCGTAATCACTACTAAGTGGGGACGTATTCCGTAATCACTACGTACTGGGGACGTATTCCGTAATCACTACGTACTGTGGACGTATTCCGTAATCACTACTTACTGGGGACGTATTCCGTAATCACTACTTACTGGGGACGTATTCCGTAATCACTACGTACTGGGGACGTGTTCCGTAATCATTACGTTCTGGGAACGTATTCCGTAATCACTACTTACTGGGGACGTATTCTGTAATCACTACTTACTGGGGACGTATTCCGTAATCACTACGTACTGGGGACGTATTCCGTAATCACTACTTACTGGGCACGTATTCCGTAATCACTACTTACTGGGGACATGTTCCGTAATCACTACGTACAGGGGATGTATTCCGTAATCACAACTTACTAGGGACGTATTCCGTAATCACTACGTACTGGGGACGTATTCCGCAGTCACTACGTACTTGGGACGTGTACCGTAATCACTACTTACTGGGCACGTATTCCGTAATCACTACGTACTGGGGACGTATTCCGTAATCACTACTTACTGGGCACGTATTCCGTAATCACTACTTACTGGGGACGTGTTCCGTAATCACTACGTACAGGGGATGTATTCCGTAATCACAACTTACTGGGCACGTATTCCGTAATCACTACGCACTTGGGACGTGTTCCGTAATCACTACGTACTGGGGACGTATTCCGTAATCACAACTTACTGGGGACGTATTCCGTAATTACTACGTACTGGGGACGTTTTCCGTAATAACTACTTACTGGGCACGTATTCCGTAATCACTACGTACTGGGGACGTGTTCCGTAATCACTACGTACTGGGGACGTATTCCGTAATCACTACGTACTGGGGACGTGTTCCGTAATCACTACGTACTGGGGACGTATTCCGTAATCACAACTTACTGGGCACGTATTCCGTAATCACTACTTATTGGGGACGTATTCCGTAATCATTACCTACTTGGGACGTGTACCGTAATCACTACGTACTGGGGATGTGTTCCGTAATCACTACGTACTGGTGACGTATTCTGTAATCACTACGTACTGGGGACGTGTTCCGTAATCACTACTTACTGGGGACGTATTCCGTAATCACTACGTACTGGGGACGTATTCAGTAATCACTCCTTACTGGGGACGTGTTCCGTAATTACTACGTACTGGGGACGTGTTCCGTAATCATTACGTACTGGGGACGTATTCAGTAATCACTCCTTACTGGGGACGTATTCCGTAATCACTACTTACTGGGGACGTGTTCCGTAATCACTACTTACTGGGGACGTATTCCGTAATCACTACGTACTTGGGACGTTTTCCGTAATCACTACGTACTGGGGACGTGTTCCGTAATCATTACGTACTGGGGACGTATTCAGTAATCACTCCTTACTGGGGACGTGTTCCGTAATTACTACGTACTGGGGACGTGTTCCGTAATCATTACGTACTGGGGACGTATTCCGTAATCACTCCTTACTGGGGACGTGTTCCGTAATCACTACGTACTGGGGACGTATTCACGTAAGAAGTCCCTTGGGGAAGGTCACAGTGCGGTACTGGGTGTAAAGTTGACACATATGTTTCTATTAGGAAATCAGACATCATACTTCCAAACTTTACTTGTACCTTAACCACGTGATTGGAATATTAGTAACTTTATGTGACGAAATCTCCAATGGAGGTGTTGTCGGATCTTGACGGCGACAGGACACCTGATATCGAAGTACATCTGATTATACTGAGATTGCTGGCGACATATTCTGTCATCCCTGTTGGGACACAAGCACGGAAACCTGGGGAAATATTCTCCCATCTATGCGGGGAAATAAACATAGAGTACTTGGTACATCTACCCCGAAATCCCTGCGGGAGACACGTAGAGTACAAGGGATCTCCTCCGACATCCCTGCGGGAGACACACGTGGAGTACTAAGGGGCTACTCCGATATCCATGCAGGAGACACACATGGAGTACTTGGGATCTACTCCGACATCCCTGCGGGAGACACACGTGGAGTACTTGGGATCTACTCCGACATCCCTGCGGGAGACACACATGGAGTACTTGGGATCTACTCCGACATCCCTGCGGGAGACACACGTGGAGTACTTGGGATCTACTCCGAACATCCCTGCGGGAGACACACGTGGAGTACTTGGGGGCTACTCCGACATCCCTGCGGGAGACACACGTGGAGTACTTGGGATCTACTCCGACATCCCTGCAGGAGACACACGTGGAGTACTTGGGTTCTACTCCGACATCCCTGCGGGAGACACACGTGGAGTACTTGGGATCTACTCCGACAACCCTGCGGGAGACACACGTGGAGGACTTGGGATCTACTCCGAACATCCCTGCGGGAGACAAACGTGGAGTACTTGGGGGCTACTCCGACATCCCTGCGGGAGACACACGTGGAATACTTGGGATCTACTCCGACATCCCTGCGGGAGACACACGTGGAGTACTTGGGGGCTACTCCGAACATCCCTGCGGGAGACACACGTGGAGCACTAGGGGGCTACTCGGAACATCCCTGCGGGAGAAACACGTGGAGTACTTGGGATCTACTCCGACATCCCTGCAGGAGACACACGTGGAGTACTTGGGATCTACTCCGACATCCATGCAGGAGACACACATGGAGTACTAGGGGGCTACTCCAAACATCCATGCAGGAGGCACACGTGGAGTACTTGGGGGCTACTCCGAACATCCCTGCGGGAGACACACGTGGAGCACTAGGGGGCTACTCGGAACATCCCTGCGGGAGACACACGTGGAGTACTTGGGATCTACTCCGACATCCATGCAGGAGACACACATGGAGTACTAGGGGGCTACTCCGAACATCCATGCAGGAGGCACACGTGGAGTACTTGGGGGCTACTCCGAACATCCCTGCGGGAGACACACGTGGAGCACTAGGGGGCTACTCGGAACATCCCTGCGGAAGACACACGTGGAGTACTTGGGATCTACTCCGACATCCCTGCGGGAGACACACGTGGAGTACTAGGGGGCTACTCCGAACATCCATGCAGGAGGCACACGTGGAGTACTAGGGGGCTACTCGGAACATCCCTGCGGGAGACACACGTGGAGTACTTGGGATCTCCTCCGACATCCCTGCGGGAGACACACGTGGAGTACTTGGGATCTACTCCGACATCCATGCAGGAGACACACATGGAATACTAGGGGGCTACTCCGAACATCCATGCAGGAGGCACACGTGGAGTACTTGGGGGCTACTCCGAACATCCCTGCGGGAGACACACGTGGAGCACTAGGGGGCTACTCGGAACATCCCTGCGGGAGACACACGTGGAGTACTTGGGATCTACTCCGACATCCATGCAGGAGACACACGTGGAGTAGTTGGGGGCTACTCCGAACATCCCTGCGGGAGACACACGTGGAGCACTAGGGGGCTACTCGGAACATCCCTTCGGGAGACACACGTGGAGTACTAGGGGGCTACTCCGACATCCCTGCGGGAGACACACGTGGAGTACTTGGGATCTACTCCGACATCCCTGCAGGAGACACACGTGGAGTACTTGGGATCTACTCCGAACATCCCTGCAGGAGGCACACGTAGAGTACAAGGGATCTACTCCGACATCCCAGCGGGAGACACACGTGGAGCACAAGGGATCTACTCCGACATCCCTGCGGGAGAAAAACGTGGAGTACTAGGGGTCGACTCCAACATCCCTGTTGACAATCATATTTAAATAACGATCACAATCGGGGCGAATCTAGGATCTTAACCTACAACCAGCGGATCCTGCCATGCTTGAGGGGCGCAACTCTTAACAACCGATCATTTTAAGCTTAACTTGTACGTAAATTAAAATAGACAAGAGCTGTCGAAAAACTACATATACTATAATACCGGGTTCGATTCCCCAAGTATGTGATGTGTGTGAAGCCTATCGTTGATATATCGATAAAGCGACTTTGAAGCACACGGTCGCCGATTGTTCGTATGCGAATATAAACCTATCCAGGCATTCGTCACCACTCGTCCCTTTCCGTAAGCGCTATTCGGTTTGTCACGGAATAACACGAGTTCGTCACGAATGCTCTCCAGGGGAACTCTGTGACTGTTGAATAATGATCTAACTGATTTAATTCTAATTATTTCACTCTGTTAATACAGACTTGTTTAAAGAGTAGCATACAGAGTTAGATTCAATATGAATTATTCGATGATGTTTTGTGTTGTGGACGATAAACATTTTTGTGTGTAGGCGTAAGCAAAGAATTATACCAAGTCAGCAAAACCGGCGGGTCTTCGTTGTCGTGTGCCCAACTTATACGCCAGAATTTATGTGACGCTTCAATCACTTCTAAAAGTCTTGACACGATTCCACCATGTTCTGGTAACTTCTTCATTGTTTTTCACGTCGCAGAATTCCAGCTATATGACGGCGGTCTGTATATAATCGAGTCGGGGCCAGACAATCTAGTGATTAACATCATTGGCATCGATCTACGCAATTGGATGACATGCATCAACCAAGTCAGCGAGCCTGACCACCCGATCCCGTTAGTCGCCTCTTACGACAAGCATAGTCGCCTGTTACGGCAAGCATGGGTTGCTGAAGACCTATTCTACCCCGGATCTTCACGGGGATGTACTGGTTGCTGAAGGCCTATTCTACCCCGGATCTTCACGGGGATGTACTGGTTGCTGTGTATATGGCCACTCGTCGACAGGACATCATTCATCTGGTGACAATATGTCACGTTAGTACTTCTAGGTATAGGTCACATTCACACTCCTGTGATGCCAAAGTAATAAGTGATTTTCTTTTCTGGTAAACTATGCACTGAACAATAACATACATGCACATTTTATTGTGCTTGTGGTGTAATATAAGTTCATCCCTGTCATCAGTAATACACATCTAAACCCTTACATCAACAATATCCCATCTAACCCATGTAGTCAGCAATATTACATCTAAACCCTATGATCAGCAATATAACATCTAAACCTTGCGATCAGCAATATTACATCTAAACCATGTGATCAGCAATATTACATCTAAACCCTGTGGTCAGCAAAATTACATGTAAACCCTGTGATCAGCAATATTACATCTAAACCTTGTGATCAGCATCATTACATCTGAACCCTGCGATAAGCAATATTACATCTAAACCCTATGAACAGCAATATTACATCTAAACCCTGTGTTCAGCCATGTTACATCTAAACCTTGCGATCAACAATATTACATCTAAACCTGGTGATCAGCAATATAACAACTGAACACTGCGATCAGCAAAATTACATCTAAACCATGTGATCAGCAATACGACATCTAAACCCTGTGGTCAGCAATATGACATCTAAACCTTGTGATCAGCAATATTACATCTGAACCCTGCGATCAGCAATATTACATCTAAACCATGTGATCAGAGATATCACATCTAAACCTTGTGATCAGCAATATGACATCTAAACCCTGTGGTCAGCAATATTACATCTAAACTATGTGATCAGCAATATTACATCTAAACCTTGTGATCAGCAATATTACATCTGAACCTTGCGATCAGCAATATTACATCTAAACCATGTGGTCAGCAATATTAAAACTGAACCCTGCGATCAGCAATATTACATCTAAACCTTGCGATCAGCAATAATACATCATGTACATCTAAACCTTGTGATCAGCAATATTACATCTGAACCCTGCGATCAGCAATATTACGTCTAAACCATGTGGTCAGCAATATTATACCTAAACCCTGTGGTCAGCAATATTACATCTAAACTATGTGATCAGCAATATTACATCAGGTACATCTAAACCCTGTGATCAGCAATATTACATCTAAACCATGTGATCAGCAATATTACAACTGAACCCTGTGATCAGCAATATTACATCTAAACCATGTGATCAGCAATATTACAACTGAACCCTGCGATCAGCAATATTACATCTAAACCTTGCGATCAGCAATAATACATCATGTACATCTAAACCTTGTGATCAGCAATATTACATCTGAACCCTGCGATCAGCAATATTACATCTAAACCATGTGATCAGCAATATTACAACTGAACCCTGCGATCAGCAATATTACATCTAAACCTTGCGATCAGCAATAATACATCATGTACATCCAAACCTTGTGATCAGCAATATTACATCTGAACCCTGCGATCAGCAATATTACATCTAAACCATGTGGTCAGCAATATTACATCTAAACTATGTGATCAGCAATATTACATCATGTACATCTAAACCTTGTGATCAGCAATATGACATCTAAACCATGTGATCAGCAATATGACAGCTAAACCCTGTGATAAGCAATATTACATCTAAACCCTGTGGTCAGCAATATCACATCTAAACCATGTGATCAGCAATATTACATCTAAACTAGGTGATCAGTAATATTACATCTAAACTATGTGATCAGCCATATTACATCTAAACCCTGTGATCAGCAATATTACATCTAAATCTTGCGATCAGCAATATTTCATCTAAACCTTGTGATCAGCATCATTACATCTGAACCCTGCGATCAGCAATATTACATCTAAACCCTATGAACAGCAATATTACATCTAAACCCTATGATCAGCAATATTACATCTAAACCTGGTGATCAGCAATATAACAACTGAACCCTGCGATCAGCAAAATTACATCTAAACCATGTGATCAGCAATACGACATCTAAACCCTGTGGTCAGCAATATGACATCTAAACCTTGTGATCAGCAATATTACATCTGAACCCTGCGATCAGCAATATTACATCTAAACCATGTGATCAGAGATATCACATCTAAACCATGTGATCAGCAATATTACATCTAAACCTTGTGATCAGCAATATTACATCTGAACCCTGCGATCAGCAATATTACATCTAAACCATGTGATCAGAGATATCACATCTAAACCTTGTGATCAGCAATATGACATCTAAACCCTGTGGTCAGCAATATTACATCTCAACTATGTGATCAGCAATATTACATCTAAACCTTGTGATCAGCAATATTACATCTGAACCTTGCGATCAGCAATATTACATCTAAACCATGTGATCAGCAATATTACAACTGAACCCTGCGATCAGCAATATTAAATCTAAACCCTGTGATCAGCAATATTACATCTAAACCCTGTGATCAGCAATATTACATCTAAACCTTGTGATCAGCAATATTACATCTGAACCCTGCGATCAGCAATATTACATCTAAACCATGTGGTCAGCAATATTATACCTAAACCCTGTGGTCAGCAATATGACATCTAAACCATGTGATCAGCAATATTACATCTAAACCCTGTGAAAAGCAATATTACATCTAAACCCTGTGGTCAGCAATATTACATCTAAACCATGTGGTCAGCAATATCACATCTAAACCCTGTGGTCAGCAGTATTACATCTAAACCTTGTGATCAGCAATATTACATCTGAACCCTGCGATCAGCAATATTACATCTAAACCATGTGATCAGCAATATTACAACTGAACCCTGCGATCAGCAATATTACATCTAAACCATGTGATCAGCAATATTACAACTGAACCCTGCGATCAGCAATATTACATCTAAACCTTGCGATCAGCAATAATACATCATGTACATCTAAACCTTGTGATCAGCAATATTACATCTGAACCCTGCGATCAGCAATATTACATCTAAACCATGTGATCAGCAATATTACAACTGAACCCTGCGATCAGCAATATTACATCTAAACCTTGCGATCAGCAATAATACATCATGTACATCTAAACCTTGTGATCAGCAATATTAAATCTAAACCCTGCGATCAGCAATATTACATCTAAACCATGTGGTCAGCAATATTATACCTAAACCCTGTGGTCAGCAATATTACATCTAAACTATGTGATCAGCAATATTACATCATGTACATCTAAACCTTGCGATCAGCAATATTACATCTAAACCATGTGGTCAGCAATATTATACCTAAACCCTGTGGTCAGCAATATGACATCTAAACCATGTGATCAGCAATATTACATCTAAACCCTATGAAAAGCAATATTACATCTAAACCCTGTGGTCAGCAATATTACATCTAAACCATGTGGTCAGCAATATCACATCTAAACCCTGTGGTCAGCAGTATTACATCTAAACCCTGTGATCAGCAATATTACATCTAAACCCTGCGATCAGCAATATTACATCTAAACCATGTGATCAGCAATATTACATCTAAACCATGAGATCATCTAAACCATGTGATCAGCAATATTACATCTAAACCCTGTGATCAGCAATATTACATCTAAAATCTGTCATCAGCAATATTAAATCTTCATCCATGTCGCCTGCAAAGTGCAGAAAGTGACACAAACTCCTGACATAACCAGGCATGTCACATCTGAGACAGTTAGCCTTTGTTTTCAACACACCAATTTGAGGTACCAGTAGACAGTGAGACCCACCTCCACCTCACAGGCAAAGGGAGGTTATCTCAATGCCATATCTTTGGGTATGAGTGAGACCTGTAATCGAGGCATTGGGGTATGATATTCATGAGTATATGATAGTCTCACATGAAGAAACAAGAAAATTCTCATCAATGATTCCTTATGTGTATTTATTCATTGTTTTTCACAAAATATTCAATCTATACATAGTAACTGTATTGCTAGGATGCTCTCAACATTGTCAATAACAATATATTTCTCCCTCGACGATACAAGAGAATCAACTGAAGTCAAGTCACAAGACTGACCCACGATGTTTTATTGTTATATTTCCATACGTCAATGGTCACTCATACATCAAAACATGCAACATGAAAGTATTGAGCAGCACTTGGTTGCCCGAAGTAGGTCGATATTTTCCCCATAATCCCACACATTCTAGTGGAGGAAACCAATCAAAACAAAAAATTTACTCCATCCCAGGGCTAGGCCCTGCCGGTATCCATCACCTCATACTGGTAGTGAATACACGGGTCCCACATACTGCAGTTACCATGGTTACTTCATAAAAAAAATTACAAGTAGAGTGAGTGAGTGAGTATGGTTTTACACTGCTTTTAGCAATATTCCAGCAATATCACGGCGGGGGACACCAGAAATGGGCTTCACACATTGTACCCATGTCGGGAATCGAACCCGGGTCTTCGGTGTGACGAGCGAACGCTTTAAACCACTAGGCTACCTGACCGCCCCAATTACAAGTAGAAGAGAAGAGCTATATTTGATTCAGTAACCATGGCAACATTGCCACAGATGATCATCTGATCAGTCAAAAATGTCTTTCGATGTCATAAAATGATTCACTTATAAAAAGCAGCTATGCAAGATTGTTTAAAGACCTTTGACATGTTTGTGTAATAATTATATTCTTTTTCATATAATTTAATCGGAAACCTTAGCACCTAAGTCAAAATAAGAGAGATTGATTGAAACAGAACATAACTGAGGCTACACTAAGCATACATTTATTTCGTTTTGTATATAGCAATTTGATGCTCAGATGTTCTGTGAACATGATGAAAAAGACCGTGAAGATCCGGGGTAGAATCTTCAGCAACCCATGCTGGTCGTAAACGGCGACTATGCTTGTCATAAAAGGCGACTAACAGGATCGGGTGGTCAGGCTCACTGACTTGGTTGATGCATGTCATCGATCCCAGTTGCGTGGATCGATGTTCATGATGTAAATCACTGGATTGTCTGGTCCAGACTCGATTATTTACAGACTGCCGTCATATAGCTGGAATATTGCTGAGCGCAGCTTAAAACAACAAACCAAACCAAAACATGATGGAAAAAACCCTACTGGCACCATTGTTAATCTAGGTGACAATTTTCGTTTCATGTTGACATGTTTCTGTATGCTATTATAGTCTTTAAATGTTTGACACCCAAATGTGTTTTTAGTTCACGGCATGGTTAACGTCTTTCTGCTTCATTTACGTTTCTTCTTGGTTGTGGGAACCTCTTTCTGTTTATCCAATTTCTTTCTCTTTTTCTTCTTTTTATCAACTTTATCTTCTTTGACAACAATTTCTTTCTCATTCTTTTTCAGAGTCCTGGTTTTCACAAGTTCAAGATTCTCCCAAACATCCTCATCTTCTTCTGATTCAATACCTGACTCTACATCCACTTCTTCATGAACCTGACTCTTATTTTCCATGACATTTTCTCCGTCTCTTGATGAAAAGAGGAGACAGTTGAGCCTTGACTTCAGATACAATTTGTTGACCATTTCCCTAGAATCGATGTCATGTATACGTAAATGCCTATCCAAACCACAAGATGCAACAAGGGGTTTCGTGGGATGACATTTGATATCTCGTATACCTCCAGCAAAACCTTTATAAACTTGCACGACTTGCCCATTCCTCAAATCAACCAATGCCATCTTTCCCTGTGTGTTACCAACGAGGACTTGATTGTCTCGATCATGGCGCAATGACATTGCTGTAAGAGGATATTCGTCCACTTCAATGTCAAGGACAGGTCTACGCTGTGAACTCTGTGGGTCATACACTCTGACCTGGTGATGACCTGTTGAGGTGACAATCTTATCGCTTCCTGGAAGGAACTGTACACCCATTACCCAAACTGGAACTCTCAGATTTAACCAGTCATTTTTCACATTCTTTGCTTTGAATATTGGTTCGGAATGTTTCTGAAGATCCCACAGTTTTAGTTCATTTTCTTTTCCCCCAGTAGCGATGATATTGGGAGTTTGTGGCTTTTGCTCCATGCAAAACAAATCTTTCCCTGCTTCAATTTCGATGGTTTTCTTGTCGACATCGTCCCAGAGTTTGACTAGACCCGATTCCACGGCTGTCAAATAGTTGCCTTCAACTTTTGCTATAGCACGAAATTTCCCACTGCCTCCGTCCAACGTGTGAATTTCGTCTTCAAGTGATTGATTTTCAACATCATAAACAAGCACCTGTCTGTTTTTCAAACCAAAACATACTTTCGACTCGTCTGTATTATCCCAACATATGGCGCATATTTCTTTCTCTTTATCAGCACTTGCAAGAGCATTCAGGTTGTTCCACTGTGCCTTTTTCAAGGTGATGCCTTTCAATAAACCTGTTTCAGCTCCCACAAACACGTTGTACATGGGCGCCGCCATTTTATTTCATCGTGTTGAACCGGAAGTTGACAACAGCAGAGTTAGTATAAAACATACACATAGAAATTGAAACGAACTGAGCAAACATATTAATGTACACAGTTTCCCGAAGTTAAATATTCAAATTGCATTCTGCTCTGGAATTATTTTTGGAGTAAATTGTAATGAATTATATTAATGGATTCGGCGTTCTGTTTTTACTCGTAGTAGTGGTAGTAGTTGCAGTAGGAAAAGTAAAAGTAGCGTTTGTAAAATGACAGGAGCAGTAGGACTATTGAAACTAGAAGTAGTCACACTAGCAGTAATATTGAAATAAAGAAGAGGAAGCAACAACAACAGTAGTAGCAATAATAGAAAGAGTGCCAGTGGTAGTATATATAGTTTGTTTGGGAGCAGGAGAAATGGCCCCTTGCAAAAATAGCCCCGGACAATTTGGAGATAATGACCCCAAAATGAGAAAATGGTGACATGTTTTGGAGAAAATGAATGCAAATAAATTTTGGTTATCTATGCATACAATTGTTACATGAAACACTTGCCTCCAATTTAACAATATCAATTATTATTTTGTTTGTTTTACAATTAGTAGTTTTAACAATTGTCACTTCAAAAGCCTGATCGGTCGGCCAGGTGAGGTGAAATGAGGTTTGACGTCGCGTCTAAGATTATTGCACTTAAATAGCGACGTGTGTGTGCGTGTGTGCGTGCGTGCGTGCGTGTGTGTGTGCGTGTGCGATTTATAGTGCCAGCTCACTGAGATACCGTACCGCAGTGATTGACATCATGGGCATTGATCGACGCAATTGGGATCGATGACATGCATCAACCAAGTCAGCGAGCCTGACCACCCGATCCCGTTAGTCGCCTCTTACGACAAGCATGTGTTGCTTAAGACCTATTCTACCTCGAATCTTCACGGGTCACATACTGGAGAAGTGAGGATTGGTGATGGATCCAAATTGGTTTGGTGTTTACAAAAACAATAATTCAGGAGAAGTTAGGGTTATTGATGATTGTGGTTTTAACGGTATTCATTTAAAAAAGAAATGGGGTATTACAAGTGTGAAAGCCTATATAGACCTCTCCCGTACAAAATAGATATGCCGGCGTTTTCTTAATATACATGTTGTGAAAATGCTATTTTTGTGATATTGTCCACGATAACTTAAAGATGTATAACCAGTTTCATTATGACAAGTAAATGCCCTGATTACTTAACAGGACTGGAATTAATTAGCATAATTAATTACTTTGTTTATGCATCATACGCGGCTTGTTTGGAATAATATTGAAGAATAAATTGCCTCTAAGTTGAGACGGATTAAAGTTGGACAGTTTGGAAGACCGTGTGACATAGTTATGAGTCCAGATTAGATATCAATCACTATACGGATTTGTGTTAGTTTTGTTTTCTCCAAAATCTGGGTCCATATTTTCTTCAAAACATGTGACTATTGTCTCCAGGGGCGGTCGGGTAGCCTAGTGGTTAAAGCGTTAGCTCGTCACGCCGAAGACCCGGGTTCGATTCCCAACATAGGTACAATGTGTGAAGCCCATATCTGGTGTCCCCCGCGGTGATATTGCTGGAATATTGCTTAAAGCGGCGTAAAACCATACTCACTCACTCAATTTTCTCCAAATTTTCTCCTGCCATTTTTTCTTTAACTTGCGTCTTTAACGCCGTGCTCACCAATGTTCCAGCTTGGAATGCGGCCTGTAATTAAGCGAACCTGGTTCAGGCAGTAGTAGCTGCCATATGTTTTATGATAAAATCCTTCCCGCCCCCACCACCATCCCAACCCACCCCACCCCTCTCACTCTCACCCCACCCACCCCCGACCAGGGCCCTAATGACCAGGCCCCTTACAAGGTTACAAACTTACTTATTTTGAAACTAGTATCTTTGCTTCCTGTGTCTTGATATTCTGGCACAGCAAAATCGCCAGACAAGAAATACATTTGTCCTGGTCCAACAATGCTTAAAAAGACATACCCTTCATCCATATGAAGCGTCAACCTATTTCGTTTAGGAGTTGGCAATTTCGACTCAACCTAATTTTTACCCAATCAACTCGTCGAAAAACTTGACTGCGGACATTGTAGCCGGAAAGCGGGAACACAAACTTGGCTCAACTTTGGGATTTACTCAGTTCATCAAATCACGCTGTGAACCAAATCCACCATGATAATAGTTTAGTATCTACCTATTTGTTTAACCATGTTTTGGCGGTTACAACAATGATTTCCTTCGGTAATCAACATGAACAGCTGATTGTTTTCTAAAACGACGTCTGCATAATATTCGAGGGAACTCCAGACATTTCATCACACTGACGGCCAGTTCAGCATCACTGAGCCTTATGTGTTATATATTTATAGGAATATCAATACCACGGAAGATCTGATTATCAAAATGGATTTTGTATTGACCAGTACCCGGATATATAACTACTGTGACTGACATTATGAGGATTACAAGTGTTACTAGCCTCGTGGAAGGATAAACAGGACCAGGGGGTGTGTGTCAAATGTAGGCCTTATGAATGAGATGATTCAAAAGAAAACAACGAAACGAATGCGCACTTGAAGAATGAAGCAAAAAGATGGTGACAAGCATAAACGTAATTATTATAATATATTTTTCCATTATCTGTATCCATGGCAACTATGAAACTCAAAATGACCCAAACTTCATGTTTATTTTAATATTATTATAAGCCTATCTATGTGTCATGAGAATTGAGATACATATCGATGTGCGTCAAACTGATAATTTAACTCATTTTAACTACAGTCAAACACAGTAGTGTGAAACTGATGTCTCGAAGTAAAAACTTGATCCCTGCATATTCTTTCTTTAGTTATCATTCTCGGCTGTGTCAAACTTCAAATAAATAACTCGAAGTGTTTACGTATGTCCCTTCAACTTCGACACAACAGTGTTTGACTGTTTTATAAAGCAAATTCATAAAAGGCAAGCGCTACGTTCTTTACAATACCCATTCAAGGTCTCTTTTAGTTGGACAGATATTTTTTGTGTCATGCTCATGCTGTATTCAAAAGTAGCAGTCTGTGGTCGTCTGTGCTATTTGAATCCAGGGACCCCCTTCATCTTTTAATTTACAATTGACAAATCGACCTTGATTTTTATGCTTACGTTACAGCACTGCTTTTGCAACTGTGATTTTAATGTCAGCATTTTGTTTCCACAGCTAGTACAAGTTATAGTTCCAACAAAGGGAAGCGGAAACTGGAGTTTGATAAGAAGACAAGTAACTTGCCACTTTCAGGGAAAATAGTGTATCTTGATGTGAAAGATGTTCGCCAATCCAGGAGTCTTGAGGAGAAACTTAAGCAGCTTGGAGGGGTGAGCCAACTAACTTCCTGTCTTCATACATACTTCAGCAGATGTAGTCAGTTTGTTTAAGGTCACACTCAGAAATAATTTAGCTACATATGATTGGGGGCGGTCGGGTAGCCTAGTGGTTAAAGCATTCACTCGTCACACCGAAGACCCGGGTTCGATTTCCGACATGGGTACAATGTGTGAAGCCCATTTCTGGTGTCCCCCGCCGTGATATTGCTGGAATATTGCTAAAGGCAGTGTAAAACCATACTCACTCACTCACCTCACATATGATGGCAGCCTGTAAATAATCATCTTCCCGAGGCAAGAGAGTTAACTGACTAAAAGAGTCCAGTTTCCACCCTTGCAGAACTAGGCTGGTATTATGGAGTTACATTTTGGCTGGACTAACGAGTCTATGCATAGTCCAATCAAAATTGTGCAACGAAATCGAAATCCGGTTCTTAACTGTTGTGCAGATTTCGGTTGATTGCAAGATTTGTAAAGCATGTGCACCGCCAACTAGTTGTCAACAGATAAGTTCCAAATCTTTTCAAGGTGCTCACGTGATTTGTTGCATTTCGCGATGTAAGACCCATTTTATCACAATATAGAACTTGATTATCGATCAGATTGTCTTGACTGGGCGCCTCTGTTTTATTTGAAGCAAATGCAAGTGATACGTGAGGTGGAATCTGATTGGTCCATAGGAGAGGCTTAGAAGGGACATAACTCATAACGGCCACTGGTGGCACTACGATCGAGCACAGGAATTCCTGCCTAGTTCGGCAAGGGTGGAAATTGGACTTTTAAAGTCATTTAACTCTCTTGCCTCGGCAAGATGGTAAATAATCAAATTTGGACCAGACAATCCTGTGATCGATATTGTGAGCACCTCTTCAGGGCACAATGACACAGGATCAACCAAGTGACAGCCTGTCACAATTATCATGATCATATTAACATGGTATCAGGGGTTCTGATCGGATCGTTTTCTTGGACATTGAAGTAATGTGATTGTCATTAAAAACATCCTAAATATATTTTTCAACTATGGTGATGGTACAGTGAAATGTCCATTCAGGGATAATTCTAGGGTGGGGCCTTGTGCGTTTAGCCCCTAAATTTGAAAAAAGGCCACTTTTTCAAATACAATGGGGCATTTTAACATTTGGACCATACAGGGAATAAATCTGGAATATTTGAATTTTTTACATAAAAGGCCGATGTCAGAAAATTCCTAGTCAACCATGTCCTGTGAATATTTCTTGACATGATGAAAATGGCCTTATGATATTTGTCTCTAGCTAAATTACAATGGTATTACATACTTGGTATTAATGAGCAGTGTTGGCTGAAGAGCGCGTTTTTGCGTCTTGGACGCACAAAAATAAGTTTGAACGCACCTGCGTAACATGTGTGGGTCTCGTGGACGCAGTGACTGGGGCTATATTTATTTCATATTGAATTGACACTGTTATCGTAAATCAAAGACGTACGTCTTTGCGTAAAGGTATTTGTTGCCAAACAAGACAGCGAAGCATGTTGATAAACACTTCCGTTTGCTAAACCAAACCAGTTTCATTATTCTCTCCCTTTTTATGACAAATACCCAAACCGGTTTCTTGACCTATATCTATTGTCGGTTTTGCATGTATTAATTTTCGGTATGGTCCGTAGCTTTGCTTCAGCCAATCAGGTGCCACATATTAAGCAAGTCGGATATAGTCGTAATTAATTTAGCTTGCTGATTGGTCGAAAATATCCTGACCTTGTGTCAAACTAAAAATAGCCAGGGTATACTTCAGAACGTGGTAACAGTGACCTGCGAAATCGAGCGACCGTGTAGGATGATACGCTATGTTATCGCGGTAGTTAATTTATAATGGATCGTAGTGGGGCACGCTTACAAACTTATTAAATATGTGATTCACAAAATGTTTGTTGTTCATTGGATTGATTGATGCTGATTTTCTTTACCGAGTTCGGTAAACAAAGTACCTGTCATTGGTGAATCTTACCGCAGTAAGTAAGGCTGTGTGGATTATATGGTATATCACTTCCTGTTTTGAATTTTGCATACGACCGAGGTTTGGTCAAGGGACTTCGTTTGAACAAATGGGTTCTTTTTCTAATCAATTTTGAATGGAGGAAGGGGTAATTCCACTTCAAAAACATCCCAGGAACTGTCATAAAAAAAGTTAACGTGTGTACAAGTAGCCGTGACATACCGCAACGAGTCCTGTATTCGATCATGCGATGAAATATATCGTGCTTAGATTTGCATAAGTAAACAGTCGACAGGTTGTGTGGATTACGAGATTTATCAATACCGCGATACTGTATATGATAAAGAATGAATGCGAACACTTGAATGTACAATGATGTAAGCATTGTTTTTATTTAGCGGACTCTGAATATTTAGTTATTCTACAACAGACTTATCAAGCTGATAATAATTCAATATCTTGTGAGTCATATTTAGAATTGCAAAACACATTTTGCCAGGACCGTTATTGGTGTAACTGACATGTTTAAACATTTATAGCACCTGAAACATGTTGACTAGATTTATCAAGGAAATGCTGGATCCTGAACATGCTCTTACTAAAAAAACGTTTGATATGCCAATTATATTTTATGACTCATTGATCATTGTCATAGTTACAACATGAACTCAATACTCAGTACAGTAGCATCAGAACAGCCATTGAACTTAACTGAATCCAAAACTTCAAATCATTGGTAGATCTTGGTAAAAACATTCACAAATGTCTGTCACAATGACCCCTTACCAATGGCTGACCCGTGTACTGCCTTTTCATATACGAAGTTAGATATTAACATGGATAATTTTGTGTTATAATATTCATTAATATCAAATGTCCCTTTTAAGAAATTGTTTGTCCTTAATGTAAACCTCTTGGTTATGAGAGCAGGATGTGCCCTGATGTGAACCTTTCTCTCACTTTGCCTGTTTGTTGATATTTTGCAGTTGCGAAAAGATTTCTTATTTTTCACAACCACTGTGTTCTGTTGTTAATGTTATGTTATAATGCTATAAATTAGACCCCTCCATTTTTGTTTGGGACCCCTAATTTTATGATGAAGGGGTCCAAGTGACCCCAAGAAAATTTAAGCCAGAGCAGACACTGAATGAGTGTCCTGTTTATAAGTTATATGATCTTATTGTCAACAGAGGCCACATATGACAAGATCATGATTCCAACTCTCGGGGCGGTGGGGTAGCCTAGTGGTTAAAGCGTTCGCTCGCCACACCGAAGCCCATTTCTGGTGTCCTCTGCCCTGATATTGCTGGAATATTGCTAAAAGCGGCGTAAAACGTACTCACTCACTCACTCACTGATTCCAACTCCCAGTGTTTAATATCCTTTCATGTCGATGTTCATCCACTTCAGACTATTGAGAAGTTTCTCATCAAAGATGTGAACTACGTCATATCCAGCAATGCTCCAGCCAGTGGTCAGAAGAAAGGGGAGAAGGGTCAAGACCGGCCGGACAGCCCTGCCTTCCAGTCCACGCCTAGTCCCTTCAGCATGGGGCAGTCTCCATCACCGACTGCTATTGAAGCGAAGAAGGAAACTGTGAGGCCAATTCACGTTACCGTATTCGACGTAATAAGTGCCCAGGGCGTTCTCAAAATTAGAAATAGGGGGCTCTTATTAGAATATAATTTTGGTGAAAGAAAAACAGAGTTGAAAGATCGTAAATGTCTACGTTTGTGTACCTGAAATGATACAAAAGAAAAGTCTGTGTGTATTATACACTACAGATATATTTTTCCAGAATTCGTTTGCCAATAATTAAGGGTTCATATAACACACGAGTGCGTGTTATACACAAATAAATAAGTCTTGTTTACATTGATCAATCAGAACAGGTGCTAATTGGGATAGTTCACTAGCCAATATATTAGCAAGTATCACCATGGACACTTATAAGAGCGGGGCACTTATTACGTCAAACATGGTAATTATTTATTCTTGAAATATTCTTTACCCAAAACAGAGCTCCAGGGCCCACATGCACAAATCGATCTTAACTGCGACTATTGTAAGCCTCTGTTAAAGTATGGGAGTTAAGATCATCTTAGCGCTAAGATTGCTTTGTGCAAGTGGGCCCAGATAAGCAATAAGCTGTGTAATTGCCTAAAATATGAAAACTAAATGACCATAATCCAATTAATTTGTTTGTGAGTACAAGTATGCATGAACATATTTGATTTGATTTGTCATATAACAACACTGTCCGTAATTATGCAAGGTAGCTTTTTCAGCTTGCGTGCAGTTATGTCCTCATATCTTTTCTTACTGACTGACTGGAAGCGTCTTGTGTACGTGGACTCTACTGCAGTGAATAATGGAAAGATGTTCAACTTTCCGCTTATTGTAACTTAGACATGTAACACTGTTATGTTGTTATTTGACATGTGATTTGTTTGTTTGTTGTTTAACGCCGCACTCATCAATATTCCAGCTACAGTAAACCTCGGTTATAACGAACTCAAAGGGACTTCTACTTTTAGTTCGTTATAACCGTAGTTCGTTATAAGCATATATACAGCGTAACTACAGCAAATAGTCGGGACCAAAAAGTAAGTTCGTTATATCCGTCAGTTCGTTATAAGCGAGTTCGTTATAACCGTAGTTGACTGTATATGACTGCGGTCTGTAAATAATTCAGTGATTGACATCATGACCATCAACCCACGCAATTATGATCGATGACATGCATCAACCAAGTCAGCAAGCCTGACCACCCGATCCCACTTGTCGCCTCTTACGGCAAGCATGGTAATGAAGACCTATTCTACCCCGGATGTTCACGGGTCATAACACATGTGACTCACTTGGGGCTGCTAATTAAACGTTACCTGAAACAGCATAGCAGTAAAATCATTTTTTAAAAGTCTACTCTTTGGTTTACAAAAGCCAATAAACTGAACCCAAAAGAGTAGAAATATATTGAATACCCAAAGAAGATTATCACTACCCAATATAAATGATTAATGTGGTGTTCAAAAGTAAACATAAAATCAAGCAGCCTTTGTCATAACCTGATCATTGCTTATGGCAGAAACTAAAAGACTTCAGCACAACATTTTCCTGATTTCTATTTGAAGGTAAGGATAAGATGTAGGGATGAACAACTTCTTTATTACAACAAGCTATTTGAAGGGTCACTAGATCTTGCTAGATCAACTAGTGTGCAAATTTAATTGGGGTTCTGGAGCCCTTTAGGTCTTATTTGAATGCATTCGAATCCAGGGGCTCCCTAATTCTTGGGGGACCCGAGTTAGGTCCCTTGGGCATGCCAGAGTCCTATGATCATAGGTTCAAATCCCGGTTCACCCTGATTATGCTTCTAGGTTTATCAACACCATACCCGAGTTCGTAGGTTTCACCAAAGTGGAAGACATCTCAGCGATAGAAACTAATAGTTTTAGTCCACTAGTACTTTTAATGACAACATATAGCAAATCCCTTAAAAAGTGCAAATTTCTACTGGTCCTTATGATACCTTAACCATTGGGCAGTTTGGCGAGGACAATAGGACTAGTGCCAATTTCTAACGCTTCATCTGAGACATGCATAACTTCAAGCTTTCCATAATTCTTTAGCTTTGAGGGTTAGGTTTTTGACATGGACCCCAGGAATCTTAGGTTTAATTCGAGCATCCACATGAAACAACCGGTGAAGATCCGGGGTAGAATAGGTCTTCAGCAACCCGTGCTTGCCATGAAAGGCGACTATGCTTGTCGTAAGAGGCGACTAACAGGATTGGGTGGTCAGGCTTGCTGACTTGGTTGATGCATGTCATCATATCCCAGTTGCGTGGATCGTTGTTCATGAGGTCAATCACTGGATTGTCTGGTCCCGACTTGATTATTTACAGACAGCCGTCATAAAGCTGGAATATTGCTGAGTGCAGCGTTAAACAAAAAACAAAAATCCTAAGGTAACAGATTGATAGTTTGGAGTTCACTGTTATTCAACATGTTCAAGACAGACATTTATTTCGTTTAGTGCATCAGTTACCTCAGCGTTTGTTCAAGGATTGACAGTATTTCTCTCCTTATTTACAGGTGACACGGGGAAAGGCCATTCTTCAGATTGCAAAGAACAAAAGCTCAGTAAGTTGTTTTGATTTTTTCCAAATCTTGCATTACATATGTCACTGTTAAAACCTGGAAGCAGTATGTATTAAGAAAATATTAGATCATGTTAGATTTGTTACATGTTTGAAACAGGGGCCACATTTGCGAATATTTTCAGAAGTTTTGTTTTGTCCGAAAATCTTTGAAGTTTCTGTATTCCAATTTTTCTGACCATGCTGATAAGGTGGAATCTTCAGGATTACTTACATGTTAGTCTAGAAGTTGGTCGGGGCGCCTATCAGACAGGGCCCTTAACGTGGCGGAGACCGCCTCCGTGGTCTAGTGGTAGAGCGTCCGCCCGGAGAGCGGAAGGTCCGGGGTTCGATCCCCAGCCGCGTCATACCAAAAGACGTTAAAAGATGGTACTTGTTGTTACCCTGTCTGGCGCTCGGCATTAAGGGGCTAAAACAAGGACTGGTCGGCTCGGAGTCAGTATACTGTGTCTGAGTGGGGTATTCATGTTAAACTGCGGCATGGTATCTCAGTGTGCTAGCACTATAAATCGGCATCAGTCCGGACTAGTACAAGCAGCCACACAAACACACACACATACATGCACGTCGCTATATTATTGCAATAATCTTGGACGCAACGTTTAACCCCATTTCACTTCACCTCACCTTAACGTGGTGAATATGGTAAGTAAACATGGTTAACAATGTGTCTTTGCCCATGATCAACATGATACTAACTGTATCTGAATCTTCAGCCCACTGGAGCTGATTAGTGTTAATAGCATCCCAGCAATGTTAGATCATCCCACAAATATGAGTTTCTGAGCCTTTGATACTCCAGTTGATGTTTTTCACTGTGATAATTGTTTTCATTTCTTGCACAGCAAACCAGCGTTGCAGACACGGCAAAGAAAATGGGTATCAAAATTGTGTCCCTAAATGGTAGGTAACCATGGTAACAGGCCTTGAAGTAGACTGACATCTAGTCTCTGAAATGAACATACTTTACAGAAAAGACAATGGTTAAATTATATTTATAAAATATAGTAAAAAGGAGCCCAGAGACTTTCTTCATATTCAGATACTGCTGTAATCTAGACTTGCCAAACATTATAGACTTGCATGGGCTGTATTGGATACATCAGGGTCTGTATGACAGCCTAGCCTCAAAGTTGCAACCTGAATTGTCTGTTGGCAATCATGCTACTTTTGTTGACCAGCAGATGATAATTTGCAATATTTTCTGATTGAAGATTTTTCTAAGCAAAGAAGATCTCTTTTTGTGGACATTCTATTGTACATGTTGTAGTTGCAAGGTGATTCACCAAGCTCAATCTAAATGAATTAATGTGGCATTGGAAACATGCATCTGCCACATTAGACAATACTGTGCATCATGATAATATTACTTATCTTTCAATATAAGATCCTTTTAGTTTTATATCTTTTCACTGGAATTCTCTCTCAATTCTAAGAAACTCCGGAACATCATACATACCATGATCATAATCATTATGACTGGTGCAGGTCTCTCTCAGGAGGGGGGGGGGGGGGGTCGGGTAGCCTAGTGGTTAACGCGTTTGTCTTGCCGAAGACCCGGGTTCGATTCCCAACATGGGTACAATGTGTGAAGCACATTTCTGGTGTCCCCCGCCATGAAATTGCTGGAATATTTCCAAAAGCGGCGTAAAACCATACTCACTCACTCACTCTCTCAGGATGTGTTTAATGATCGGCTCTCTTCCCTTCCAGGAGCTATAACATGGCTAGATAAAGAGATCCGCAAAATAAAACCGGCACCAGTTTCAACTTCCAACAAACAGGTACAAAAGGATTTACGATTTCTTTCTTTGTTTGTTGTTTAACACTACACTAAACAATATTCCAGCTATATGACGGCATTCTGCTTCAGTCCACACAATTTGGATACATGACACACAATCTGGATACATGACACACAATCTGGATACATGACACACAATCTGGATACATGACACACAATCTGGATACATGACACACAATCTGGATACATGACACACAATCTGGATACATGACACACAATCTGGATACATGACACAATCTGGATACATGACACACAATCTGGATACATGACACACAATCTGGATACATGACACACAATCTGGATACATGACACACAATCTGGATACATGACACACAATCTGGATACATGACACACAATCTGGATACATGACACACAATCTGGATACATGACACACAATCTGGATACATGACACACAATCTGGATACATGACACACAATCTGGATACATGACACACAATCTGGATACATGACACACAATCTGGATACATGACACACAGTCGACCAAGTCACCAGCCTGACCATCTGATCCATGTCGCCTCTTACAAGCATAGGGGCGGTCGGGTAGCCTAGTGGTTAAAGTGTTCGCTCGTCACGCCGAAGACCTGGGTTCGATTCCCGACATGGGTAAAATGTGTGAAGCCCATTTCTGGTGTCCCCCGCCGTGATATTGCTGGAGTATTGCTAAAAGCGGCGTAAAACCATACTCACTCACTCACTCTTACAAGCATAGGTTGCTGGGACCTGTATTTTAGCTTTGATTCTCAACAAAATATTGTTTCCTAGATATGATTACAAACTGAATAAACAGATAATCTAAAATGTCCCATGGGATGCTAAAAAGTATGGCTGTTTGAATCATTACATTTATCAACACTATAGGTTGTATGTTAGTGCAACCGACATCTTTTATAACTTTTATAAGGAATATGTGTAAAGGTCCGAGTGTCAGTGGTTGATTTTCCTCAGTCTAACATTGGAATCCCCATCTATAAGGCTCTGTTCTCAGGCACCGCCCGCATCATTATAAGGTCCGCCGCATGTTTTGTTTTTATTTCCATTTTCCAAAAAATGAAATAATCCTAATACTTAAAAACAATGCAACCCAATACAGCACACAGTTACTTCCCTTTACATGCGCTGTGCTTTACTGTGCATCTCGTGTTATGGTCATGGCGGCAATAGGAGTTTGTATGCTTGTTTATGTAGTGTGATCGGTGAAGATCCGGGGTAGAATAGGTCTTCAGCTACCCATGCTTGCCGTAAAAGGCGACTATGCTTGTTGTAAGAGTTGACTAACGCCCGCATCATTATAAGGTTCGCATACATAGTTTGTTTGTTGTTTAACACCGCACTCAGCAACATTCCAGCTATATGATGGCGGTCTGTAAATAATCGAGGCTCGACCAGACAATCCAGTGATTAATATCATGAGCATCGATCCCTGCAATTGGGATTGATGACATGCATCAACCAAGTCAGCAAATCTGACCACTCAATCCAGTTAGTCGCCTTTTACGGCAAGCATGTGTTGCTGAAGACCTATTCTACCCCGGATCTTCACGTGCCCTAATAGGGTTAAGGCTTCTGAGCATGTGAATGTTACTGTGGATATGACATCAGTCTTATTCTTGGAAATCAAGTGAAGCTTGCTATTATGTCACATGAATCCATCCCACAATCTCTGTGTTCCTGTCTTTTACCATAAGGGGTATTGTTAAGAATTCTATGAACTCGAAAATAGATAGATCCAAGTGAAGTCCCGATTCACTCATGAAATTTTCACTGGCCCAATGGACATTTGTGACACTGGGAAATTGTATCACAGGTATTGTCGAGTGCCTGATGTTTTCTCTTCCTTGTACTCTTCACAGGATTTTACCATATATCAGGGATGTGAAATCTCCTCGGAAACGTGGAAAATCACGTTTTTTAAAACAGTAGTCTTCGGAAAAAATCATCTTCCTCGTAAAGATATAATCAAAGATTTGAAAAAAATACTTCGAAAAATGTTATCGTGATTCCGGACAACCGTTGCGCGGATTGTCCTGTTTTCGATCAGAGCTTTCAGCATCCTTTATCCCTTTTTCGAACATCATACGTTTTCTAGCACGAAATGCTTAAAATGCAATGAAATGTTTTAAAAAATTCTTGGGGTGGTTGGGGGGGGGAGTGGATGCCCCAAATTCCCCTAGAGTTTTTCTCTTTTTGGGGGGAGTACCTGCTCACATCCCCGATGTATGTTTCTGAGGTTTTAGTTCATTGCATGTCTGGTATTTGCTCTGAATGAAGTAACATGAAATTCTTCACTTGTGTTTCACAGGAAACAAGAAGAAGGGGCACTAAAAGTGAGTTTATTCTTCATCCTCAGTTGTGTCTTTGTGTTGTGTTTGTGCCTTGTTTAGGCATACTGGGTGACCCACTTGTCTACAGCAATTCGCAGCGGTAGAAACTAACATTTTAAGTCCGCTAGTCCATATAATGATAACATATAGCAACATTTTCTACTAGTCCTTATGATTCCTTAACTATAAGGCAGTTTGGCAAGGACTACGGGACTCATACAAGCTTCAAATGCTGAATTCGTTGTGTAGAGTTTAGCCCCTATAGGCATGCCAGAAACATATGATCATGGGTTCAGATCCAAGATTTGCTCTGATTATGTTTCTAGGTTTGCCAACACCATACCAAAATGCAGGGATTTATCCAGGATTCCACGCTTACTCTTATCAGGCAAATTGGGAACGAACTCTAAATTTGGGATTTTTTACAATTTTCCTAAATTCAGGGCTATTTTAACATTGCATTCTGTTTGATAATGTTAAACTGAGCATTAAAGCCTCTTTGTCTTTGTCAGCTCAACAAAGCCATAACATGAATCTTAATGTGAAGTGGGAAGTTATTAATTTTCTTACTCCAATTTGGGAACTCTTACTGACATTTACTTAAGACTTGGGACAAATACCGACCTCCGAGCATGTCCAGATAAAGTCCTGAAATGGCAAACGCTTTGTGCCTATCACTTGGGGCTATTACTCTCCCATCAAGCTTACACACTGTGATAGTACTGAAATACTCAGCGGCTGTAAACCAAACTTGCTCAATTACACATTGTTTAAGCCTGTTGAAATTTTTGTAGCAGCAGCAGAAATTAACCTGTAACATTAACAAGCCCAAATAATGATGACATATAAGGATGCTGCTGAAAAAGTCCAACTAGTCCATGGGATGCCTTAACATATACTACTCAAAATAAGTTAAGGACATCCTCGATCCTTTCATATTACTTTTGTTAATCTGTCATTTCATGTGCGTCCTTGCAGTTCAAAGATTGAAGACTCCCTACGTAAAGTTTGAGGCGGAGAGTTGTCACTATCGTCCCATCATGCAACAGTTGAAGACATGGCCTCACTTCAACACGGAGACACCACAAGGAACTTGCCCGTTTGACGGGCGGGCTCTAGGGAGGCCTCAGAACTCGGAGAGGGGTGACCGGGAGGAGGCGGTGGGGGTGGGGAACGTCCTGTCCCCAGGGACCCCACAAGCCCAGAGAGATGATCTGTCCGGGGCTCAACAGGTTAAGTCACAGAGGTGGGTGTAGGTACTGGATTCCACAAGTGTTCATGGACACATGGATTTTTTCAGGATTTGCTGGTCAGAGCTCCATCGTTTTGATGTGCGAGAATCCTTTGGCATGGTTTCGAATCCCAGATACCCCCTGATTATGTTTTTCTTGTTTTCATCACTGTGCCCATGTTTGTGTGTTTAACTGCTTGTAAGAACTGCATTACTTGAGGCTTTTCTTCCATATGCATGCACACACACGCGCACGCACACACACACACGAGAGATCGAACTTCAACTCTCCATACAGGCCCCTGTCCACTACACCACAGAATCGACTTTCGATGTGTTGTAGAATTTCTCACCATGCGAACCATTGATCAATCAAAGGCATTCTTCTGATCAGTCTGTAGCAAAGAATTTTTATTTAAATGTTATTGCTCTGCTCCGTCATATAGGTGGATTATTGCTGAGTGCGGCGTTAAATAGCAAGCAAACAAATCAAAGTTAATATCTATCCCTGTGTAGACTGTCAAGTATATAAGTATCCTAATATATGTATAAGTACTTTTAGTTGAATGGAAACTGGACTATTTCCAGTAAGACGGCTAAGCTAGACGAGCCCAGTAACTGCAAGATGTTTGGTGTGCCGATTGTGACAGCCGGGGAGATCAAGCGAGAGCGAGAGCGACGGAAGCGGGAGAACAAGCGGAAGGGATACTGCGAATGTTGCAAAGAAAAATATGATGATGTGGATAAAGTAAGCTGGATGTTATTTGTGTTTATATTTTGTTTATGTGTTGTAAACATATCGGGCTCAATTTAGCTATGTGAAAGAAATGCACAAGTGCAACCTATTGTAAAATGCAACCTAATATTATGTCTTCATGAACCACGCCCGTGAAGATACAGGGTAGAGTAGTTCTTCAGCAACCCATGCTTGCCGTTAAAGGCGACTATGCTTGTCGTAAGAGGCGACTAATGGGATCGGGTGGTCAGGTTGCTGACTTGGTTGATGCATGTCATCAATCCCAATTGCAGGGATAGATGCTCATGATGTCAATCACTTGATTGTCTGGTCCAGACTCGATTATTTTACAGACTTCCCTCATATAGCTGAAATATTGCTGAGTGCGGCGGTAAACAACTAACAAACAAACAAACTGTTCAAAGCGACGTAAAACCAAACTCAGCAACTCCTACGAATACCATAACTTTGGCCTAAGGAGACGGTGCTAATGCCAGAGGGATTCCGGGATAGGCTTGGTTTGCATGGTGCCAACAAATGAGGATCGTCACATTCATGCCCATTGTGCAGAGTTGAGTACCTTCATCTTCCCTTTCACTATAAAAGTCCAGTTTCCACCCTTGCCGAACTAGGCTGGGATTATGGAGTTACATTTTGGCTGGGCTAACGAGTGTATGCATAGTCCAATCAAAATTGCGCACCAAAATTGAAATCCGGTTCGTAAACTGTCATGCAGAGTTCTGGCGATTGCAGGATTTGCAAAGCATGTGTATCGCCAACTCGTTGTCAACAGTTATTTTCCAAATCTTTTCATGTTTTTAATCAAGGTGCTCATGTGATTTGATGTACTTCGCGAAGTAGTTACCGTTTTATCACAAAAATAGATCTTGATGGTCGATCAGATCGTCTTGACTGGGAGCCACAATTTTGTTTGAAGCAAATGCATGTGATACAAGAGGTGGAATCTGATTGGTCCATATGGGAGAGGCATAAAATGGACATAACTCGTAATAGCCACTGGTGGCCCCATGATCGAGCCCAGGAATTCCAGCCTAGTTCGGCAAGGGTGGAAACTGGACTTGTAAAGTCAGTTAACGCTCTTGCCTCGGGAAGATGAGTACCTTGGGCACGCCAGAAACCAATGGTTGTGGGTTTCGAAACAATGTTCGCCCCGATTATGTTTCTAGGTTTGTTAGAAACCATGGGTTTCATCAAAGTGGTAAACGTCAGAGACCTGCATCCACTAGTTTGCCCATCTTCCCGAGGCAAGGCAATTAACTGACCTTTAAAGTCCAGTTTCCACCCTTGCTGAACTCGGGGGGAATAATGGAGTTATATTATTGCTGGACTAGCGAGTGTGGTTCATAAACAACATGACACTGCCATGCCGAATTTGCAGGATTTGCAGAGCATCGACAAATATTTTCCAAATCTGTTCATGTTTTAAATCAAGGTGCTCAAGTGATTGATGCCCTTCGTGAGGTAAAATCCATTTTATTACAATAAAGATCTTTCTTATCGATGAGATCGTCTTGACTGGGCGCCGCCATTTTATTTGAAGCAAATGCAAGTGATATGAGAGGTGGAACCTGATTGGTCAGTTGCGGGGTACTTAGAAGGGACATAATTCGAAATAGCCACTGATGACGCTACGATCGAGCCCAGAAATTCCAGCCTAGTTCGGCAAGGGTAGAAACTGGACTATTAAAGTCAGTTAACTTTCTTGCCTTGGGACGATGGAGTTTGCCTTGTCCAAACTTGATCATATACCGCCATGATATAGCTTAAATATTGCCGGATGTGGCATTAAACAACATTCCCTCATTCCAGGACCACTCTGGTATCATGTTATTGGATTTTTTTCCACAGCATATGAGAGGACTTCAACACAAGAACTTTGCACGGAACAAGAAGAATTTTGACTGCATAGATACACTGATCCACAAAGGCCCCAACACTGTCTCATTTCTACAGCGGATCCTGCTCCGACACTGCGTGCAAAAGGCTGCCAACAGAAACAAAGAGTACGTGAAGTAGTATAGAATAATACAATTCTCTTTTTGACTGGATGGGACAATAGAAAATCCTGTGATCTTTTATGGGGTTTGTAAATTTAGATTTCTTCTCTGAAACAGCTGAAGGAATGAGTTGTAGTCCCTAGTAGGAAAAAGTTGTGTTGGTTGACTGAAAAAGTGAAAAAGCAACACTGATCTGGCTGGAAGTTGAAATTAAATTCTGTAAATCTGGAAATTAATGCGTCTCCAAATTAATTTGACTGCTGACCCCTAGACAAAAATGCGACTCAATATCAATGCGACTCCCCCCATGTGGCCCATCCCCAGTGGAATGATACATATTCTTACCTTAATTCAGTCAAACAGCAAATGCCCATGGTGTAATTCCTATTCTTTGAATTCCATTAAATTGTATCATAGGCATTACTTAGAAGTTGAATTACGTTGTTATGTACAGTCTACATCTGCTGCTCAATAAACTGTGTTTCAAGTTGGTATTCCGCTATTCAAAATGTGCAGTGGGGCCATCATATTGTTGATAGTCATTTTGGAGACATAAATGCGAAGTTAATTAATGCAAGCAAAGACCACTCGCATTTTGCGCATTTAATTCACGCTCACGTTAATTTCAAGATTTACAGTATAATAAAACAACCACCTACTTTGAAGTTAGGGCCGAAGTGTTTGTAAACCAACTACAGACCCAAAACAAACAAATCAATTACAGGATTGGTATAAAGGTTTTGTTTGTATTTTAAAACAAATATGTATCAGGTGTGAGCTTTTGGTAAACATTTCAAACAATCCCTGATCATCCCTGATAATAATATTACTTGAGAACCAAGTGAGTTGTTTTATGAAATAATCGCTGTTGCTTCTGACCAGACATATGTTTTCCAGTTGCAGCTCACAAGCCTGTGATGATGGAGAGGTTTTGTTGATTGAAGAATGCTCCGAAAAACAAAGTGAAAAGGGCGGAGCCTCAAACCTCCCCCCAGAGCAACTGAGAGTAAAACGCAAGATGAATAGGAGACTTAAATATGACCGAAAAATTGAAAAAGTCACTGTTGAAAAAACGAAACTTAACAAGAATGTTGAAACGTGTGAGTCTAGACTAGGGATTGTCCTTGACGGGCAGCACCATCATCACTCATCTCCTAGGAAACCCCGATCTGGTAGCTTTCCCAGAGTCGGTCGAGAAAGTTGTGAATTGGAGTCCACGTCGGCTGTTGTGATACGGCGGTCGGGGTCCAGGGGATTGTATGGGTCACCACGGCGGTCACAATCTGCATCCGGGTCGGAAAAAACATTGATCATTCGAGACTCGCCAATAGCAAGCTTGCAGCCTTTGAAAGATTTTCTCAAAAGACATTCCACAAACACAGGTGTAAGAGATGGTGAGAAATCATCCAGGTTTGATGAGGCTGGTGGAAAAGAATCCAGGAAACGGAAATCTGGTGCTAGCAGTTCGCCAGTGCAGGAGGAGAAACGACACAGACAGTCAGACCCGACTCCAGTGGGTGATTCCACGTCGGGGGAAGTAGTACTGACTAAACCGTCAAAATGTAACAGGCCTGATGGTAAGAAGGGTGGGTCTGACGCAGTGAGTGATAAAATTGTACATTCACAGCTAGAGAAATGTGTCAAGGACAAGCCAGACAGAGAACATTCAAGGGTCACTCGGTCCAGTCCAAGGAAGCGCCTTGACATTGATATTGAAAGTAAAGTAACAAGTCCCAGGAAAAGCAACAGACTATCATTTCAAACAGAAAACATGAGTCCGTTAAGTGACATTGTAATGAGGGCAGAAAATGTGATAGAATTGTCTAGTAAGAGTGTTGTGGTGATTTCCAAGCTGGACATGGAGTCTGCTGACTCGCAGCTGTCTCTGACGAGTACTGGGAGCCCTCGCCGGAGGTCTTGGAAGAACAAGCAGAAAGATTCTTATTGTGAATCCGAGCATGTTGAGTCCCATGATGATCAGGGACGTGTGGATGGAGATGATCCTGACTCAAAAGACAGATGTAAATCTCGCTCCAAGCCACGAAAATATCGTGACTGTGGAAATGATTCTGAGGTTGAAGCTGATGTAATTGTGGAAAAGCCTACAGAGGTGGATGAACAAAGATCTCGTTCAAAGAAGAGAAAAGATAGGGACTGTGGTAAGGGTTCACAAGCTGATGATGAAGCAGATGTCGAAGAGTTTAAAGAGAAGGATGATCAAAGGTCTCGTTCAAAGAAGAGAAAAGATAGGGACTGTGGTAAGGGTTCACAAGCTGACGATGAAGCAGATGTCGAAGAGTTTAAAGAGAAGGATGATCAAAGGTCTCGTTCAAAGAAGAGAAAAGATAGGGACTGTGGTAAGGGTTCACAAGCTGAAGTGACTGTGAAAGATTGTAATGGGAGAGAAGCACAAAGATCTTGTTCGAAACAAAAGAAGCATAAAGATTCGAGAGAGGAATCCGTGGCTCAGAACAAGAGTGACATGAATGTAGAATGTTCTAATCCTGGTGGTAAGCACATCGATTCTCATAAATCTCGGTCCCCGCATATGAAGAAACATGGCTCAAAAACACATTCTGATTTCATACAAAACGAGGCAGATAGCATAGAACTTTCTCCCACAAAAGGAAGATCAAACTCTAAAAAGGCTTTAAGACCATCCCCAAACCAAGATAACAAAATCCAGCCTACTGAAGTTTCAACCAGTTCTCGAACATCGCCAAGAAAAAAACACAGGACTCTGGTAGATTTGGATGTAAAGAGTAAAGATACAAATCCTTCACAAGAAAAGACAAAAGCTGACAGTAAAATGTTGAGGGCAGACACAGCAGGGGAGATGGTGATTTGTAATAACGAGACGGTGGTCTTCACAAAGAGGAAGAAGTGGAAGAAGGTGGTACGGTCAAGTCCTCAGAAGAAGGGGAGAAAGTTGTGCAAGCTGAAGCTGGATGAGACCTCTTGCAGTGACTACTCCTGTACCTCCACCATGACATCTGATGTAACACCAAGAAAGAAGGCTATGCCCGAACAGGGCGAGTCTCAGTCTCCTGTGTTCAAACGAAGGTCAAGACACTCTATCAAGGACCTGTGCCATGATGTCAAGGAAAATCCTGAGTCTGTTGAACTGGAGTTGAAAACTCCCAAGAGAGAAAAGTTTTATAAAAAAGGTGACATTGAAAATGAGGAGGGTGGAACAGAGGTGGACACACCAAAGAGTGGTTATTGTACAACGCCCAGGCGGCGAGATAGATCTTGGAGAAGTTTGAGGTCCAACTTGGTGGATGAGACTGTATGTGATGGTGAAGACAGAAGAGGGGAAAAAGATGTTAAATATGTCCCTGAAACGACCCCTGTGAAAAGGGTCATGATGTCAAGGTCACGTACTAGTGATACTGAGATGTGTTGTTCGCCGTCAAGGTCAAGAAGAGCCAGGAAGTCTGATGAATCTTACCAGGACATGTCTGAAGACAAGTCAACAGAAAGAAAGTGTTCCAAAATCAGTGACTCTCCAAGGTCAAGGTCAAGGTCAACACGAAACAAGCCATTTGAATATGGTGAAAATGCTGCCAGTGCTAGTGTCCCACCTTCTCCAAATGAGACTCTAAAGAAATCTAGGTCAACGTCCACTGAGAAAAGTCCTAAAAGAAGGAAAAGCTCATCACCTAAGAAAAAGGAAACGAGAGGCAAAAGAAAATGGCGTCAATCAAAACCAAGCTCGAGGAGAAAGACGGTAAAACTAAATCGTAGTTGGTTGATTCTCAGTGAAAGAAGCATGTCGAAACTATTGGAGAGCGAGGGAGACACACAACCATTTCTCGGCTTCCAGAAAGAGGAGTCCGATTCCAGACTTCCATCAGACTTGACTTACGAAGAAGTGTCCGAAGTCGATATGAGCGACGATTCTACGCGAGAGTGGGTCATGGATGAACCTGACCAAGATGACGAACACAGAAACGACTCTGAGAAAAATCAGGGTGAAGACGATATTGACAATTTGTGGTTTCCCCAATTCTTCCCTTCTCCAGACAAGGCTTCCAATTCTTCCTGGGGCGAGGCTTGTGACAGCTTCCTCCAGACTGCCTGTGAGAGAAGGCTCAGCGGGCAGACCTGCAGTACCCCTCTTGTGTTGCCCAGCAACAAGGTGGGCACCCCAAGGATGAGGAACAAGAGCCCATACTGCAGTCCCCACAGACAGTTGGATACTGTGAAAGAGGATGAGGATTTAGACAAGACTTTAGTAGCGTCCGATTCCTACGAAACTCCCAAAAAGTCACGCAAAATATCTCCTCGAAATTTAAACCGTGATGAATCGGTTGACAAAGGTATTGTATATAACTTTAACTATCGAAGTCCTCAGAAGGCGTCAAGGCTGGATACCGGTCACGAAAGGTTCAGAGCAACAACTTCAAAGGATGATGGTCTGTGCTTAGAGTACAATAAGTCTGTGGACTCGTCGGGTAGGAAGTTACGGCTGTTGAAGAAAGCCTCGAGTACGAAGAAGACGTTTCATATGAGTTATGTATCTAAACCTGTAAAGTCCCCCAAACCAGCCCACAGGATCAACATATCTGCTGCAAGTACAGTTGTGGTGGTGTCTCCGAAAGGGAAGTTGAAGTAGGATTGGTGGGCAACTTACAACTAATCAGGGACAGAAATGATATTCATTTGTTGCAGAATGTTTCTCATTTAAAACTTTTTAAGGGGGGCACGGGTGGCCCAGTCATCTAATGCTCTGCTATTCGTTGTGCATAGTTGTGTCCTTTAGTCACACCCGAAACCTGTGATCATGGGTTCGAATCCCAGTTTGCCCTGATTATGTTTCTGGGTTTGTCAGCACCATACCTGTGCTTGTGGGTTTCATCAAAGTGGTAAACGTCTGAGACCTGCATCACTTAGGGCTTTCCTCCCACATCAAGCTCACACGCCATGGTGTAATGGGATATTGTTAAAAGCGGCATTAAACCAAATTTACTAACAAAAACATTTTAAGATTCATGGAAACATTTGGGATCAAAGGTGCTCAGACATGGCTAAATCTGAACTCTTTTGTAAATAAGTCAGAATGTCGACTCTCGTTAAGCTGTTGTTCAACTGACTGAAACCTGTTTTCTTGAACTTTGACTTTTAGGGAGCAGTTCAAAAGTTTGATGTCCGATAAAATCTTAATTCCTTAACTTTGGGGTTGTGTGGGTAAAAAGGTCATGATTTTATATCAAGTTAACTTTCCAGTGATATACAGTTCAAATCAATAAATAACAGCTCTATTTTTCACATTCGCTGTGCAGAGTTGGGCCCCTTGGGCACGCCAGAAACCGATGATTGTTGGTTCGAATCCCGGTTCGCCCCGATTATGTTTCTAGGTTTGTCAGCACCATGCCCGTGCTCGTGGGTTTCAGCGAAGTGGTAAACGTCGGAGACCTGCATCACTTTGGGCTTTCCTCCCACATTAAGCTGACTCACCGCAGTATGACTGGAATAATGTTAAAACGGCAGTTAAACCCAACTCACTCACTCACTCACTCTATTTTTCACATTTTTACACTGCAAATGGACAGCAATGCTAAGACAGGTATAAACAAGTAAGTAAAAAAGACTCTCATTTGACATCTCCAGCTCTGCCTCACAACAACCTCTGAATCATTGCAAAGTTAGATTCACTTGACGAAAGAAGCTCTTAGAGGAATTTTGCAATTAGATTTCTTGGATTGGTGGAATGTCTGAAAACGTATTCTACATTCAACTATTGGACTGCTCCCTTACTGTCGTGCTTGACCGAAAACATGATTTAGTCATGATATGGCTGAAATACTGCCGACATGACTATAAATTTTAACTCACTCACTCACTCGTGTTTTGACCACACTGTGACATAGTGCCAAGAAAACTATATTCAGGAATTTTCACTTGTGTCAAAGATTGCGGAGAAATATGTTTGATTTGATATTGGAGAAAATGTATGTACCAGTAGTGAGTTATAAGCATTATGTTTGATTTTTATGCTCTTGTATTTTAATTAATTTTATAACGATTACTTTTACTGGCATATTGATTATATTGTGAACTCTTACAAGTATGAAATGTGACTTGTGGCTGGAATAGTGGAGACAATATGTGGGGAACAGTGATCTTCGGGACAGCCTATATTCCAGAGTGTCCTTGTACAAAACAACCTTAGCACTACAATTGCTGTAAGTCTATGTTAAGGTATGGGAGTTACAATCACCTTAGCGCTACAATTGCTGTAAGTCTATGTTAAGGTATGGGAGTTACAATCACCTTAGCGCTACGACTGCTGTAAGTCTATGTTCAGGTATGGGAGTTACAATCACCTAAGTGCTAAGATCGCTTTGTACAACAGCACCCTGGTCTAATTATCTCGTATATATTTTGCTTTTGAAATTTGAATAAATTAATGATTTTGCTCAGTAGAGCAAGGTGGTGATCTTTGACTGGATCATGTGTATTGAATTTGGAGGCGTTTTCACTTTGGTCTTGTAACAGTGTTATAAGTGACTGGATCCCATCATCTTCCACAGCTTGATCATCTTCCTGAGGCAAGGGAATTAACTTACTAATAAACTTCCGAGGGGCGGTCGGGTAGCCTTGTGGTTAAAGGGTTCGCTCGTCACGCCGAAGACCCGGGTTTGATTCCTGACATGGGTACAATGTGTGAAGCCCATTTCTGGTGTCCCCTGCCATGATATTGCTGGAATATTGCTAAAAGCGGCGTAAAACCATACTCACTCACTCACTCACTACTATGAACTTCCACCCTTGCCAAACTAGGCGTCAATTATGGAGGTGGCTCTTATGAATACCGTAACCTTGGCCTAAGGAGACGGTGCTAATGCCAGGGGGATTCTGGGATAGACTTGGTTCCCATGGTGCTGACTAATGAGGAATGTCACATTCTGTTTAAGCTTGAGAGCATGAGTGCCCACTATGCAGAGTGGCGTCCCTTGGGCACGCCAGAAACCTATGATTGTCTGTTCGAAACAATGTTCGGCCCGATTATGTTTCTATAATAATGTTGTTATATTTTTGCTGGACTAACGAGTCTATGCATAGTCCAATCATAATCGTGTTACGAAATCGACATCCGGTTCGTAAACTGCCATACAGATCGATTGTAGGATTTGCAAAGCATGTATACCGCCAACTCGGCATCAACAAATATTTTCCAAATCTGTTCATGTTTTTAATGAAGGTGCTCACCTGATTTGACGCATTTCACGAAGTAAGACTCATTTAATTACAATGTAGATCTTGAGTACCGATCAGATCGTTTTCTTTGAAGCAAATGCAAGTGGTATTAGAGGTGGAATCTGTTTGGTCAAAAAGAGGGACAAAGAAGAGGCATAACTTGTAACAGCCACTGATGGAGCTACGATTGAGCCCAGAAATCCCAGCCTAGTTCGGCAAGGGAGGAAACTGGACTTTTACAGTCAGTTAACTCCCTTGCCTCGGGTAGATGCAGCTTGATAGGCGGTCCATGGATATTGTTTCTGGTGGTGTAGAGATTTAACTGACTTGTCTTTAAGGTTTTAAGACTATAGATGTGCCAATGCTATATATAATAGCATTGAACATTGGACTGCCCATGCATAGGAATAACAAAAAAATTATTTCGCTTCTTGATTTCTCAGAAGAAATATGTCATGGGCAATAGCTTTTCTTAGAAACGTGTATCATATATGGAAATTATTATTTCACAGGAAAATGAAGTATCAGTTGCTGCAATGAGATATTTTTATTGGTTTGCACAGGAAGGAGTGGCGACCGTGAAGTAGAAATGATTTGAATTATTCTGTGTCATTCAGGTGGCATACTTGTCGAAAATTAGTGTGCCAATTGACACTTTTTGGTTAAATCCTGAAGTTATTTTTCATTATTACAGTGCAATATCTTCATTTATTTGAAATTCTGCAGCCTATGAAATATTTTTAGTGCATTATCATTCCATCACTGTTCGATAGTCATTGGTAAATATTTATTTAACTGATCACTAAAGAGGGAATTCATTTTTAGCTCAAATGAACTAAACGTTCATAAAGCTTGTTAAAGCATTGGTGATTGTAGCCATTGGATAAGACAGTCAATGATTTAATGACAATACTCTCAAAGTCACACAACATGAAACACTTCAGTGCTTACCAATAAATGCTGGATGAAATTTTAGTTCAAATGATTTTAAATGTAATCATATAATATTTTAGAAATTAGAAACAATTTGCAAGACCTACAATGTCAGTTGAGCTTCTAAGCTCATGGCTCTATTTTTAGTTAGAAAAATATTTATTTTATGAATAATTTTATAATTTTGTTTTCCTTATGGAATCTTGTTGTCATTGTTGTTTATGATTCTGATATAGCCACTGAATATGTTATCGTTGTATAGTCAGGGTTGATATAGTTTCCCGGAAGCTAGTATTAGATGGCCTAATCAATATGGTGTAAAACAAATCAGGTGTCTCTGAACAAAGTTTGGCCAGAAAGTGGTTTGTTTTAGCCCACTTACCTGACAGATTGCTACCGGAACGCTTCACATGTTATGTTTTGTCTTTGTGCATATTTCAGAATTTGGAAACACAACTAATCTGTCTCAGTTCAACATCCTTTTTGTGATTTTTTTAATTTTATATTTGATAAGGCAAATTTTGTTAAAATAATACTTATATCAGCCAGACCAATTTGTGTTAATATTTTAAATTTTTTTTTAAGTTTCACATTCTCATTAACAACAGATCTTTGTGCTCGCTACCACTAAACAAAGATCTGAAGACATCCATTACGGGTCACGTCAGAACGACCTTTCATCCAACCATTTAGGGCATCGCTTACCATGTGTTTTCTAATCATACCGACCACCGTCATATAGCTGGAATATTGCTGAGTGCGGCGTTAAACAACAAACAAACAAACAAACAAAAAATCTAATCATGCCCCCTAGAAAACCTTAACACAGGGTATTCTGAACAACAGTTATGGGCTGTTAAACTTTTTCCATCTTAATCGTCTTTCTTGCGCTTCAATTTGATAAACATTTCAAACGGAAGATACTTTCCTTAGACCTGGGAAGTACTGCCATAGAACCTCGGCATTCCAGAATTTTCTTTTGTTCCGTTTTCAAATTTTGAATCAAGAATATTGTTATTGTTCATTAATTTGGTTGACAGTTGTTTCGGAAGTATGTATAAAAATTTTGCTGGTTAAAAGGAATTATTTTGATACTTTTGTAGCTTATTAACTTATGAAACGTCATCGTCCCCATGGAATTTAATTGTAGAGATTGGATGATTGTGTATGTTTTTGTCAAGGCTATATTCAAAATGGCAGCAATTGTTTATATATCCCTCATGATATCCCTTGTTTTAAGAGGAAATTGATGATAATCTCTTGACTAGATGGAGATAGAACTGTTTCAGAAGGAGGTGTTCAGAGTTCACAGATTCTCCATTGTTTTACCCAGTCGGTATCGGCAGTAGCTGAACATTAATTTGAAAGATTTAAAAGTTGTTTTTGTTGTTTTCTGAGAAACCAGTGATAACTAGTTTTTAATAAAAACACATTTGTTTTCATTCTTCCTGATAGTGGGGTAGTCTAATGGTTGAAGTGTGCATTCATCACGCTGAAAGCCTGGGTTTGATTCTCCATGTGGTGCCCTGTAGTGATGGCTGGAGTACTGCTCAAGATGGCATATAACCATACTCTCTCACTCTGGTTCTGTCCTGTGAAGATCCGGGGTAGAATAGGTCTTCAGCAACCCATGCTTGCTGTAAAAGGCAACTATGCTTGTCGTAAGAGGCGACTAACGGGATCGGGTGGTCAGGCTCACTGACTTGGTTAATGCATGTCATCATATCCCAATTGTGTGGATCGATGCTCATGATGTCAATCACTGGGTTGTCTGGTCCAGACTCAATTATTTACAGACCGCCGTCATATAGCTGGAATACTGCAGAGTGCGGTGTTAAACAACAAACAAACAAACCTGTAAGGACATGGGGTAGGCTCATGGTTAAAGTATTCGCTCGTCAGGCTGGAGACCCGGGTTCGAGCCTCCACACAATGTATGAAGCCCATTTCTGGTGTCCCCTGCCGTGATATTGCTGGAATATTGCTAAAAGTGGCATCAAATCTGCTCACCATACCCGTGCTCATGTGTTTTATCTAAAAGACTCAGATCTCAGGCTTTCCTCTCACATTAAACCATCACACCAGATATATCTAGTATAAAGTTCAAAGCAGTGATGGTGGCAGAATTCAATATTGCAAACATTTGTTTGAAATCACATTTAGGGTTTTGTAAAGATGTTCTTGTCATGCTGCCAATACCGCAGTGACAGTATTTGAAATATTGAATGTATTCTCTTTAACAGCTTTCCTTTCATTTCAGCGGTAAGTCATTAGCATATGTGATTCTCTTGAATTTTTAAACATGACCTTGCACTCTCTGGGTTTCAATGTTTTCAGTATTATTGTCATCAAATGTGTACATAAAGTAATATGATTCACAGAAATATTGATAATATAATCATTGTAAAGTCAGTGTGTGTTGTTGATGAATATGTTGTCTATCCGTATAAGTCATAAAGGCCAAAAATAAACATAATCTATCTGAACTACTCATTTGTTTGGTTGTTGACTTTTTAGGAGCTGTATTTTTTTTTTCAAAATGCCACACTCGACCTGTGAAGATTCGGGGTAGAATAGATCTTCAGCAACCCATGCTTGTCGTAAGAGGCGACTAACAGAATCGGATGGTCAGGCTCGCTAATGCGGTTGATGCATGTCATTGATCCCAATTGTGTGGACATGATGTCAATCACTGGATTGTCTGGTCCAGATTCTATTATTTACAGACCGCGGTCATAAAGCTGGAATATTGCTGAGTGAGGCGTAAAAACAGCAAACAAACAAACAAAATGCCACACTCAGCAATGATCAAGCTATATGACGGCGATCTGTGAACAATCAAGTCTGAAACAGCCAAACCACTGATGACATCATGGGCATTGATCTACACAATTATTGGGATATGATGACATCAACCAAGTCACTGACCAACCAGATTTGTTTTGTCACCTTTCATGACAAGCATAGACTGATGGATTCTTACCTAGAACCTGACCGCCTCCGTGGTCTAGTGGTAGAGTGTCCGCCCACTAGAAGGTCAGGGGTTCGATCCCCGACCGCGTCATACCAAAAGGCGTTAAAAGATGGTACTTGTTGTTACCCTCTCTGGCGCTCGGCATTAAGGGGCTAAAACAAGGACTGGTCGGCTAGGAGTCAGTATACTGTGTCTGAGTGGGGTATTCATGTTAAACTGCGGCATGGTATCTCAGTGAGCTAGCACTATAAATCAGCATCAGTCCGGACTAGTACAAGCAGCCACACACACACACGTGCATGCACGTCGCTATTTAGAAGTGCAATAATCTTGGACGCGATGTTAAACCCCATTTCACCTCACCTTACCTAGAATCTCCATGGGTCTTCAGAGGCAGTGAGACAGCTATGTTGACTTGAATAATTGCTCACAGAATCAGTCAATAATTCAGGTGAGCTACAGACGCTTTTTGCTCTATTTCGTACACATATTGTTATGATCTCCTCAAAGGTCAAAGAATACATGTGGGTCCAGTTGTCTAAGTTGCAACAAGTTATAGTTCTTAGGCGTGCCAGAATCCCATGAATGTGAGTTTGAATCCCTGTTAAGATTCCTAGTTTGTCGTTGCTGATCATCCCGAGGCAAGAGTATCCACTAGCCTTTTCATCAAAGACTTGTTTCAACCATTGCCAGATCAAGCCCACTTTCCTGTGCTAAATATGATTGGACATATTGATAGTCCTATCAGAATGTTTCATAAAATCAACACGACTGGTACACCTTCTTATAAAAGTGATTTACCACTGCCTGAATATGTCTTGATCATCTTTTGATCAGGGATGAACATGCAAATGTTTTCGTTATCTGATCAACTAGGTCATTTTCTATGGTAGTCGCCATCTTTGCGAAGCTATACGAGATAACAGCGATCTGATTGGATATCGCATTTTCATTACAAGGGGCACAACTCTGGATCCATGCGAGGTGGCGCCAGGGTCGAGCCAAGAAAATGGCCTTGATGTAGCAAGGGTAGAAACTAGGCTTTGATATAGGCTAGTGGACATGCTTGCCTCGGGAAGACGGTCCTGATGGGTGTCATCAAGGTGGTAAATGCATCACTCCTGATATGTGGATATAACTGAAGACTCAGTGTGAAGACCAACTCGCTCACTCCAGGTTACACAACCCTATGGAGCACAATCCAAATACAGAACAAAACTTTACTGCGATTTTTTATTCAAAATCGTATGACTTTTGCAGATTTTTTGGTATCTATGCCGATCATGTGCAACTGACCACCAACATTTAACATTATTGTGAACATTTAACATATTCAGGGGTGAGAATCTTACAAATTTTAGTGACCACAAATTTGTCAAAATCTCATGGCTTCACCCCACCCCCCCACCTAAACACCCACAAATTATGGACCACACTCCATTGCAAAGAAGCTTTGGCTGAAAAGGAAAATATCCATTTCATCCCTGCATAGTGCTAGCTCTGCAGATCATAACATGTTTTTCGGTAATTTTTCTGGTCACTTGTGTAAGCCCAATGTTCAGGTGGGTTTTTGAAGTGCAACTGTCGAGCAAACAGAATTTTGAAATGTTTGATCTTTGAGTTCTTATAGGGTTTCGGTATCTGCACTTCTAACATATATTCTAAATATTTAAATGCACAGATTTTGTCAGGAATTTGGACCAGAGAATCCAGCCCTTGCCCATGCTGTTGGAGTATGACACACAATAAACCAAGTCAGTGAGCCTGATGGCCCTCATCTGATAGACAATTCCACTTACAGCAAGGGACTACCTACATCTTCCAGTGGATAGAGAATCCTGGAGCGCGAGGTTGAGGGGTTTGATCCCCAGCCGTGTGTTGTTTAACGCCGCACTCAGCAATATTCCAGCCATATGACGGCGGTCTGTAAATAATCGAGTCTGGACCAGACAATCCAGTGATTGACGTAATGAGCATCGATCTACTCAACTGGGATACAATGCCATGCATCAACCAAGTCAGCGAGCCTGATCACCAAATCCTGTTAGTCGTCTCTTATGACAAGCATTGTTGCCTTTTATGACAAGCATGGGTTGCTGAAGACCTATTCTTCCCAGAATCTTCACGGGTTTTTCCAAATCACCTCACATCGTGGCCTGGGAACTTCTTCTGACCCTAACTCCAGCATTATCCATAAAGAACACAACACCAGATTCATTTTGAGAGGTTTTGGTTTTAATGGCTATGACGATGAACTTTGAACACAAAGTTCTGCAATGAGACAATGACATATCATTCAAACCGATTATGTGAACATCAGTGATTGCAGTTGTTATCCCTGCCAACACTTGGGCGCGACAACCGTTGACATTGTAGGCTGCAAACAACAGGAATGGAGTTCATGCTATGCGCTTGTATCATAATATATATATATATATGTATATGTGTATATCTTTATCATAACTCGATAGTCACTACTACTTACAGTATGTACAATCAACATAAATAACTTCAATAATCTACAAAACCTTTGGCCAATGCAGATCCATAAAACATGATGGCATATCTACAGTCTACTCCAGCTGTAACAATACAGGTAATAGTCATGTAAAAATACATGTACGGCCACACTCTCGCAGTCACCAGAAAAACAACAACTACGCTCCGCATCTGTCGGCATCCACGATAGGGGGTAATGATACAGTGATACACAGTCGCTGATATGACAGAATTAACTATCCTGTGGTAGTCGCTTACTTGATACATACTGGACTATCCTGTGGTAGTCGCTTACTTGATACATACTGGACTATCCTGTGGTAGTCGCTTACTTGATACATACTGGACTATCCTGTGGTACAGTCACTGACTTGATACATACTGGACTATCCTGTGGTACAGTCACTGACTTGATACATAGTTGACTATCCTGTGGTAGTCGCTTACTTGATACATACTGGACTATCCTGTGGTACAGTCACTGACTTGATACATACTGGACTATCCTGTGGTACATTCACCAACTTAATACAAACAATCCTGTGGTGCAGTAAGCCTTGATAGTTCTAACAGTTATCATAAATGATATCTCCAAATAAATTACCTCAGTGTTCACCAGTGGTCTCTTCGACCTTACGATCAAATGGATTATGGACCATTGCTCCTTGCGAAACTTACACAGACATGCTGAATAACAGGTTATTGTAAACTGGGATTTGAACCCAAGACCAGCTGATCCTGGTATTAAAGGGAGTTTACTCTGCACAGCCAGTCATGGGACCTTAGATGCTGCTTACACTTTGAAAAGATCCTAAACTTGTCCACATCCAGTTGAATACACCTTGAACGCTTCCTGTATTCACTTTCAGTGTCAAGTAGCTAGATATGTCCCATCGCAATGTGTATCACATCATCAACACCCCTATCGTTACCATGTGGCAAGTTTTCAAAACACAATATTTGGCTGTCACAATTACAGGTGCCCATTTCCTTTGAACTTGTGACTTGGTATAGTCTGAAAATTCAAAGCAACAACTCATAGATCATTATGTCGTCTACCTTTTCACATCATTCTCTGAAAAGTGTACATAGCAACAGTTTGCATATTTATTCAAAGAAATAGAGAAAAATCAAATTCCAACTTTGCGAATGTATATTTTCAAATTGTCAGTAGGGATCCAGGTCTTTCCAGACAATGTAAGCATCTACCAAGATTTAAGTTTTCAGAATTATCACAAGCTTCCTTAAAATGTTCCCCTATCGTAAATGACTTGCCAAGATGGAAGTTCATTTTCAAACATTCTCTACTTCACAGATCGATGACACTTCACAAAAATGAAGAAATCTGATATCTAACCATTCTGAGCATACAATACCACATTTTCAAAAAACCTGTGTAAATATTCAATATAGCCAAAACACGCCTATTTTAGAGGTATCTTATTATGGTTTGACACCCTTAAATATCCTACCAGAACATTCCCCAAATGCATGTTCGTTAACGTCACGGTTCCTCTTTCAAACATCCTGAAGTGTTTATCTTAGGACAGAAAGTACCGGTAGACAACTCTTGTCTAATGTCATTGTTTTTGTGGATGTTTTTATACCTTACCCAAGTCAAAATGGGCTTAAACATCAGATTTTATCACACACACTATGTACAAAAAGAGGCAGCGTTTAACATTGCCAGAAGCAGTCAATTGTAGAAACAGGGCAATCTATACTACTCGAATGTAAGGACCACCGAACGCCTTCATATTACTATACTTCATCTGTGATGGCATAACAGATTAACTATAGCAATATGACAGAACCAGCTGGTCCTTAACTTATTTTGAGTGGTATAAGAAGATCAAGCAGTATCAAAAACATGAAGTTATCGTAATGTCATCATTGTATTTCTTGCATAGCAATAGAGAGCACAATTAGCCAACTGAAAGTATATCTAGTGGGTCTTCCTTTCACCATGTAATCATCAAATTTTCCAGCTTACATTGGCAATCACGATCGTTGAAAGTTGCAATAATTAATCTCATGTTGATCTTTAATCAGCTACAATCATGGACACAAAATACTACCCGATTTCGGACGAGCTAGATCAAAGCAACGGCTGGCAAAAAAAAATGTATTGCACCATTTGGGTCTTCAAAGATAGAAAATATCAAGTGTCATGCCGTTTGAGTTATAATGATGAAACATATATTTGAAAATTAGACCAGACCACAATATTATTGTTGGGCTTGAAAATGTATGATCGCTTCATCTACATAACAGAAACTTTTGGTCTGGCCTTATCGCTGATCAATAGCAATGAAACATTACATCTAGTCAATGAGTTCTTGGGATGAAGCTGACAAAAGGATGATACATCACATGGCTACATTGTGATGGACACAATGAACATCCACAAATCATGCAGAAGAAGGCACCGCAGGCTGTGCTGATAACCTAATAATAGCTTGTTAAAATCTATAACTATGCTTCTGGTTCCAACCTTACTGTCCTTGAAATCTTCAACATCAGCTCTGACCAACTTGATTTAATGATTTACCGATTTCTGAGAAGCTAATAATGAATAACAGGAGGCAAGACAAAAATAATTACGAAAAGTTTTCGGGGTTGAATCGAAGTTAAAATCCAAAACAAAATTATCAAAGATAAAAGTTCTGTTATACAATGTTGTACCAGGCAACACCTGCATGTACCATGGTACCATGTTGTACAAGACACCACCATGCATTTATGTACCATGGTATGACGTTGTACCAGGCTACACCTGCATGTACCATGGTACCATGTTGCACAATGTTGTACAAGACACCACCATGCATTTATGTACCATGGTACGACGTTGTACCAGGCTACACCTGCATGTACCATGGTACCATGTTGCACAAGACACCACCATGCATTTATGTACCATGGTACCATGTTGCACAATGTTGTACAAGACACCACCATGCATTTATGTACCATGGTATGACGTTGTACCAGGCTACACCTGCATGTACCATGGTACCATGTTGCACAATGTTGTACAAGACACCACCATGCATTTATGTACGATGGTACGACGTTGTACCAGGCTACACCTGCATGTACCATGGTACCATGTTGCACAATGTTGTACAAGACACCACCATGCATTTATGTACCATGGTACGACGTTGTACCAGGCTACACCTGCATGTACCATGGTACCATGTTGTACAAGACACCACCATGCATTTATGTACCATGGTACGACGTTGTACCAGGCTACACCTGCATGTACCATGGTACCATGTTGTACAAGACACCACCATGCATTTATGTACCATGGTACGACGTTGTACCAGGCTACACCTGCATGTACCATGGTACCATGTTGCACAATGTTGTACAAGACACCACCATGCATTTATGTACCATGGTATGACGTTGTACCAGGAAACACCACAGATGCTGTTGTGACATGTTTCATCACACCTCTAATTGCAGCACCAAATTAACAACATCAGCAACAGCTACTGAGCAGCCCTGGTAAGCAACATTTCCACAGAATGGGGTGGGATGAGGATGTAACAAATACCGGTACAGTTATCAAACCATTTCAGGCTATGGAACCAGTGACAAGCAGAAAATAGGAATATTTTCAGAATAGTCTCAACTTGAGATGCATTAATGAAACAGACCAACGTGACTTAAGCAAACAGCAATATCATCTCCAAATAAACAGAAGGAGTAATTATGAGAAACTTATGTAAAACATCAGATGGTGAGTGTCATGCAAAAAATCATTTTCCATAATCAGTAATTAAGGTCACAACTGCTTAAGGTATTAGCAGAAAAACTTACTAAATAAGCCAACAAGCAAAGCAGTGTATAAGTTAAACTGACAAGCTGTATTATCACAGAAATATATAATATGCATTGTACTGTTGAATCTCTTCCATGCTGCCCCAATATGCCCTTCACTAGTCAACTCATGGGACTGAGCAATACCTAGCAATGCTTTAAAATAATCAGTGATCAATTGTTTGATAGGCATTACTTAGAAGTTGACGAATGACAAGGTAGACACAATGTTATGGATACAACTTCTTTAATACTGTAAAAAGCAACATTTTGGTATAGATCCTTATACCGTTGTCAGGCAAGACTGAATGAGGGACATAGTAGAGAATATATATAGTAGGTGGAGGATTAACAGTAACAACAATTGCATACATGAGTGGGATAACATGAGAAAGTGTTCTCTGTCCATCGTGTTGTGACAGTATTATCCTTCTGTTGTCAACACTTGCTCATGTTATCCCACTCATGTATGCAATTGTTGTTACTGTTAATCCTCCACCTACTATATCTATTCTCTACTATGTCCCTCATTCAGTCTTGCTTGACAACGGTATAAGGATCTATACCAAAACGTCGCTTTTTACAGTATTAAAGAAGTTGTTATCCATAAAATTGTGTCTACCTTGTAATCAGTGATCAGTTTTCCTGAATTCTTACATCAAGTAATATTGAATAGTCTTATCTGAGGAAATATTTCAGTCATATTGACTGGACAGAAATTGTAACCAAACAGTTACTGAAATCCAAGGTCTCGTTTCACAAGTTGATCTTAGCAATACAAATGTTGTAACTCCCATACTTTAACATAGACTTAACACTGCAGCACAATGATCATATTGTGAAACAGGTCTTAAGGTGGGGAACTTGGATCTTGTCATTTTAAAATCTGTGCCATTGTGAAAGAACACGATACAACTATCTTACTTCACAACTATCTCTCCCCATGCAAAGTAGAAGGCCCAACATGACATCAGCGTGTCTGTATGCCAGTCCATTCAGCATTGTGTCAGCATTCTAGCAGACATAATTAAAGTTAATGTCCTGTTGAATAGAATACAGCTATGATCATATACATTTGTTGAGGTAACGTCTTGAGCTTCAATCACATAATCTGACAGACAGCATATCATTAAAAGAAAAAAGAGAAAGGTTTCCTTCTCAGGTTTTATCTCCTATAAAATGTTCTCCAGTGCAGCATCCCTTACATTATCATCAGTGCTTGCAATAGAGGTACTTAACCTAGCATCCCGAACCTCACACAGCACTGCCAAACACTTGCTCCATGCATTGTTGTTGGCTGCCTAGCACAGTGAGGAGCTGTGACTTGTGACAGCAATAGTAAAGAGCACTGCAAGGGCTAACACTGTGATGAGCTTGCTCCACTCAGGGTCGTTGGCTGCCTAGCACAGTGAGGAGCTGTGACTGGTGACAGCGATAGTCAAGAACACCGCAAGGCCTAACACTGTGATGAGCTTGCTCCACTCAGGGTTGTTGGCTGCCTAGTAGAGTGGGGAGCTTTGAGTGGTGACAGCGATAGTCAAGAGCACCGCAAGGGCTAACACTGGGATGAGCCTGCGTCCACTCAGGGTTGTTGGCTGCCTAGTAGAGTGGGGAGCTTTGAGTGGTGACAGCGATAGTCAAGAGCACCGCAAGGGCTAACACTGGGATGAGCCTGCGTCCACTCAGGGTTGTTGGCTGCCTAGCACAGTGAGGAGCTGTGACTTGTGACAGCAATAGTAAAGAGCACTGCAAGGGCTAACACTGTGATGAGCTTGCTCCACTCAGGGTTGTTGGCTGCCTAGCACAGTGAGGAGCTGTGAATGGTGACAGTGATAGTAAAGAGCACCACAAGGGCTAACACTGTGATGAGCTTGCATGGTTTTTGGCCACCTAGCAGAGGGGAGCAGCAATATTAAAGAGCACCACGAACTGGCTATCGCTGAGGAGCTTGAATATAAGTATGTATGGAAGATTCTGATGTGATTTCAATAACCATGCTGAGTCTTGTGAGCTAAGCCGACTAGAAATGTTTACAATGATTCAAATTCTGTCTTCAATACTATCCAAAAACGAGGGAACTCCAAGATCACTATACCTCTAGGAAGAAATAATGCCAAGCCTCTGCAGCTCACCTTATCATGTATTACCGTATTACATTCACATGACAATAAAGACAGCCATTCAGGACAGCCATGAATTATCAATACCAGGAACACATTTAGTTTTCAAAATGATAAAATATTTTAAACTAAAAGATGAAATAAATGATTTTGTTTCACAAATACTGCTAGTTCACAACTTGAAAATTCTTAATATGCAGAGTCATCAGTGTCTTATGATAAACACAGCCACAATAATAAATTATCTCCCCTTACAAAAAAATTTGAATGATCAAATCAGGAAATTAACTGGAGAAAAACTAGACCGTATAATGCCCATACAATAGAGTAGTCTCCCCTTATAAGAAATTGTGAATAATCAAATTGGCAAACTGATAAGCTCAAGGAGAAGTAACCCAAACCCATGCACTGGAGATAATTACACTAATGTTATAACATTTGTTGCTATCAAGTTTTGTAACATACCAGGGATTTATCTGGACCTGCTTAGAAGCCAATATTTGGCCCCATTTCTACAGCAAATGTCAGTAACAATTCCCAAATTGGAACTGAAAATTTTAATATGTATTTTAATATATAACTAATAACTAATCTTATAGCTTTGTAGAGGTAACCTGTATTTTACTGAAAAAAAGGATCAATAAAAAGGAAGAGTTTTTAATGCTTAGTTTTATATTATTGTATTGAATGCAATCTCAAAATACCATATTCAAACAGGTCTACCTCTGAATATAGAAAATATGAACTTTAAAAAATCCCTATTTTGAACCAAAAATGATTTTATTTTTCAAAATTTGCCAGCCAGGGTCACTTAGTTTAGAATCCTAGATAAATTCCTAGATACTGTTTTACACAAATGACTGTTGGTTATTGTATATACAGCTATAAGTTACATATTGGTCAAATCTAACTTAACACTACTTCTGCAACACCATCTACAGTAAGCAGCGATGAATGTCAGTCATGGCATAGCCTTTTGGAGTTGTGGCCCCTGAGAAGAAAGTGTTGAAATCTTCAATAAGTTTCACTTTTCATTTCTTAAATTTACAGTACTGTTATCATGAAATCAAAAATGTTCCTTGCTAGCATCATTAAAGTGTCGTATTTTTATCTAGACATATTGGAGTATCTTGTCATGTCAGGTTCACTGTACATAGGCGAGACAATGACACACATAACAAGGCTCATAACATACAATGTAATTGTACACTAGCTTCTCGTCAAGTGTGGTACATCAAGGAATTTAAAGTCTACAGTCTAGGTGTTATTGTTTGCTGATTAGTTTTCGTCCACTAGTCCTTATAATGATAACATAAAGCAAACCCCTTAAAAATGGCAATTTTCTACTAGTCCTTATGATACCTTTACCATTGGGCAGTTTGGCAAGGACTATAGGACTAGTGCCAATTTCTAACCCTGCATGATTTACAATAAATATCTGAACCACCTTCAACATGACGACAAAGTGACAAGCAAGTTTCATCTTAATATCGACGGCAACATCGGACAAACAGGCCATGACATAATCACAACTAGACTTATAGCCCAGGTGAGCTCAAATCTTCACTAGTAATGCTGCTATTCCCATGGTTACGTAGTCTGTTGTGATTTTGGCTTTTCACAAAGGAGTAAATAGAGAAACAGTCTCTGGTTTTGGGTCTGACGACAGGTTAACATCATACTTTGTACAACTAACAGACAGAGTGACAAGCAACAGACATGGAGATACTGCCCTGAGAAAGTGGATGTGTCTAAGAAACAAGTACCGGTACAATAATTAATACAAAGTCTTGACTTCAGAAAGCAACACAAGAATAACAAATTATTAACAGTCAGATGATGGGCAGACAATGTAGGGACAGACCTCTTGTTCAGTACTGGGCACTGGTCATGTATCTTAGGGGAGAAGACTGAGTTTGTGGGACATGTTGCTTCTCAGAGATTTTTCATCCTTTAATATGAGTGAGTGAGTGAGTATGGTTTTACCCCGCTATTAGCTATATTCCAGCAATATCATGACAGGGGACACCAGAAATGGGCTTCACACATTGTACCCATGTCAGGAATCGAACCCGGGTCTTCGGTGTATGTCAGTTTTAACCACTAGGCTACCCGACCACCCCCATCCTTTAATATGACACAATGTATGACCGCCGAACCTTTTTCACAATCTGACTTACCATTTCACGAGAAAACCTGCATCACATGTATCAGCCGTTAATATGGCATCATGTTTTAATGAAACAACAGCCAGCGAGTCCTGGATCATACATATTGTCTAAACGCCATCCACACTTTGTAACACAGTCTCCATAGTTGGGGTGTAAATAAAATACCTCATAACTATATTTGCTTTTTAAACTGAAGTTTCAGATAACATCAATGCAGTTATACTTAAATCAATGATAAAAAGAAATCTAGCCCCTCTCCATATGAAAACATGGAAGACAGTACTCAAACTACAGACTTTAGAAAAAGTGGGACGAATTTTTTTTCACTTAATCCAGGTCTGGCTGAAAAAATATTTAAACCCTCAAAAATACCTTAAATTCAATTTTTGGCTGACAATACTTTGTGCGATAAAGTGTCCAATTTCTTTGATGATTCAATCTCTAAGACTGTTATTTTCGTTTCCCCTGCACCCCCTTCTCCTCTATAACAAAAGACCAGTGCACACCTGAAGATGATCTGACATCAGTAAACACTCAAGAACCAGGGAGTGATCTCAGTGCTGCAACAGATGTAAGTCTATGTTAATGTATAGAGGTTAGACCAGTCTTAGCACTACGATCAGTTTGTGGCCCACAACGGCATTCAAACAATATGAGAAACCAGGAAGAGATTTTGGCAAAGGTATCAGCTTGTCTGGCAGCTGTGCCATTTCCATGAAGGACACCAGTTTGGCTTTGCATGTCAGTTTTAATCACACCTTGGTATACAAAGAAAACCACATCTCACTACTGCAAAGACAGAATATCAATTCCTTATGGACCAGGGAACATGTCTAAAGATCACCGAACTGAATAAGATTCTTGTAATGTATCAATGCCAGCATAAAGGACAGAGTACATGGTGTATTTTGGATGACAAAAAATCCCTTTCCCTATTTCATGACTCGATAGAAGAAGTAAAATGAATTGACAATTCAGAATCTACCTTGAATGTTGGCATACTGTATTGAACTAATTCATAGGACAAGGTCAAAACTGGATATTCTAAACAAAAACTTTAAATCTTTGGTTTTAAGACAATCAACCGTCTTTTGAAGAACCCAGTGACAGAGGTATGTTTAACATAATCTATAATTACAAAAACATTCCAAGTCTTACCAAATGAAAGTTTTTGTTTAGGAATGTTTAGGCTAGTTTTGACAATCATTCTTAACTGTAAGGAAATCCATAAATGACTTAAATAAAATCAGTAGGGTCATATCCTATTACTGTTCTGACCCCACTGGTCACAATGGACAATTTGTGGTTTTCCTTTTTTTTTTCAAAACCCTAAAACACAATCATCAGCTATTCAGGCCCATTAAAGCTTCATCCATGAGTTCATCATCTATTTCACAAGGGGAGTGACGGGTATCCCCACTCCCTGGGGTCTCGGAATTACTCGTGACCTTGACCCCGGCAGGGCTTTGGCTGGGGCGTGGTGACTGATGCACTTTGGATTTAGGAGAACTTGACACAGTAGAGGATTTCACAGGAGTCGGTTTACCATCAGTGGGTGGAGGAGGAGCTGGTGTATCTTTAACTGGACTTTCAAGAACTGGCATAGGTGACGGCCCGTTGCTATTGACCTTGGGCGTCCCCGGACAATCTATAACAAGCCCATTTTCTGGACTACTTGCATCACTATGAGGGCTGGACACGTTCTTGTTGACTCGTTGCTTTTTTCGTGGCACACACTCTAGCTCGTCCATATCGCGAGTCTCAGGGGTGGAAGCTTTGGGCGTCGGCACTTTGAATGCTTCTCGCTCCTCCTTGTTAGGAGTCTTTTCTCTAGAACTTTCTCCATTGAATTTAGTATTGTTGAACACAAGAGGCGAAGTGCAATGTTTTTGCGAAGGACTTCGCTTCTCCACACCTACATTTTGCACATTCTGAATCGTCAAAGGAGAGACACTCCCCCCTTTAATGCTGCCTTTATCTGAGAGTTCAGATTTTTTATTATTTGACACATTTCCCACAGGTTTATTCCCTGTCACTGGAGACCCACTTCTCCCACTCTCCACGGACTGTCTTCTGTTTTTATTATCATCCTTTGAAAAGGCATTGACTTTATCCTTTCCATCAAGCACAGAGTTTGTTGAAGCACCTGGCCTACCAGGACTATCTTTAATCCCAGGGCTTGACTTGCCTCCAGGGCTAGCCCGACCCACTGGGCTGTCCCTATTTTTCAGGGCCTCCTTATTCACAGGACTGGCCCTCCCAACAGATCTAGAGGAACCTAGACTGTTGGTCCTTGGTGAAGAAGACACTGAATTGTTTTCGGATGTAACCACCTTGTTTAGAGGAGAGGAATTTTGCCCCAGTTTTATCATTTCATTACGACTCACTTTATTATTCACAGAAGACAACACTTTGGGCGAATCCTTATTTGAAGATCCCACAGACATATTCCTTTTGATTTGAGAATCCATCCGGTTCCGGTTCGTGTCACCAGAATCACTTTTCTCTCGCTCTGTCTTTGAACTATTTAACACATGATCTTGAGCCTTAGGGTCTGAGCGGGAGGCTCTTTGCTCAGCCAAAGCTCTGTTCTCCTGTTCAGCCTTCTCCCGAGCTTGTTTGGCCAACACTTCCCCCGGTGTCATAGTACTGACATGCACTGCAGTAGTGCTGGATTTTGTCAGCTTGTCAATCACAGCAGACAAAGATCCCTTTCTCGATCTGGCAGCTGGCAGTTTGCCTTTATTTGCACCAGCATCACCAGACGATCCTGAGCCGGAACCATTTCCACCAGCACCTTCTGAAGCACTTGAGGACTCAACAGGTTTGCTATTTACAGTGGAATTACTTTTCGAACTGGTATTCCCAGAAGCACTGCCACTAGAGCTTTTAGTAACATTAGCACTGGAACTTGCCGAGGCTTTAGAACTGTGTGAAGCACTGGTGTTACTTGATCCCCCAGAGTTGGGAGCAGCTCCTGATGTATTGGTGGAGAGATCCTTGGAGCTAGATGCTCCTGAGCCTTGACTGGTGTTGCTGCTGTGACTAGTTCCACTGCTCGAGGAGGAGGAGGATAATTTGGGGATTGGGGGAAGACTAGCCACACTACTAGCCGTGGGCGCATCGGGGAGGAAACTAGCTATGGATAGGGCAGCCGGGAGGGAAGGGCCTGAGGTAGATGAATTCTTGCTGGAGCTAGAACTTGAAGCATTGGAGGATTTTGGCGTACTGGAGGTTTTTGAAGCGTTCTTATCCTTTGATGAGCTACTGCTACTAGATTTTGTTAAGCCGGAACTCTGAGATTTTGTTGAGCTGGACTGAGGCCGAGAAGAGCTTGATGTTTGCGTTTTGGAGGAGCTTGATGATTTGTTTGAGCTGCTACTGACTGATCTATTAGAGCTTGAAGATTTGGATGAGCTGGTGCTGGTTTTAGGTGATCCTGAGGATGAGGATGAGGATTTAATTGTCTGAGACGAGGACAGTTTTGGATTTTGACTTGATGGCCTTGCTGGACTGGATGAGTGACTTTTAGACGAGCTTGAAGGAGTTTTAGCAGTGACCGGTGTAGTTGGAGTTTTAGCACTACTGGTGGGTGTTGAAGATTTTGTCGAGGTGACAGATTTTGGCGAATTTGAAGCTGAAGGTGACTTAGAAAGGTTTGACACAGGGTTTTTTGACAAACTGAGTGATGTGGGAGGTTTTGGTAGACTGGAAGAGGATTTGGAGGATGTGAGGGATTTAGAGGAACTTGATTTGCCCGATGACTGGGAAGCAAGCTTGGAGGGGGAGGACGTTGGTGTCCTGACTGGACTGGGTGAGAGAGATACCTTTGAAACTATTGGTGCCTGAGGTCGGGATGAATTAGACACTGATGTTTTAGTGGATGTAAGATTTTTAGCGGTGCTCAATGTAGAAGGACTCTTTTTGTCAGTCTGGACAGTTACTGAAGATCCTGAGTTAGGAATATTGAGTGGTTTGAGTCGGATTGTAGTTTTAGTTGCCAGTTTAGGGTCTGACTTGCTAACACTATTACCCTGAGATTGATTTGGACTTGCTGATCTCTGAGATAAAGATGATGAGCGATGAAGACTTTTTTGAGAGGATGACTGTGATTTATGGCTTGAAATTATGTCTGGATCTTTCAAGTCATGTTTGGAGACAATCAACTTGTCTACCACTGGAGTGGATGAGTGTTTGGAGGACTTCTTGGAGGTGTCCTCCTCAATTTTAAAAGAAGGCTCTTTTGACACTCTAATTTTCAGCTTGGTGACCGACTTTTGATCACTCTCCACAGTTGCAGCATGATATACAGTTTTATTCACAGCCACGCTAGAATACTGGTTACTCTCACCCAACTTCCGCTTCTTTCTCTCCTTCTTCGATTCATCCTTCCCTCTCTTCCTCTTCACAGATTCACCACTTGAGCCATACTTGCTCTCTTTCCTTTTATACTTTTCACTCTTTCTACGGGAGGAGGTATCATAAGAGTTTTTTGATTTGTTAGTAATCTGCAGCCTGGTAGGTGATGCTGCATATACTGCTAGCCTCTCCGAACCACTGAGGCTTGGCAAAGGTTCATCCTCATCCTCATCACTCTTAAAGTCAAACGTACCCACATTGCTCTGTTTGCCAAGGCTTTTGCTTGACAGAGATTCCATGCTCACAGCAGGTGCGCTGCGGCTATCACTATGCCTCAAAGCAGGCAGCTTCAACTTCAACCCCTTCCCTTCCTCAATTTTCACAATACTTGTACACATTGGTTCCACATTTTCATTTTTTAACTTTTCAAATTTTTCAAACAAACCTGTAATCTCCCTCCTATCCGAGGAACTGGATTCAGTCTTAATGGGAGGTGTCTTAACAGAGTACTTGGTCTCGGGAAGATCAAACGCTGTCCTATCAAACATTGCACTGTGTAGAGGATCAGACCTTTCACGGTCAGGGCTAAAAACTTCCTTGTGAAAACTCGAGGAGATGGGAGATTTGGAGTCCTGCCTGGGACTGCTGGACTTAAAGCCTAAAAAAGCAGCATTTCTTCCACTGTTTTTATCTGACGCTATACTGGAAGAGGAACTACTAAGAGAAGAAGCTGGGTCTAGAGCCTCGTTTCCCTCTCCCGACCCAGCGAGGAGATCCTCAAGAGAGGTAGAGGCATTCTCGTTTTTTGAACCCGGCGATGAATTTTTGGATAAAAGACTCCTCCCAGGATCCGCGTCTGACAACAATGCTGACAGTTCATTTTCCGTCGCTTGCTTTTGATCCTTAGGAATCAAACTGTCCATACTATCTGCAAGCTTCTTCAGATTTGATTCCCCGAATGAATCTTCTGTTAAGTCAATAATGGACTGCAGGCCTGGTGCAGGGGGCAGGCCAGAACTGCTTTGTAAACTAGAATCAAATGGACTACAGCTCGAGTCTAAGTCTATAGTGGTTATCTTATCATTTCCTTCACCATCACTCAGTCTATGTTTGGGACTTCGACCTAGCTGGTCAGAAGTAGAACGTCTTTTGCGCACACGTTTATGAAGGGCTGATGGTTTTGTTGCATTTGCCAATGGTATAGAACCTGCTGCTGCAGCAGCAGCGGCGGCAGCTGCAGTTGAAGCAGCTCCCGTAGTCTGATCTTCTAAGAGTTTGGACAACATGGGACTGTCATTCACTTCTTGACTAGAGCCATCATGTTCCTGGTCGAGAAGTCCAGCCAACAGAGGATTATTGCCAATTTTGTCCAAAGGGGGAGAGAGGAGGTCAGCGATGGTACTGCGCATATCTTGCATCTGTCCCCGCATATCTTGCATCTGACCCCTCATGTCGGTCATTTGAGCAGGTGGAGGCAGCTGGTTGACTTGCAGCTGATGCTGTTGCTGCTGTTGCAGTTGATGATGGTGGTGATGGGACATCTGGTGAGTCATAGGGTGGGGCATATGGTGATGAGAGACTTGGTGTTGCATTTGCTGCATAGGGGCCATCTGCTGGGGCACCTGGGACAGGGCGGGGTTCACGAACACGGGTTGTCTCCCCCTGGAGTGTATACTGGGTGTCTGTGTGGGTTGGGGGCGGTTGTTGCGCTGCCATAAGGCCATCTTCATCGCTGCCAGCCTTTCTTCAAGTAGCTTCTGCAGCTGCTCTCTACCCTTCTTGATGATCGACCTCAGAGTGATTGGGATTGACAGGCATCTGAAAAGAGATGACAAATCTTACAGTATGTTGAAACCCATCCTCATGCATTTGCCTGTACATATATTCCTCCTTCTCCTAAGTCCAAAGTCAGCAATATTTCAGCCATATTTCAGCCATATCACAGTGGCCTCTATATAATCAAATCTGGACCAGACAAATTGGCACTGATATGCAATCAACCATGCTTGACCACCAAAAGCTTGTCAGTCACCTTATGACAAGCATAGGCGACTAGTAGTTTAACGCCACACTCAGCAATATTCCAGCTATATGACTGTGGCCTGTTAATTATGATATCGTGAGCAACGATCAATTTGCTCTCCTTGATATCTTGTACATGTAAATAATTCGTGAAAAAAATGTCCAAAATCATATTTTGGGGAGGATAAGCGTAATAGTGTAATTTTAGGCTCAAAAGTGTAAATATTGTGCCCAAAGCGTAATGGTTGGCATCGCTGCAACATGTGTGTGTGATGACGAATGGAAATGTATTTTACGCGAAATAATCAATAAAAATTGTGCCAGATGTACAGGTGGACAGGTATTACATTTTGGGTTGACAACAGCTGAGTGAGATGTGCGTGGTATAAACAAACTATAACATTTTTTACAAAAAGAGTCAGGGACAGATGTCTGTTTGCTCTTAATGCCCATTGCTTCTGAAGTTCAGTGGATGAAACTAGACAATGTTGCAAGTGATCTGTTTTGACTTCATTCCGGATTCCACAGTCTATATCCAGGAGAACTGCTCACATCTCTGTGAAATGCTTGTCATTAGAGGCGACTAACGGGATTGGGTGGTCAGACTCGCTGGTTGACTTGGTTGATGCATGTCATTGATCCCAATTGCATAGGTCGAAGCTCATGATATTAATCACTGGATTGTCTCGATTCTTTACAGACCGCCGTCAAACACCTCGAATACTGCCGAGAGCAGCATTAAACAACCAACCAAGGCCAAGGTTTGAGATAGTGCTATGTATTTTGTATCTCGAATTTGTGATAAGAGGTCAAATTTATATTTATTTTTATCGTGAGGAGGTCAGGACTGGATATAAGCTTGAGATATCGGTACATTCAAGATAACAGGGTCGGAAAGTAATTAGGTCATTAGCCTAAAAAGTCACAAAAAAGGTAGAATACAATGAGAAAAATATATTAATCACTTTCTAAAATATTATCTTACAAATATGTGATTTTAAAGAAAGCAATACAACAGTTATCTCCCTTACCTCTGGAACACCCTGGAAGCAAAGTCATCAGTACAGAGAACTTGGTCCGTGTGACCTGAAGACAGGCGACACTTGAGGCTGGTGATATCTCCCAGATCTAGCTCCACGTTCAACATGGAGTCATATACAGGGTGTTCCATGGTTATACAGATCTGTTGGAGGGAGATCGTCGTCAGCTCTATCACAACAGCATTCGCCATATCTGAAACATTAAGTGGCACAGCTGAAGTGGATTGTGGTGGGTAGGGAGATCGTTGTCAGCTCTATCACAACAGCATTCGCTATTTCAGAAACATGACAAGCTTATTACATGGGTCCCTTGATTTTCATGCTTAATTTTGAACAATGCACCTGGTTGATTGCCTGTCATTGATTGTGGATCTCTGTTGAGGCTGAAGTTGTAAGTGTTCTCAAAGCATAGGAGTAAATAAAAGCATCAAAACCATAAGGGACGGTTGAGTAGCCTGGCGGTTATAGCGTTCCCTCGTCACGCCGAAGACCCGGGTTCGATTCCCGACATGGGTACAATGTGTGGATCCCATTTCTGGAGTCCCTCACCGTGATATTGCTGGGATAATGCTTAAAGCGGCAAAAAGCTATACTCACTCCATAGTCATAAGAAAAGCTAAAAGCAGAATCTGTTGTATGATTCCAACTACATCAGAAACATGGGTTTAAGAATCACTATAAAATAGTGATGATACCAGGAGTTTGCGAAAGGATGACACCCATTAGTGACACCCATCACAAAGACAAGTCAATGGTCACCTGGGCAAACACAGAACCTAGGTAAACGATGGTAAACTTCGTGACACCCATCACAAAGACAAGACAAGTGGTCACCTGGGCAAACACAGAACCTAGGTAAACGATGGTAAACTTTGTGACACCCATCACAAAGACAAGACAAGTGGTCACCTGGGCAGACACAGAACCTAGGTAAACGATGGTAAACTTCGTGACACCCATCACAAAGACAAGTCAATGGTCACCTGGGCAGACACAGAACCTAGGTAAACGATGGTAAACTTCATGACACCCATCACAAAGACAATTCAAGTGGTCACCTGGGCCAACACAGAACCTAGGTAAACGATGGTAAACTTCATGACACCCATCACAAAGACAAGTCAAGTGGTCACCTGGGCCAACACAGAACCTAGGTAAACGATGGTAAACTTCATGACACCCATCACAAAGACAAGTCAAGTGGTCACCTGGGCCAACACAGAACCTAGGTAAACGATGGTAAACTTCATGACACCCATCACAAAGACAAGTCAAGTGGTCACCTGGGCAGACACAGAACCTAGGTAAACGATGGTAAACTTCGTGACACCCATCACAAAGACAAGTCAAGTGGTCACCTGGGCAGACACAGAACCTAGGTAAACGATGGTAAACTTCGTGACACCCATCACAAAGACAAGTCAAGTGGTCACCTAGGCAAACACTGAACCTAGGTCAACGATGGTAAACTTCGTCCCTCATCAGCAACCCTAGTTTCCAGAGGATGTAACTCAGTGTCCAACATACCTTGTTTGGAGTTGGGTCTGATGCAGCTGCTGACGACAGTGTTGAAGACAAGCTGCTGGCGTAGATGACTGAGAATGTGAGCAACGTTCATGGGATGTGTGAACGGGATGCGGGACACCATCACACCAGGCTGGTCCAGGGAGCTGCCGTTCACGTTGCTCATGAAGTACACATGCTGCTGGTCTGGCAAGGACTGAAGACAGACACCATGATTATGTGTAATAGAACAGTATCACAAGTCCACTCACAACGTCTCCTACATTGTCAGTATCTGTGTTAACCAGCAGTCCTGATTTTATGTCAAGTAGATCCCAATTCCTCTACAAGAAACTAGCAAGTATTATCACCATGTGATTTCATGTCATGTAGATCCCAATTCCTCTACAAGAAACTAGCAAGTATTATGTCATGTAGATCCCAATTCCTCCACAAGAAACTAGCAAGTATTGTCATGTAGATCCCCATTCCTCTACAAGAAACTAGCAAGTATTGTCATGTAGATACCCATTCCTCTACAAGAAACTAGCAAGTATTATGTTATGTAGATCCCCATTCCTCTACAAGAAACTAGCAAGTATTGTCATGTAGATCCCCATTCCTCTACAAGAAACTAGCAAGTATTGTCATGTAGATCCCCATTCCTCTACAAGAAACTAGCAAGTATTGTCATGTAGATACCCATTCCTCTACAAGAAACTAGCAAGTATTGTCATGTAGATCCCCATTCCTCTACAAGAAACTAGCAAGTATTATCACCATGTGATTTCATGTCATGTAGATCCCAATTCCTCTACAAGAAACTAGCAAGTATTATGTCATGTAGATCCCAATTCCTCCACAAGAAACTAGCAAGTATTGTCATGTAGATCCCCTTTCCTCTACAAGAAACTAGCAAGTATTGTCATGTAGATCCCCATTCCTCTACAAGAAACTAGCAAGTATTATGTTATGTAGATCCCCATTCCTCTACAAGAAACTAGCAAGTATTATGTTATGTAGATCCCCATTCCTCTACAAGAAACTAGCAAGTATTGTCATGTAGATCCCCATTCCTCTACAAGAAACTAGCAAGTATTGTCATGTAGATCCCCATTCCTCTACAAGAAACTAGCAAGTATTGTCATGTAGATCCCCATTCCTCTACAAGAAACTAGCAAGTATTGTCATGTAGATCCCCATTCCTCTACAAGAAACTAGCAAGTATTGTCATGTAGATCCCCATTCCTCTACAAGAAACTAGCAAGTATTGTCATGTAGATCCCCATTCCTCTACAAGAAACTAGCAAGTATTATCAATGTCCTGACAGACTTCATGTGATGCCAATCAAATCACAGTCAACACCTTTACATATTCCAAATAGATTAATTATATCAAGGCGAAAAATATGTCAATTTTTTTCTGGTCTAAGGGTTAGATTGATGGAGTGAAAAGCCAAGAACATAAAAAAAAATTTAAAATACTTCCTGCCCAAAACAAATACACTTACATTGAACTAAAAAAAATATTTTTATTACCATGAACCCAAGTAATTGATCACAATTACCATAAACAAAACATGTGGCCTAGTGTTCATTTCCGATATCATGTCACTCCAACAACTCAAATATCAGTGGAATTCCTAACACAGAGACCTCACCTTGCAACCTAAGATAGCCGTTAGCCTGTGATCAGCTGTGTTCGTCTTAAATCTTCAACCTGGATGTTCAATTTGGATAGCTGTTGTATAATCTAGGAAGTCCTTTTGTCATACCATGAAAACAAGCTACACAACTTACCACAAAGAGCTCTGTCTCATTGAGAGTTTTTCCATTTGAATATTTTTCCATTATGAGGGACAACAGTGGTTTGGGTTCGGCACCTTTCTCAATGTCTATATCTGCAATAAGAGAAAAACAAAATATAAGGAGGTGAGGTGAAATGGGGTTTAACGTCGTATCCACGATTATTGCACTTATTTAGTGACGTGTATGCACGTGTGTGTGTGTCCTTGTTTTAGCCCCCTAACACCGTGCGCCAGATAAGGTAACAACAGGTTCTATCTTTTAATGTCTTTTGGTATGACATGGCCGGGAATTGAACCCTGGACCTTTGCTCTCCCCGGCGGACGTTCTACCACTAGACCGTGAGGCGATCACAAATATAAGGAAGTCTCAACAGAATACAGAACAGTGGAAGACCAAGAAACACTTCTATCAAACTAGTAAGCTCTGCAACACTGAGCTGAGGTTAACTGGGTTTAGCGTCCCATTCAGTATGATGACCTGTACTTGTCTTATCCCCTTAATGCCACACACTAGGCAGGGTAGCATCAAGTACCATCAGTGATAGAAACAGTTATTTAAGACAGTGGATGAAAACCCCGACCTTCCAACCTCACAAGACCACAGAGGTGATCCCTAGGAACAGGAATATGATAGAACATCAGTACTCTCTTATTTGTCATCGGATGCTACTAAATAAGGTTGTCTGTTTGTTGTTCATGCCAGTCAGCAATATTCCAGCGAAATATATATATCACTGTGGCATGTAAATAATCATGTATAGGCCAGCAAACCAATTGTTAGTATTATGAACTAATGTCCCTTGCTGAAATATACTGACTTGTATGTGACTGTATCTTCTGAATCATAGACAGTGCCAGAGGGATGGGCTCCGGCAGCTCCAGCACAAAACAGGCCGGGAAGGTGAAACTGTTGACATGGGTCAGGCCTTGAAATGATGGGATGCTGAAACAACAATTGTACCATTACAGATGGACTGATGACACATGGGTGTCTCACAACAGTGACTGTTATCTAGTGTTATCTAAGAGCGGAGGCAGATCCTGAAAGGAGCATGTGGAGGAGGAGGGGCATGTGGAGAGGGAGGAGGAGGAGCATGTGGAGACGGAGGAGGAGCATGTGGAGAGGGAGGAGGAGCATGAAGAGGGAGGAGAAGGATGAAGGGTGTGAGGGGCAGGAGCATGTGGAGAGGGAGGAGGAGCATGTGGAGAGGGAGGAGGAGCATGTGGAGAGGGGGAGTAGCATGTGGAGAGGGGGGAGGAGCATGTGCAGAGGGGGGAGGAGTAGGATGAAGAGAGAGGAGTAGGATCAAGGGTGTGTGGAGAGGGAGGAGGAGCATGTGGAGAGGGAGGAGTAGGATGAAGGGTGAGGAGGGGGAGGAAGATGGGGAGGAGGAGGAGTGATGCACAACCCATGCACCTTCAATGGACGAGCAGTTATTGATTCAAACACAAATAACTCAATTTCTGTAGAATCATCCATGTAAACTCACCCTTTCCCATCTCTGTTTACAACAGTCATGAGGGGCATTGTCTGCAGCTTGTTGGGTGTGGCCGCCTCCAGACACACGGTCACACTCTGACCCAGGCCGTGCTCCGTGATGGCTGAAACAGAGGCACAACCCTTATATTCAACACCCTCAGCCTTTTTAATACATTATTCACTGCAGTAGAGTTCATGTACCTGTGAGAATCCAATCATGAAAATCAGACCTTAGTTCTCGCTACCACTTAACAAAGATATGAGGACATCCCATTATGGGTCTTGTAACAACAAACTTTCATACAACCAATCAGAGCACCGCTTACCAGATTAGGAAAGTGACAGTTGGAATGTGTTTTCTTATCATGCAGCCTCAAAACACGTAACACAGGTTATTCCAAAAGACAGTTTCGCGACTGAATCTATACAATCTGGACCATCTATTAGCCATTAGCCATTAGCCATTAGCATCAACCAAGTCAGCAAGCCTGACCAGCCGATCCCGTTAGTCGCTTCTTACGACAAGCACAGTTACCTCTTACGGCAAGCATGGGTTGCTGAAGACCTATTCTACCCCGGATCTTCACAGGTGTGAACAAAAAAGTTTGGGTTGATGTGCACGTGGAACGTTCCTCATGATCGACTGTGGTTATGAGTTTGTTAGTTGTGTGCTATAGTTGACAGTGCAGCATCATGTGCTAATGTATTCCTAAATGAGGGAATTACAATGGAAATGTTGTGTTAAAACACAGTTAATTAGAAATAAATGTTCACAAATAACATGAACTTAATCCATAATTTCAGGGTTAGAAACTAATGTTTTTTGTCCACTAGTCCTTATAATGATAACATATAGCAAAACCCTAAAAATGGACCAATTTCTACTAGTCCTTAGGATACCTTTACTATTGGGCAGTTTGGTAAGGACTACAGGAATAGTGCCAATTTCTAATGCTGAATTTGTGTGTTAAACTATGAAACTGTGTAACTAGTAAAGTTTTAGGGGATACATTAAAGATTCCAACTTGTTTCAGGGCTTTCTTTGTTCTATCGTCCCGGGACAAGGGAGTTAAGTGACTATATAAGTCCAGTTTCCTCCTTTGCCGAACTGGCTTAGAATTTCACAGCTTGATTGTTGTGCTACCAAGGCTAAGTATGAGTTATGTCCCTTATATGCCCATCCTATTCACCAATCAGATTCTCTAATTTCACTTGCATTTGCTTCAAACAAAATGACGTCAACACCATAATGAAAATCTGGGACCCGTTCCAGAAAGCGATCTTAGTGCTACGACTGTCGTAAGTCAGTGTTAAAGAATGGGAGTTACGACCAACTTAGCGCTAAGATAGCTTTGTGGAATGGGGGCCTGTATCATTCTTCGCGAAGTGAATCAAATCACTTGAGGGCTTTGATTAAAACATGAAAGGATTTGGAAAATATCTGTTGACGCCAAGTTGGCGATATCACATGCTTTTCAAATCCTGCAATCAACCATAAACTGTACAGCATTTGCCATGTTGTTTATGAACCGGGTGTCGATTTCTTTAAGCGATTTTTTATTGGACTATGCATAGACTTATAAGGTCAGCTAAAATAACTCAGAAATTCCTGCCTAGATCAGCAAGGTTGGAAACTGGACTTTTATGGACAGTTACCTCCCTTGCCTTGGGAAGATGTTTTCACTCTTAATGGTTAAGGAATCAACAGGACTGGTGGAACAAACAGCATTACCCCTGTCGAGGAGCAGTTAGCTTTCACCAATGACAATGGCATGATACTCACGAGTTGTTGCCTCTAGGATAAAACACAGATGTTCAAAAAAGCGAAAGAACCTTGTATTACTCACTACTTCTTATGATTCAAGTTTAAGTGCACTGCAAGTCCCATTGAACACAAGAGACTATAGATATGCAGTGTATTCTATTTTCGGTTGGTACAGTAGTGGTCCAGGGACTCCCATCGTAATACCTAGGACCCCAGAACTTCATTACTGACTGTCCCCCGGACTCGCAAATATACAAACCTAGTTTAATCCCTGATATTCATTTACATTGAACGAAATGAAAAACCAACATTTTACATCAAGCCAATTCCGTTACACTAAATAACTTTCAGGAAAGCCTTACAGGAAGGCCAAATGCTCACAGACTAACCCTAGCTAGATGTCAAGCTTGTTTTTCACTTCCAGGATTTGTACAGAATTTCAGTAATTTTTAAGGCCTTTTTGAGGCTCATACCCCAAAATTCAATATGAAAACGTGAGATATTTTCTGCCCTTCCATTCAACTTTTAGATTCTGGCACATTTGACTCCAACAGCGGCGGCTGACCGTTGGAAGAGAGATAACTCGAGTTACAGACCCTATAAAGGGAAGAGTTCTTTTCTGTGAGGTTTTTAACAAAATCCAACAGGTTTTTTTCACACTATGAAAAGATGTATATGTTTCTTGTCAGTTCACTCAAGATGTATCTGGGTATGAAAATTACAGTTTCAAAGCACGTTATCCATTTTTAGGCTTTTTAATGGCCAACATCTGCATCCAAGGCCTTGTCAGACCTGTTCACATCCTGACTGTTAGTATCTGACTTCCTCCAGGACAGTAGCATACTGAATACAATGCAAGATCCGCAGTGAGTTGCTAGATGTATACTGGCCTACCTTCCACTGTCATAGCGTGGGCTGACTTGCTCTTCTTGTCTAGTAGATCATAGGGCGATACAAAATAAATTAGCTTCATTGGCAAACCTGAAAACAAAAGAGATTATATTTTTTAGAATAACATTTTGTGTAAAACAAATACAAAAGTTTGACATTTCAAATTACTAATAATTAATTCAGAGTTTAGTATTTCAAACTACAATCCATAAAAGATTGTTAGTCCCCATTAAGTAGAACAAAACAAGGTATTTTGTCCCTTGGCTTAAAATCAGACAACATGATCTGCCTCAGGGCTATTTGGTGAATTATGAAACTAGCTATATATTGCAAGAATGGGTTCAATTAAAACAACCATGGGCCTCATTTCACAATGAGGGGCGGTCGGGTAGCCGAGTGGTTAAAGCGTTCGCTCATCACGCCGAAGACCCGGGTTCGATTCCCGACATGGGTACAATGTGTGAAGCCCATTTCTGGTGTCCCCCGCCGTGATATTGCTGGAATATTGCTAAAAGCGGCGTAAAACCATATTCACTCACTCACTCATTTCACAATGACAACTAAGCACAATGACCACCTCACTTGCCGTAACCTAGCATCTCAGTGTCAAATGGGGATCATGATTATCTGCAATTCAACCTCCTGCACTTATAATATTGTTTTTGAACAACCATTCCTGTCAAATCTTGGTCCACATCTCAAGATATACTGGGGTAATAAACACAAGAAAATTAATATCTGTTCAAATTAGCATCCTTGACAATATACATTATGCTATTATGGCTCTGTAATTCTTTGAGGTAATGGTAACAAATGGACCCAAATTATGCCTGAATGAGTGAGTGAATGCTGTTTAATGCCCAGTCAAATATATTTTCATTGCATCACATCTATATAATCAAGTGTGGACCATACAAAGAAGTGACTGAAGTATGAACGAACTGTTCATGTCATCAGAGAACCAGGTCAGCCAATTCATTTTAGTCAGCAGCGTTAGCAATTGGCACTAGTCCTATAGTCCTTACCAAACTGCCCAATTGTAAAGGTATCATAAGGACCAGTAGAAATTGGCCCTGGTCAGTTCTAATGACAAGTTTACCGGATATGACCGTAGATAAGACCCATTTTGAGGACCAGAATACTGCTGACTGCAGCAAAAAAAAAACCATACTCACTCACTCACTCACTCACTCATTCTGTAGTACACAGCAAGTATGCAGTACTGCTTACCTCCCTTCCTTGGCAACAGGATACCTAGAGGGGACTTGTGTATATAGTTTCCAACACCATTGATAGAGCTGTAAATAAAATCACATGATGGTAAGAAAATGAATGCAAAATATGTGAGGTGAGTTGAAATCTGGGTTAACGTGGTGTTAAAGATTATTGAACTTATAGTGTTGTGCATGCATGCGTGCATCTGCTTGTAACAGTTCGGAATAAGGACGTTTTAATAGTGCTAACCCACTGAGATACCATGCCGCAGTTTAACATAATGACCAACTCAGACACAGTATACTGACTCTGAGCTGACCAGTCCTTGTTTAATTCCCCTTATGCCGAGCGCCAGTCAGGGTAACAACAAATACTATCTTTAAACATCTTTTGGAATGACGCGGCCGGGAACTGAACCCCCGACCTTCCGTTCTCCAGGCAGGAGCTCTGTCTACAAGACCACAGAAGTGGTCCACGAAGAAGAAAAAGAAACCCAGAAGTATGCAAGTCTGTCATACGAGGCTTGTGATGTATCAACATGAAAAATAGTTGAAGTTTACTCAAAGTTTCTCATTTCACAACTGTATCTATCGTACAGCGAGAACAAAACATTCTGGCTATCAGAAGGAAGCCCCTGCAGATGAATCTGTTGTATGAAGACACCAATTATTTTACCTCAAGTCATTCACAGTGGACCACTGACAAGTTTAAAATCATTGTGTCCTCGTTCATCCATTTCACATAACAAATAAAAATGACATAGAAAAAGCAAATTACACAAAACTGGTGAATACAATAAACTTGCTTAAATAAGTTTTATCCATGGATTATTTTGAATAGAATATTCTAACACATCAGCATGTGATAACTATACTGAAAACATGTTTAAGAACACCCACAATTTGAATGCTATTTTGCAAATAAATTGGGTGTTCTTTAACTTCTTTGAGTAGTACCGTATTCAACCTAATAAGCGCCCAGGGCACTCAAAATTAGAAATAGGGGGCGCTTATTAGAATATTATTTTGAGTTGAAAGGTCGTAAATTTCGTGGTTTATGCTAACAGCCTGAAATGTTTACATACGACAGATATATTTTTCAAGAATTTAATTGCCCATAATTAAGGGTGATATAACACATGAGTGCGTATTATACACGAATAAATAAGTCTTGTGTACATTTATCAATCGGAAGGGGTGCTGATTGGGATTGTTCACTAGCCAATATATTAGCAAATATCGCCGTGGGCGCTTATTAGAGCGGGGCGCTTATTACGTGGAATACGGTAGATGTAGGTTGACTTTACCTTTGTAACTGGGCAAGAAGGTTGAGATCTGATTCCAAAGATTGTAGAGACAGAAATGCTTTACTTTTCACTTTTCTGAAACAAAACATGTAAACAAACTGAAATCAAAATGTTTTGCCTTTTCTCGTAAATTGTGTACAAAAAGTATTTCAATTAATTTAGCTTCTGGTTGTGAAACATCACATTTAGCCATATTCAAACAGTATGATGGCAGCCATTAAATTATCAAGCCTGGATCACACACTCAAGAAACACTGTATGAATAACAATCTCCACTACAGGGCATGATGACATGCAAACTCCCACAAAAACTACAATTTGGCATCGTCTTCCAACATCAGTTGCCAAATAGTCAATTTTCAACGTATTGTGTTTCTCCCTTTGTTTTGTGTAAGACTGCACAATATAGATGCCCTCCTAACTCAATACAGACCAGGTGGTCCTGTTATTTGTGGCCTTCCCAAAATGGTTTGAGGCGTATCAGGTTTCATAATTTTATTATCATCATAAATTGTAGCCTTGTGCAGCATGTGCTAAAAAATGTCCATTGCAGCAGTTTCATGTACCGTATTCAGGACATAAATCAGTGTGTTGGACGTGAAACCAAATAGAACCATGGCCAACTTCGAATGGGTTTGTCCTATCTGATAAATGCTCCTTTTCATCTCTTCGCCAGTCCTGGGTAATTCATCAAAATGACACAGAGTAATCAGATACTACTATATTTATAAGCAATGATTTTGTCATTATTTCTAGGGATTTTTTTTTCAAAAAGGTTAAGAAAAAAGCAACAGCTTGCAGCCTGAAATTTTCAACACAAATGAAGGGAATGAAATACCCCAGGGCCCACTTGCACAAAGCGATCTTAGCGATAAGACTATTGTAAGCCTATGCTAAAGTATGGGAGTTACGATCATCTTAGCGCTTAGATCGCTTTGTGCAAGTGGGTCCAGGAAAGATACTACCCAAACAATGATGATACAGCAAACACTCTGAAAGAGTTTGAAATATTTGCCCAGGCCTTTCCAAATTAGAAATTAATATTATTTTCACTCATGTACAAAATTGATTCCTACAAAGTTGCCACCGAACAGTGGTAGTCCACAAGGAAGTTCACTTGTCCTTGCTGAATATTTCTAGACTCAGTGTTGGGGACTTATGTTAATGTCAAACTTCTTAATGATCCTGTGGTTCCTCCTTGTCATAACACCAATGTCAAACTCAAAGGATACAGATTTCTGGCCCTGGATTCAAATACTACAACAGTTAACTGCCACAACTCCTCTTTATTTGGAACACTAAGGAGCATAAATGTAAGTTTTGGTCATAGTTTAGATATATTGCAGTCTGTGTCAAAAGCATTTGAATCTACCTGCCTGAACGGGTATTTCGGCATTACTTTCAGTAGATGTTAGTCTCAGTATATGCAGTGGTGGAGGAAAACTATCATCCATGCAACTAATTTGGGTTAGCTGACGGTGAAGATGACTTCTGTTGAAAATCTAAAAGATTTTTATAGTGAGTGAGTGAGTGAGTTGGGTTTAATGCCGCTTTTAACAGTATTCCAGTTATATCGCGGCGTGTCAGCTTAATGTGGGAGGAAAGCCCGAAGTGATGCAGGTCTCAGACGTTTACCACTTCGGTGAAACCCACGAGCACGGGTATAGTGCTGACAAACCTAGAAACAGATTTTTATAGTGTGATGACAGCCAAAATATAGGAATATGTCAATGATATTACAGAGCTATGGTATTTGCAGGAATTGATTGTCTAAGTCTATGGACGAGTACAAGTTGATCTTATAAGACCATAAAACATTTTACAAGACCAGTTGATATTGTACTTTTCATGTGACTAAAGTATGTGTAACCTCTTACTTGAGGCACACGATTAACTGCTGGCTCGTTGGTCCATGACCAGCTAAAATTACGAAAGGCTTAATGAAGCGTAAAGTAGATGGCCCATCTAGCTAGTCAAAATTTCACCCCTTCTCTGCCTATGTTTATTTTTTTAAATTGGACACTGCTCGTGAATCATGTAATTTCGATGGAAATGGTTAAGGAGGATGAGGTTGTGTGGAATGGTCATCATTTAGGTAGAATGTCACAACCAGTGGCGATTTTGTAATGTTGTATACAACAACATCCTTATTTGCTCATAAATTGCAACAAAATGAGGCAAATTGAAGCCTGCATTTAATCTTAGAGTGCAGGAAAAATCGTTTTAGGGGTCAGGAGTTCTAAAAATGTTCAGAGCCCCCTGAGTAGCTGTTGCAGCCTCAAACATTTAGTTTTGGGACTAACTTTTGAAAGGAGCAAGCCCTGCTGGCTACATACGATGTATTTAATCTACCCTGATACCCTGCTGATGTTAGTGTTATAATTCAAATAATTGTATTTGTCTAAAATATCTATATTATAGCTAATGTGTCTTCAGTGATAAATACAAACACTGACAAAATCCGCTGCCTCTACAACAAACATCCCGCTGCTTCCAACACAGCAATTAAACTGTGGGACATTTACAGGCAGAAATGATTAACGCCCCACATAAAACAAGTTATCTGCACAGCACTCAGCTCTTTAAGCTAACTATGACAATTAATAAACAAAAAGTCGTCCAAATTACCATTTCCAATTACACAGAGTTTTGAACGAGGTCAAGAAGTTGTAACAAGTACACCACTGAATTTACACTTCCAAAATATCTCTAGACAAAACAAAGTACCATGTTTCCTCTAATAAACGCCAGGCCTCCATTACATGCTGGCCTCTCATTGGTGCCGGGTCAAACACTTTGTCGTAAAAATAGAAGACGAGCCTCTATTACATGTCGGATCTCTATTTCTGTGATATGTTGGCGACTAAAAATCACTGTTTCCAGCAAATGTACCCTTTGTGTGACTGCAGAGTTCGGGAAAGGTGATGTCATAAGTTGCCACTATGTCAACAAACACTATAATTGCCAGGCCTCTTATACAATGTTAGAAACTAACAGTTTTAGTCCACTAGTCCTTATCATGAGAACATATAGCAAAACACTTTAAAATGACAAATTTCTACTCGTCCTTATGCTACCTTAACTATTGGGCAGTATGACAAGGACTATAGGACTAGTGCCAGTTTCTAACACTGCTTATACATGCATGCCTATAATAGACACTTGATCAATGGCTTGCCAAATTTAATATACGAACGGGCATTTTTTAGAGGAAATACAGAAATGTTACAACACTAAGTACGTTGAACGCTATGTACCACCCTATAAGAAGGGGTCTTCAAACTAATTTGGAGTACAAATAGACCATAGCTGCAGTACTAACGGCATCAGAATGTATTTCAAAGATAATTTACAGTAATTACATCTGCCTTAGTCTTTGGTTCACGCCTGAATTGCTTGAACAAGAAACAACATCAATTACTGACTAATGTTTTGTAGGACTAAATTGAACTTATGCAGCATGGTCAAATGAATTCTATGCACTTACGTACGTTCGGAGTCAAACTTCAGTTTCTTGCATACACTGCTATTCCGCCATGATGGAGCGTACAGCGTAGTAATAGTATATACCCAAAAAGTGAAGCATTTACGATGTTTGTTTGCTTGTTTGATGCTGGTGACCTAATCTAACCCGGATTTGGGGTCTGGGACGAGTCCAAACTTAATACCCGGGTACCCACCCCCTATTACCCGACCCTACCCGCTTGAGGTCTCAAGAGGTAGGTAGAGACTGTTCGATTGGGAAATGTTTGACCGTAGCCCTGGCAAAATGTGTTTAGATACATGTATAAAACGATCTGGTGTGTACCCTGAAGTTTTATTTTTATTCAAACATATAAAAGTCAGAAGGAATGGGCGTAGTAGTCAGAAATAACTGCAAAAATTATTGACTTTAAACACTTGTCTTTAAACAATATATCACCTGACTAACCACGGGGCCCGGGTATTCCTGTGTGTACCCGGGTCTTACTTAATACCCACCCGACCCGGGTACCCGAGTTACCTGTCCCAGCCCTACTGGATTACTCATGGGGGTTAGGACAAAGTTCATTTTGAAATTGGGATTTGTATCACCATAAATCAACAAAAGGTAGGATGGCAGAACTATTAAGACAGTTATGGGAAACATATACTTACTTATCACCAACAATTTGATATATTTTCAGTAACCCTTCTAAGTGGGATGCAAACTCCGCAAAATCTCTCCGACTGAATAAAAAAACATTTCATGGGTTAAGAGTAAGACTAATGACTTTAAAACTTGAATGAATGTGTTGAAATAGTTTTTGTTCTTAAAAGACATGTTGTAATACCGTATTCAATGTAATAAGCGCCCAGGGCGCTCTCAAAATTAGAAATAGGGGGATCTTATTAGAACATAATTTTGATGAGGAAAAAAAAAAAGAGCGGAAAGATCGTAAATTTCGTGGTTTATGATGACAGCCTGAAATGATACAAAAGAAAAGATATATTTTCCAGAATTTAATTGCCCATATTTTAAGGGTGCATATAACACATGAGTGTGTATAATACACGAATAAATAAGTATACATGGCTCAATCGGAAGGGTGCTAATTGGGATTGTTCATTAGCCAATATAAGCAAATATCGCCATGGGCGCTTATTAGAGATGGGCATTTATTACGTCGAATACGGTAGTTTTTGTTAGCTAAAGACAAAATAACTATTAAGCATATTATTCAAATTTGAAAAAACACCGAAACAACATTTTCTTTCCCTGACATCAGAACACTTACCTTAATACTTCCACTAATTCTTGACAACTCTGAAAAGAAAAGAAGAATGACATCAATTGATGTTAAAGTATCTGGACTAATTAAAAGCTTGTTTTGGAAAATCACAAGTGTGTAGGGTTGGGTGTTTTTCAGACAAAAATATAAAACATGCTAGTTTTAACTGAGAAAAACAATGGCCAATGTCCAATTATGGCCAAATGTCCAAGGGAGGCTACTCCGATCATTACACATCAAGCCACGACTTATACAGTAAAAACAAACCTCAGTTTGGTCCAATTTCATCAATATTTGTTAAGTTGTCTGGAAATGAGTAGCTAGTAATAAATTTTGTCGTTTTATAACCACTGACCTTGTCAAAACTCACTGACTTGCCTGCTGACCTATGCATATTAAATATGACATGTCTATGAACTTAATTTTTTGTAGTGTTGGTATCTGGCTAAAATTACAAGATTGATCCTTGTTTGCAATCAATGGTCATAATCATGATAAAAAAATATATGTTCAGTCCATCCTTTCCTTTGCATACTTTTTGTAAATAACAAAAGAAATAGCAAAATTCTTCCATGATATTTTACTTAACTGTTCACGCAAACACACCACAAAACATTTCAATAGCAACAGGCCTCAAAATCTTGTCTATCGTCAAAATTGTGACATTATTCTAAATTAAATGAATACAATTGGAAGTAATCTAAGACAGATTTCATAACTGATCGCTATGTTGAAACTGAAACCAATAAATCATTGATGAAATCAGCTAATTTGAACACATGAATTTGAGGCATATATAAGAAAATGTTGAGAGTGTTTTCCTGGAAACCGCTCACATAGCAGAGGAAGAGGACATCCTTATTACTGACCAGTTTGACAATAAAGTCAATAACCAGTTCAAAATAGACATGTTAGATTCAAAAGTTGTACAGTGTAAGCCAAAGCAAACACAAAATATTTTCTGACAAGTGAAAACCGTCAAAACCACATTATTCAAAATATTTATATATATGACATTTTGAGGAGGAGGACACATTTCCCCAATAGATATCAAAAACAACAAAACAGTATGTTGCATTTCCCTAGAAAGATAATAAGAACAATAAAACAGTATCAAAATGACATTTAAAACAGGAGTTTTACCGAAATACCCCATTTACTCTCAATGAGCATAATTCCTGTATTAAAAAAGAAGAATTCTAAGCTTGAAACACTGTAGCAGGTCAAGTTAACTTCTACTGCAGAAACTGTCTGGGAATTAACTTGGCTGTGTGCCTCTTGCAAGTGCATAGCAACACCTTGACATCGCCTAAGCAGATGTTTAAATATTGATAATTGTCTTTCCAATAAATCAAGTTAAGTAAAACCTATTCTCTTGATTGAAATCTGCAATGATTTGAAAGTAGTCATACATCCACAATCAAATAAGAAAATTCATCAACTGTAGGCAGCTGCATATCTTTTCAAGTGCCAATGATGAGATATCAATATCAATGTAGACAGGATTAACATAGATACTTTCTTGTTCTTCTACTGTGATATTACAGTACAGTCACTTGTAAATTAATCATCAAGCAATTTTGTATTCCTTCAATTCAAAGATTATTTTATTCTTTCACAAAGTAAGCCAGCTAGATATTTAATATTGCACTGACTCAAGGTCTAGTGGCTTATTGAATCAAGATATTACTGTAAAATGATCATGCTTTATGATGTTATACAGTTATAGAGTTTTATTTACAATATATTTATAACATTTGTGTTAAAACATTAACATTTATTTTGTTGTGTCACTCAATCATAATAATAATAATGGTTGGTTGGTTTGTTGTTTTATGCTGCGCTCAGCAATATTCCAGCTATATGACGGCAGTCTGTAAATAATAGAGTCTGGACCAGACAATCCAGTGATTGATATCAAGAGCATCGATCTACGCAATTGGGATTGATGACATGCTTCAACCAAGTCAGCGAGGCTGACCACCCGATCCCTTTAGTCGCCTCCTACGACAAGCATAGTCACCTTTTACGGCACGTATGGGTTGTTGAAGACCTATTATACCCCGGATCTTCATGGGTCCACAATAATATTGTGGCAAAATACACCAGCCAGCTGGGCTACCATTTCATTTGCTGTTACTAGTCCTTACAAAGATCTACTAGCCTCGAGCTAATGGCATATCATAGCTGTCAAATCCTGCTTTTAAAGCACATTTACCAGTACTACTAGCCAGTAACTTTTGAGACTACTAGCCAGAACAAGGCTCAACATCATATTAAGTAGATCTTAATGTTATTATATGAACTCCTAATAGCTGACCTTACAGATAGAACAGAATGTTACTAGACACTTGCCTCGGACAAGTGGCTTAAGTCACAAACTGCCTTATCCAGAAAGTTAGTGAAAGAATAAAAGCAGTTGAAATCCACAATCCCATCCTCAGTGTATATAACCAACACAATGGCTGTAGATATTATCAAAAAAGAATCAGTGTCAGTCATACATCAACATTTCCGTAAACATTTTGACTTTGGATTTGGCATCAGCAGAATGTAATGTCCGTAACTTCAGACTCCAATGACACTAACTTCAAAACTAGTTTGCTTCAAGATGGTTAATTCCTCAGATTTTGCAAGATCAGTGAGAAGAGTCCCCAGCAAAATGTCAAAGCTATTTCCATCCTAAACAACAATTACCCACATGGAATTTTGATAAGACTCCAAACCTAACTCTACCAAGGCTGACAAAATTGATTCCTGCTGCCAGCTTCAAGACAATTTCCATTCCCAATCCAGTTACCAACCTGGAATAAAGTTACGTACGCCGAGTGTAAGAATTACAATAAACAAAGGACAAGGCTTTGCGATGCCCATGTGAAAATAATCAATATTCCAAACCTCACTTTCAGATATACCACCCCCCTTTGTCAGGAATTTCTATCTGAATTTAATCAGAATTGAGACAGAAACATTTCAGTGTCTCGATTCTCATCAGATACATGGTCCAGGAGGCGCCTGGATGAAATGGTAAAAAATACTTTGATATTGATTTTATCGACCAGAACCATGCTTGTACCTCCAGGTTTATCAATCAGCTACACTTTTCTTCTTTCTTGACAGGAATTTTGCCTCCTGGAAATTCATAAGGTGTTTGAAAAAGGTCTGATCTTTGCAGCTATGATGGCTGCATGAGCTTGGTTAAATACCTTGGTTTCGGAAAGATGAATGATCTGGCAGAACTAATTATCTGTTTCTGATCATCTCTCCAAATTATCACTTTTATTAGAAGGGTAGAAAGAGGGCAATTTTCTAAAGACAGAATTGATTGGAACTACCGTAACGTAATTTAGAAAACCGAGATAACACAAATTCCAAACTAGACATCTGTCTATATTTAACCAAAATATGTATCTTTGATACTTTCAAAGATTTCAGAGAATTTCCAACTTTGCTGCAGAATATCCACTGAAAATGACAACCAAATTGACTCAACAGAAACAAAACCTGTTAATCCAACCGTATCTAATATAATACATGTAGATTAATACCTTGGAATCAAAATAATCTTTCAAGCAATTCATCTTAAAATAAGCATACTCAAACACCCATAAATCCACTACCCAACTAAACAGATTTGAGCTTTGGCTTTGAAGGGTTACTATTCTCTACTCCATTTTACAAAAACTAACTGTGAACAACTGGGTTGCATGTTTAAAGCACAAAAGTATTTCCATGACAGCCTATGCACGCAGTACCTATTCAAAATCTCTAACCAAGTTATTACTATAATTGAACAATGAGGAGCCATTTATAAATATGCTCCCGTTCCATGGAGACTTCGAGTGGTAATCTAATAATCCAAGAGGGGTGAATCCTCCCTATCCAAACCTCTGCCTCCTAGGCATATTCCATGACATTCCACGACATCCTTGAGAATAGGAAAATATCAACTTCTTTCTTGTCATCAGAGACTATAAATCAGATAGGGCCTGTGACTGATGACCTAAGCTGTCACCTGTGATCTCGTTGACAAAAACACCCACTAATCGCCAATGTTGCTAGACCCCGAGGCCATGAGGTCATGTCCCCTTTCTGGAGGGATTCATGTACAACGCCCACATTAAAACAAGAAATCTTCATTCAGCCATACAATTTCAATTTTCTTGTTGTCATAGTAACCTGACGTTACTTCGAAGTGAGCAAAAGTCTTTTAGGTCAGTTGACAATGCTGTTCCCTGCAGACTGCTACATCATTAAACAAGAAGCTTAATTTGATTGTAAAGTTCGCTCTGCCTTAGACTTTTATCATCAGTGGACCAGAGAAGCTTGAAGAATATACCAGTACTTCACCATGTAATTGACTTGTGTCTGGAATACCACATGTGATCACTTACTTATAAATGGCTATTCAGCCTATGTACCATATTCAGCTTTAGAAACTAACAGTTTTCGTCCACTAGTCCTTATTATGATAACATATGTCAAAACCCTTAAAAATGGCAATTTTCTACTAGTCCTTGTGATACCTTTACCATTGGGCAGTTTGGCAAGGACTATAGGACTAGTGCCAATTTCTAACCCTGATATTTTCTTGAGTATAATGCGCACCCCCCTCTAGCGGATTCAGTATTTTGGAAAACATTTTTTTTGAATATTATGTGCAGAGAAAAATTACACTGAACAACTTCAGCAAATTCCTGTAATCAAACGGGTGAATAGAGTGAGTGAGTACAGTTTTACACTGCTTTTAGCAATATCCCAATGTCTTCGGCCTGACGAGCGAACGCTTTAACCACTAGGCTACCCGATCACCCCTCGTGTGAAAAGAAACTTGTTCAGTACAAATTTGAAATTTGAGATAAAAATCATTAGACATGTTGATTTACTTTGTATTTTATTTTTGTTCTGCAAGGCATTGTTTTTACATGTAGGGATTAATTTTACCACATGTATTTTCTCGTAAACTAAGCCTGAAACAGCAATCAGCTGTACACACGTTTTCCTTGGAATCTACCGGTGATTCGGTTACAACTTACCCAATGATATAACTTTAAGTATTTTGATGGAAGGGTCGGGAAAAATTGTATCTGAAACAATTTCTTTATCAGGAATAATATATTCCAATATCATGTTATTTTAGTTGCAGCTGTTACTAAAAATATTTAATATAATAATAACCCAAAGCGTAGCACTTCAGAGCAGCTGATCGCTATTGTCGGTTATTTTTTTACACATGCACATGATTGTCTCAAGCCAGCATGCACATGACTTTTAAGAGAGAAAAAGTTTTAGCAATACGACATTTCTATGTCCACAAAGGATATGTTTAATGCTAGCTAGATCGTTTCAGGTGAACAGGCAAGTGAGTGAGTGAGTATGGTTTTACGCCGCTTTTAGCAATAATCAAGCAATATCATGGCGGGGGACACCTGAAATGGGCTTCACACATTGTAACCATGTCAGAAATCGAAACCGGGTCTTCGGCGTGACGAGTGAACGCTTAACCACTAGGCTACCCGACCACCCAAACGGGCAAGAGCCTCACCTTGGAAAACAAACAGGGAGAAAAAAACAACATGAGAACTTAAGTATACAGCAAAGTGAGTGAGTTGGGTTTTGTGCCTGTTTAAATATTTTTCAGTTCTATCACTGCAACTCTATGTGGCATTCAACAACATTACAGCTACATTATGTCAGCCTGCAAATAATGGACAAGCCAGTGGACGTCAAGTAGGACGATCTGGGCCCACTTGCACAAAGCGATCTTAGCACTACAATTATTGTAAGCCTATGTTAAAGTATGGGAGTTACGATGATCTTAGCGCTAAGATCGCTTTGTGCAAGTGGGCCCTGGAATAAACCGAAGCTGATCACTCAATCCATTTGTCGCCTCTAACAACAAGCCACCGGTGCTGGGGACCTTTTTCTAACTGAGGCCCGCCCCTACAGGGTCTGTACGATGACAACAGAAACTTACATTTGCTTCTCCTCCGTGGGCGACCTTGACATCTTTGACCCCTCCGCCCTTGTCAAAGATGATCTGGACATGGAACATATCTGAGGAGATGATGAGGTGCTGCTCTGGACCAGGCTGGATGCTGGAACTCAAGCTGAGCTGTCTGGCTATTGTCTCCAGCCTCTCAATCAGAGACTGCTGGCTGATAACTGAAACAACACACACACAAGGTGAAACAGGTGAGGGAAGAGACGCTCCGGGGCACCAGCATCAGGGATGCAACTATAAACCTTAAACAGATCCTAAAAGCCAAAAATCCTGGTAACCCTAGGAATTTACCTTGTTCAAAATTATACATGGAAGTTAAGGAGTTTTTGTCGTAACCATAACATTTAGGGGTCCCTCGTTTCAAATACCATATTTCCTAAAAAAATATATATAGTTGTTTAGAAGGGGTGGGAATATTTGTTGTATTTTCACTATAATACAGTGAGTGGGAATGAAAGTTTTTTATGGGCCTTTGGCCCCATGTTTACACAATATATGGAACATTATAGGCAAGTATGGGCCATAAATTCAACTTTTATACGGTGCCATAGGATGAAAGTTCGAGGTCCCCCACCCCTTCCCCCAATCATAAACATCATAGACAATCAGCTATGGGTATCATGACACAGAGAAATATACTTATCATATTTTATCATGAGACTGGAAATAATGAACAATTTCCAGACCAAAGCGTCTATATTAATTACACCTCTTCTTTTATTGATTTGTTCACAGATGGCTCTATTTGCTTACCCACAACACCATACCGCAAGCCTATTCACATACAGTAAATATCAATAATGACTGCCACTGTATACATTCTCTATGAGGCTAGCTGTTGTCATCATAATCTATACCTAACATGACACAATTGTGCCCCACTGACCTACTGCTGTAATGTGGAGCAGCAGAATACACAGTATAGCATCAGTTAGTAAGATCTGACCCAATACTGTGCTCTAAATTTAGCATCAAAGTCAAGCGGTCCTAGTCACAGCCATAAATGTCAAAATCTTAGGATTTAAGTGGTTCCTCGACTCAAATACCAGCAGACCCCTCTTTCATTTTTGTCATTGGAATATCATCTGAGAGACAGATATTACTCAACGCATGTGTTGATGGTCAGCTTTGCATATTTTCCTCTTGTTTACGTCACAGTGCCAAAGAAATTTACAACATTTATTACCCATGGATGGATGCCCTTGTTCAAGATTGGAGGACAACTTATTGACCCAAATACATTCTACCGTATTCAGCGTAATAATCGCCTTGGACACTTACAAAATTTACCGGGGTGCTTCTTAAAACTATACACAAGATAAATTTTTCAGAGACTAAGGGGATCAGGCGGTCAGGCTGGCTGACTTGGTTGATGCATGTCATCGGTCCCTACTGCATGGATCGATGCTCATGATGTCAATCACTGGACTGTCTGGTCCAGATTATTTACAGACCACCATCATATAGCTGGAATATTGCTGAGTGCGGCGTTAGACAACAAACAAACAAATGAACAAAAAGAGATCGACCAGTTGAAATTTTTTATAATAGTTTAGTTAAAAGGCAATTATTCCGCCATTCTGCACAGCTGTTTTCTGTGAAAATAGTTTAATATACACAAGAAATATGGACTGTCATGCAAATCTTCAGTCTCATACGTGGCACTTATAAAGATCACTTACAGATTGGTCTGGAAGTTGGAGAGGGGGCACTGATTGGAGCTAGGCCCTTGATAGGATAAATATGGTAAATACGAATCTGCACATATTCAGTTGAACCAAAGGAGTTTTCAAAAATTCTCACTCAGTGCTTCAGATTATCAGGGCCCATGGTGCACTGACCCCAGAACACAAGACGCCCCATTTCATGTCTGAGAAACATGGGTTCCCTGGCTCTATATTTCTGAAACCTGGCTCACCATTTTATCCAGAAGCCATAACAGCCATGAATATTCAAGTGAACACCAAGCCTCTCTGTCTTCAGGTCTATCCCTGCTAGTATATACCAGGGAGCAAGTATGTATGGTTTAAGGTCGCTTTTATTATTCACAACCTTCGACATGATGAAAATGCATACATAGCTAGGCTACGCCACCGTCGCTATATCCCCAAGGCATGGGACTTTAAAAGACTTGGTTCCACCCCTGTTGAACTGGTCTGGAATTTTGTGGCTTAATGGTAGACACACTAGTGGTGATTACGACTTATGTTCCTTCTATGTCGCTCCTACTGGCCAATCAGATTCTACCTCGCATATCACTTGAATTGGCTTCAAACAAAAAGACTGCACACAGTCAAGATGATCTTATGAAAAAATCAAGATCTTTATTAATAATAAAACGGGTCTTCAAGAAGTGCATCAAAACACTTGAGAAAATCGATTGAAAACAAGAAAATATTTTGGAAAATATTTGTCGATGGCCAGTTGACCCTACACATACTTCCCAAATCCTGCAATCGACCGAAATCTGTTGATTTCATTCCACAAATTTTTACAGGACTCATTAGTCCAACCAGAAATATGTCACAAACTCCAGCTTTGTTCTGCAAGGATGGAAACTAAACTTTAATAGACAGTTAACTTTGCTTTGGGAAGATGCACTGCCCCACGTACCAAAGAACCCATGTAAGATACAAAATACTTCGGGCTGTCACTTGACAGATCATGCAATACTTCTGCAATGACTATTAACACCATAGACAGATGTACAGATAGGTAAGAACCTTACACAACTGACTCCAGATTTATGAAGGAGTTCATAAGATTCAATCAAAATAACACATTATCAATATAGTCGCAAGTTTAGCAAATATTCAAGTTTTAAGAGAATTACAGACAGGTAAGAAACATTCACAACTGACACCAGATTTAGGAAGGAGTTCATAAGCTTCAATCAATAGAACACATTATCAAAATAGTCGCAAGTTCAGCAAATATTCAAGTTTTATGATTACATCAGGCTATTGTTGATGCAGTTGCTTCTGAATCAGGAATTGGCTGGCTGTTTTGAACATGCATTTTAATAAGTAAAACTGACCCTACTATAGGTCATTACACAAAATTATAGAAAAATACCATATAAATCATGACATGGACTCTTCTTCCAGGATCAACAGATTCTCATGATTCCTTCATTACACAATGATCTGTCATGATGCCTACCTTTGATAGCTCTCTGCAGTGAGTCAAGGCATCGTTGCAGGTGACCTTTGTCCAGAGCGTCTGGTTGGTGTCGTTTGTCCTGCAACACAGAGGGCAAGCGTTAGATTCACAACTGATGTACACTCCAAACAAATGACACCGATAAAAGAAATGTTGTTCTTCTCAAGCATACCACAGAGCACTCAAGGACATTTAAGTGTGCCCTTTGAGATGTAGATATGCAAAAATGATACTTTTGAGTGAAAACACAAACATGTATTTGAAATTCTGTTCATTAAGCATGTTCACATGATTATCATGTGTTTGTCCAGTTTAACAGTAATAATTCATTTATCACTGGCTTCACATCATAAAAATCTTCACAGGGTATTGCTATTTTACAAAATATAATTTCTAAATGGATCCTTAGCATGATGAGCATGTGCATCTTATTTTAACAGTGCCATTCCACTTTGAACTTGGCCCATCAGCACTTCAATGTAAGGAATTCTAAGCACTATCAACAGGGTTAGCAAACACACCCAAACTATCACCTTTGTGTAACCTGTATGTTATCTCTGTAGTAAGGTTTGTTTGTTTGTTTGTTGTTTAATGCCACTCAGCAATATGCCACTTATATTACGACGGTCTGCAAATATTCAAGTCTGGACCAGACAATCCAATGATTGACATCATGAGCTTCGATTTACGCATTTAGGATACAACATGCATCAACCAAGTCAGCGAGCCTGACGATCCAATCCCGTTAATTGCCTCTTACGCCAATGGTTGCTGAAGGCCAATTCTAACCCGGATCTTCAAACATCATAGATTTGCATGGGCTATAGGATACGGTATATCTGTTTCAGGGTCTGTATGACAATGCAGCAAAAAGTCGATAATCGGAACACCTCTGGTATCTGTTGGAGCCACCTGCTTCGACCAAATAGGTATTTAACCCAATGTAAGTGACGTACAGGACAATTACCATAAATATTCCTTTCTGAGGCGACACTGACACTGATCTACAACAGAGATATCGTTAAACTTCCCTGTGCACTGGATATGCTGATGTCACTCGACACAGGGCGTGACGACTGTTGATGACATTTTTACAATCATCATAGTACTGGGTATTTTAAAACACAATTATAATTTATACTGCAGCAGCAATTACACTATATAATACTGGTTAGCCTGGTAGGTTAGTTCATCCTGAACAGTTCTTTAAAAAGATAACAGCAAAATCAACAGCCAAGATTTTCATTCAGTATGTTGCTTCAGAGTTAAGGCAGGTACTAGTATATTACTCATCACCCATGGCAATTAAATGCAGAAATAATAATCACTCAAGGCGTACACCACTCCACGGCCAGGGCTCGAAATTAACATAAGTCTGTAAGTCGGAGATATTCAGGAAGGGTTGTGACATTTCCTTGTGGACTACCACTTTGACCATTTAGTAGACGTTATCTGTGCAGCATACAATTTTTTAAGACTACTTAATTTTTAACCCTGCTGACAGTGAAAGGTGGTTTCAACTTAAGATTATTTATTGCTCAAACATTCCGTCTGTAGCATATACAGTACTTAGGTTTTGAAAGTATTGGATATCATAAAATGATGGCATCCTTAACTGTGCAACAAGAAATGAGACCTGGAGATTAAAATTAAGCTTCTGAAAAAAGCAAATAAACCCTTCTAGAAATACAACACTGAACATCTCTATCAGCTCATTGCAATTTACCCAAGCGATGCACCACAAACTAATATGGTACGGAATTAAAATGAAATTAGCCAGGTGTTTAAGCACCTTGTTATTCATTCGTCGACCATAAACAAAAGTTGTGCTCATATTTAAGTTCACACTGTAATAATACCTCCAACACAAGCCAAGTGTGACAACGCCAAGAGCTGTTCTATGCTTTCTCTGCATTCGTATGCAGAGCGAGTTGCCAATGCATGCAGTGTGTGCAAACAAACTCAATCCACAGCTAAAGTGCAACAGCGAGAGCGTCATCAAGCACCAGCTACACCTTGCCCTCTCGTCAACACAACCAGCCACAACAATCAGAGGCAGAAAGTCCTGTATGTGATGTCCAGCCAACCATGACCAAGAGATGCTTATCCTGGTGTTTGGGAAGGCTAGAAGCCATTACTGACAGATGACACAACTCAAATCATACAGTTGACACCCTGTACTCTTTATGTCGATACTGATTCGGAAATAGCAGGCAGATGTGTATATTACGTTTGTTAATGACCTGAATTAAGTGGCTTTCCGATAAAGATCTAGGATCTGTTGATGTCCCAGTTTCAAGTGGCCAGTATTTCATACAAAAAACAAAAGTTTCACGGTAGTATTACAAACCTGTAGATAGGACACCCCATCTGGCAAACATATTTGCGTAAACAAGTTTTCTTTGGTATCATTTTTAGTAGACATATCAGTTTAACTATATCCTATTATTAGCTAAGCTAGGAAGAAGGAAAAGCTTGTTTAGTCAGACTTTGGCGGCAAAAGTCAAAGACTGCTTAATATGAGTGCGTATGGTTTCATACCACTGAGGGTAATATTCCACTTATATGACATTGGCTTCACGCCTTGTCAATAATCGAGTCAGGACCAGATAATCCAGTGATAGAAATGGGAGCCGACTTAGGGTATGAAGACAAGATATCAAGCATGTCATCAAGCCGGACCACCCATGCATTTGGTCGCCTCTGACGACTAGCATAGGTTGCTGGGGACCTATATTCTCACCGAGAATCCCCACGGAGTAGACGTTTGAATGAGTTGGGCATTAAGCCGTTTTATTTCAATCATATCACTGCATGTCAACTTAACATGGAAAGTGATGTAGGTTTTAGATGTTAACTGACAAGCACGGGTATGGAGCTGACAAACAAGATCATAATCAGAGATTTGAACCTATGAACATTGGAGTCTCGCATGCCTAAGTGATGGAACTTGGCGATCAGGCGACCAAAGATGAACATAATACATAATATTACCAACATTATTTATTTAAACAGTGGTAGAAACTAACTTTTTGGTCCACTAGTCCTTATAATGATAACATATACAGCAAAACCCTTATAAATGGCAAATTTCCACTAGTCCTTATGATACCTTAATTATTGGGCAGTTTTGCAAGGACTACAGGACTAGTGCCAATTTCTAACGCTGTTAAATCAAATTATTACATATTAATCACCACATACTGCCAAAGAAAACTACAATGTTCATTTTGACTTGTCAAAACAACATTTCAGAATCCTCTTAACCTCATCAACTGACTAACAGATAAAAATGATGATGAAAACATGCTTGTCTTTCCTGTTGACAGGCTAGATGTTTACAGATGAAGAATTCTCTCCTTGTTACATTTGGAAATGTCACTCAAGCACAAAAACAGCAGGTTCTCAAATGATTCAAGTTCCCCTTCCAGCAATCTACAAACAGTACATGGTTAGAAACCCACTTGAAATCAGTCTTGAGGAAACTACTGCTCAAAATGTCACGATCAACTTATCAGGCACTAAATCAGAATTACCTCCCTTAGATTAATTTACTTTTTTCAAGGGCAGCAGAGGATGCAAACTAGAGCTGTGAAAGTATGGTCAAATTAATTTCCCTAGGCATCCCCTGGACTAACCAGGATTGAGCTTAGCATCTGCAACACTGGAAGAAGACAGTCATCTCACCCTAGCTAGGACTAATTTGGATTGGAAGCCATGCGAAGGAGATTGATTTCTTTCTTTCTCATTTGGAGAAGCATGGAAATTAGCTTACAAGTTCCCCCGTGACTGTCCTTAGGAGTCAATGGGCTGGTCGTACAGCTGGACATGTCACTGGAGGGATTGGGTGGAGGCTGGACTGATAAATCTCTGTGTGTAGGAATATTAGTTCCAGTACAGGTGAGATGAGGTGAAAAGGGGCTTAACGTTGGGTTTAGATTATTGCACTTACATTGTTTGTTTGTTTCTAGTTAAACGCCGCACTCAGCAATATTCCAGCTTTATGGCGGTTGCCTGTAAATAATCAAGTCTGGACCAGACAATCCAGTAATTGACATCATGAGCATCGTTACTTGTACTAGTCCAGACTAATGTATTGCCAGCCAGGTTTGATAGTGATAGCCCACTCAGACACCATGCCTCAGTTATAAAAATAAATATCCCACTCAGGCACATCATACAGACTCCTAACCAACCAGCGCCATGCAGGGTAACAACAAGTGCCATCCTTAAACGTCAGATGGTACGACGTGGATGGGGATTGAACCAACCCTCCACTACACAGGCAGATGCTCTATCAACTACACCACAGAGGCAGCCAACATTCTAGTGTTGGGGCAGCACATGACATGACATGACATGGCTTGGTGAGGCTTGGTGAGGCTTGGTGAGGCTTGGTGAGGTGAGGTGAGTGTGTGTGTGTGTGTGTGGCTGTGTGGCTGCTTGTACTAGTCCGGACTGATGCCGATTTACAGTGCTAGCTCACTGAGATACCATGCCGCAGTTTAACATGAATGCCACTCAGACACAGTATACTGACTCCCAGCCGACCAGTGACCAGTCCTTGTTTTAGCCCTTAATGCCGAGCGCCAACAAGTACCATCTTTTAACGTCTTTGGGTATAACACGGCCGGGGATCGAACCGCGGACCTACCACTCTCTGGGTGGACGCTCTAACGCTAGACCACGGAGGCGGTCAGTTTGGTGAGTGTATCAGTAATTGGTCTTTTGGGACTGTTGTGTGATTGGTTTTCTATTTTTACCTAATTCATAAACATCATTAGTGCAGAGGACTAGAATCTACAACACAGATGTCTGAAGGACAGAAAAGCCTCACTTTGAAGGTTTCTTCTGCAGTGTTCAATCAAGCAGTTGACACATTGTTTTTGTAAATGACACATTACTACTGCCAACATGTTGCCTATGGGCACATGAGTACATATCTAAGGGCTCCCTTGAACAAGTACCGTATTCGACGTAATAAGTGCCCAGGGCGCTCTCAAAATTAGAAATAGGGAGCTCTTAATAGAATATTATTTTGGTGAAGAAAAAAACAGAGTTGAAAGATAAATTTTGTGGTTGATGCTGACAGCCTGAAATGTTTATGTACGACAGATATATTTTTCTAGAATTTAATTGCCCATAATTAACGGTGCATATAACACAAGAGTGCATATTGTACGCGAATAAATAAGCCTTGTGAACATTTATCAATCAGAAGGGGTGATAATTGGGATTGTTCACTAGCCAATATATTAGCAAATATCGCTGTGGGCGCTTATTAGAGCGGGGCGCTTATTACGTCGGATACGGTAATACACATTTCACCATTGCATGGGCTTCCACTACCTGGATGTTATCTTTCAGGCCTAATATCCCTGAAACATTTTACAGAAGACAGGGGCTGTCTAAACATATTTTCAAAGTATGCTTCACTTAACACTGAAATTCCCATTAAAGAACTGTCACAGACTTCTTCGAGGTTATGCTGATTAATGTTAAGTCAAGAATGTTTTCAAAAAGTCTTTTTATAATTGTTACATTCTATCAGCATAATTATTAATTGCCTTAGGAATGTAGTACAATTAGATAAACTGATATTCTGCTTGATTTGTCATCTAAAGTATTATTCTACAGCTTGAGTTAGGAAGTAGTTGTGTTTGTTTGTTGGACCAGACAATCAAATGATTGGTACTGTGAGCTAAGATCCACACCGTCGGGGTACGATGACATGCAATCAACCAAATAACCGAGCCTGACCACCCAATCCAGTAAGTCGCCTCTATGATGATCAGCATAGGTTGCTAGGGACAAATCCTAACCATTCACCCCCAGGGGCTGATAGTGAGTGAGTGAGTTTGGTTTAAAACCGCTTATAACAGTATTCCAGTTATATCACGGCGTGTCAGCTTAATGTGGGAGGAAAGCCGGAAGTGATGCAGGTCTCAGATGTTTACCACTTCGGTGAAACCCACGAGCACAGGTATGGTGCTGACAAACCTAGAAACATGATCGGGGCGAACCGGGATTCGAACCCACAATCATAGGTTTCTGGTGTGCCCAAGGGACGCAACTCTGCACAGCGAATCGCGGCGCCTTAGACGACTGGGCCACCCGCGCCCCCCCCAATCTTAGATTGATAATCAATTTACGATAGATGATGATATAGAACTGAACAAGCTTACTACATATTGAGCAGTCTTTCTCTGTATCCTTTATATAATTAACAATAAATCAATGATGCAATTATTTAATGTCATCATCGTCCAGGAACATTGTGAGAGATTCTTGACATCTCATCACTTCCTACAAATAATAAATTCATTCAAGTAACCACACACTTGATCACTTCCCAAGTCAGAAACTAAATCCAATCAATCATTGATGAATTGAGCATTCTGAGTATCTGGGATGACCCCCCAAAATATGAACATGAAAATGCCTTCAACTAAAATGTTAACAATGATATTCATTCCCTGTGGGTTATTTCCTTTAAAAGGATGCTCATATGCATCTATATCATATAGTCCACATTCAGTAGGCAGTCTGCAGCTTTAGCTACCAGACCAAAGCCTACGTCTGGTAAAATTCTGTTTGGTCTAGTAACCTCAGCTGATAAAAGTCAAGAAATACTAAAATCTAATGTAAATGATGCCAAGAGCCAATTTGGGATGGCGGACACAGACTGCGTAGGCCTATGAATTTTATGAAGCCAACCGACCACATATTACTTTGTTTACCTTGACTACCATCATTGTCAGGAATTCATACAACCTTCATAAAATATCCATAAGGATGTCTTGGGGCTTTTAATTTGTGGTATGTATGAATTACAGTTAATAAAACCAATATTTCACTTTTTCCACACACGTCAAGCAACATTCCTATCATCATTATTGTTTGTGAAAGAAAACACGCCCAGAGTCTGATCACATCATGACACAACATACAAATTGTCATGCATTTCTGTTGCAATGTTTAGCAATATATGGAACTTTAACAAAATAGTTATTTGACGAATCAAACCTAGGTCTATGATGGCACAGCCTTCAAAATTCATTTTCTAAAGGCTAATCCAGAAGATTATTTCAATGACACTCTACTTAACATTTTCAGTCAGCATGATTCAGTTCCAATTTGTAGCAACATTTAAACACTTAGGACTGCTTCAGAATTATAGCCCTCAAATGCTCCTTGTCAATGAACACTTCTATCATCAGATATCTGTTGTCCTCTGCATAGTGTTTAGTAGTCTCAGGCAAGAAGAGTAGTATGAACTTTGAAAGCCTGTGACATGCAAGCCCAGTCACCCAATACATGCAGGTCCATCCATGTCCTACACAAAAGAAGACCTTGTCTGCATGAAGGTAAGAAACCAATAATTCATACTTAACGATGAACAGACTACACATTGGATCGGTATGAAATCGGAAAACAGCCATAAAGAAAGCTCACATACCTGCAATAAGAACCAATTTACCTCTTTACAGATATGGTCTATGAGCCATATCTTCAGGAATTAACTGATAGCATCTTTCAAGACAACATAAAATCAGATTTCTTTTGTCCATATGAGACACTTAGACTGAATAAGAACTTCCCTTACAGATTAATACCACTGACATATGTGGTCATCCCATTATCATTTGAAATATAAGCAAATCCTTTGGGAAACATAACCGGGACATCAATATTTCTATAGAAAACTTGCAGTAACTTTGATATTTACGCTGACACATGATTTCTGTTGCCTACAGACCCTATTTTGGTCAAAGGACTTCAAGAAATATTTTTCCTCTCAATCACAATTACCCATTTCCATGTCATAAAAAGCAGCAAGAAATTATCCTATGCCGTAACAGGAAGCATCAAGGGATTGAGACATTCAAAGCAGCTCAGAAAGATAGTCATTATCTCCTACACTAATAATACATTTAGTTCCATTCTGTTCCCAAGTTTCATCTCCGAACTCCAACTCTCATATATTTTGAGAAACTCTTGACCTTTCCAAAAATCAATTTCCATCACCTTTTCAAAACAGCATTCTGTGGATTCATCAAGAAGCAAAAATAGATTTTCCTGGGGATTCAGAAGGGAGAGGGAATATTGTTTTATGCCCCAATCAGCACTATTCAAGTTATATCAAGCCTGGAAATAAATGTTTTGACAAGACAATCCTGAGGTTTAAAACCTTTGCCACGATCCATGCCATCAGGGCCACTAGCCAGGGCTCTGTTCCGCAAAGCAATAGTTGAGCTACAGCTGTTAGTCTGTGATAAAGTATGGGAGATAAGATCATCTTAGCGCTAAGATTGCAGGGAACCAATGTCGCATTCTGTAACCACCCAATCCTCAATAGTCAGCTCTTATGACAAGCATGAGATACTGGGGACCTATTTCACTTCAAAATACCACAGTCTTAGTGATAATAATCCTCCTTAGCTACCATGCCTCGTCATGAAGTATTACAAAAGAAATGTTTTGTGGACAAGGCAGAACTTGAACTACAAGTATGTTGTTTATTAACAACCTTTCAGCATCCGCAAAAAAAATATCAAAACTGGTAGAATCAGAACAATAGTCCTGAACTAATATCTGGTTTAGCTAAAACTAGTATTTGCAATAAAAAAATAAATTTATTAACTAAAGCTCACGATAAAACAGACAGGTTTATGGTACAAATTAAGGAAAGTTTAAGAAAATCTATCAATTCAGAACTTGCCAGTTCGACCAGTGGCCATAAATTTTTTTACTGGCCCTCTACAAATATCGCTATACACAAGCTAGCAAGCCAGAGGTAGTTTCTAACATAGGTGAGCAGGTGTCTGATACTAGTGATAGGCTAGAATATACCTGACAGAACAGACCTGGGACTATTGATTATAGACTGGTTCAAGTACCCAATGCTCTTAGGTCAAGCAACAGAGATAAGGCAGACAAATTCTCCTTGTACAAGCAAGGTTGGTAAAACAGCTGGCCTGATTAACACCCTCGAGAAGGATTGTCAAACCGCTTTTTTACAAGAGTTCTAGATGAGGTTTATCACAGGGTCTCTGTCCATATTGTATAAAATGTGCCTGTAACGAATAGCTGTACACACAGGGGTCGTTCGTTGCCATGTTAGGTCAAAGCCATTTATAGGCACCATGATAAAAATCATGATTTATACTGATACGGAAAGGCATTTTTGATCAAGTGTGAAATTAAATTCAGTCACTGACATTGAAGAGAGTTCAAATAATAAAATACATAACCATATTGAAAAAGAATATAAAAACTTTTCAAACACAACACTGCACATATTAACAAGAATTCAGTCTCATGATTTAAAAACCCAAGGACCCATCTTTCCATGTTGTGTCCCTCCCATCATGCAGAAGCAAACGTATGGGAACAATTGTTTCATTGTGAAGTCTACACAATATGCAGATATTCCATTGGACATTGTGAGAAGACATATACTTCATACATTTTTTTCACAAGACTAAAAGGATGTGAATACAGACAGACTACTTCAACATCAATGGGGAAGCCCCTGGGAATTCTAAAATAAAATTAAACAAAGAGGTGTCCAGGATAGAAATTAACCAAGATAGTCTACTACTCCGAATAGTGATAGTGATAACATATACCCCCCCAAAAAACAATGTTTGAAATTCTACCTTTAAAATTATTGTTTGTTTGTTTGTTTGTTTGTTTGTTTAACTCCACACTCAGCAATATTCCAGCTATGTGAGGGCGGTCTGTAAATAATCAAGTCTGGGCCAGACAATCCAGTGAGTGACATCATGGGCATTGATCTACTCAATTGGCCTGAGGACTCAAGGACTTTCATGTTTCGAACACTTAGATGCACTGGGCAGTCGGGTAGTCAAGTGGATAAAGCGTTCGCTCGTTACACCGAAAATCTGGGTTCGATTCCCGACATGGGAATCCAAGAAGTAGGAGTTATAGGTCGCACAAATGTTGAATTAAAAAAATCATCTATGTTCAAAACATGACAAAAATCATAGATTTTTTTCAGAAGTACACATATCAAAAAACAAACTAGCACTTTACCTCGTCTAAAAGAAAAGTCTAGTTTGAAAAGAATCCACTAAGTAGTATTTTAATTACAAGTCGCACAAATGCTTCAGTAAAAGAATCTGAGAGCAAAATGAAAAATAGCTGTATGTTTAACTTCTCACTGCACCTCCCTTATCAGTATAAACTGTACCCCACTTGAAGAAGAATCCAGGAAGTAGATTTCAAGTTAAAGGTCGCACAAATGTTGAAGTAAAAAACATATTCAAGCATTCATATTCAAAAACCAGACTTTGTACTGCGCCTCTTCTATTAGTATGGAAACAGTTCCCTAAAACTGTAAACAATCCATGCAATAGTCTTCATGTTAAAGGTCACACAAATGCTTAAGTAAATAAATTCAAAGTAAAAAAATGAAAAAAAGCTGTATTTTTTTCCCTCAGAATATCCAAATATTGAAATCAAACTCCACTCTGTACCTATCCTACAGGTATAAAATGTGTACACCAAGTTTGAAAAGAATCTATGTAGCAGTTTTCAAGTTATAGGTTGGAATTCCTTGGTATAACTATATACCCCCACCCTTTTATGTTGGGGGTATAATAACAATTTCAAACAAGACAAAGCTTCTCATCAATGACAATTGATTACGCAACCAAGAAAGCATTTTTCAGTTTTAAATTTATGATGATTGTGCATTATTTTTTCCTATAGATCCCATGATAAATTTTAATCTTCACCCCAAACCGACCTACTGGTGTTTGTCTACTTATCATACCAAACTCATTGACATTTCAAATCACACTTTAAATAATAAATGCTTTCACAGTTTCAGGAGTATGTTTTTATCAGTGAAAGCTGTGGCTAATATGGCAGTTGTCAAGCAGCAATTGGCATCAAAGGAAATTAAGGAGGACCACACAGTGAGATATTAATAATTCAGAGAACTGTGAGTCATGTCTGTAGGTTTGTTGGTGCCACTGGAATGCCATGCATGGCCATTCTCCATTGAACAAGGGACCATCTCAAAATCAATTCTGGAAAATAGCTTGTTTACCAATGTGTTGATATTGAATGGTGTAAAATTCATAGCTGAACATTCACAAAGTAAGGTAGTTTGGGTTTTTTTCATTTGTGGAAGGTCTAGTGATATTTTTTTGTGGACTGGCACTTTTACCATTAGGGAGAGGCAACTAGCAGATCACAGTGAAAATGAAAATTAATTTCCAAACCCTGTTTAAGCATGTATCCTAGCTCAACCATATTTATTTGTCTCTTCACGAAACGATAAATAATTCACATGCCAATACATTCATTTCATATTTTCCTTTTCAGACATACAGTACAAACAAATCAATTCAGAGTAGTTGAAAACATTATGTTCGGTTCGTGAAGTTGATAGCCAGTGATAGCAAGTACGCAAAATCTTCAGTGTTTAACATGTTTAACATGAAGTTTATGATAAGGTAGGGTGAGGTGAGGTGAGGTGAGGTGAGGTGAGGTGAGGTGAGGTCAAATGGGGATTATGGTCACACTTAAATGGTCATGTGCATGCATGCCCGCATCCATGTGTGTATGCATGCGTGCATGTGTATCTGCTTGCGCCAGTCTGGACCGATGCCGGTTCTACAGTGCTAGCCCACTGAGATACCATGCCGCAGTTTAACGTGGATAGCCAACTACGACACATTGTACTGACTCCAAGCCAATGGTAGTCATATTTTATCCCTTAATGCCGAGCCCCAGGCAGGGTAACATCTTTTAACGTCTTTTGGCATGACGAGGCGGCAGGAGAACGAACCACCGACCTTGCACTGTTCAGGCAGCTGCTCTACCCACAACACCACGGGCCTATCTTATGATAAAGACCTTTTGACTTTGACCAATAACATGAACAGTGACTGTTCACTTAGTTCCTGAGTTCAAAAGACATCAAGTGACGGGAAAAGTTGGGTGGGTCATTTCAATGGAAATGATAGAAAATCGAAAAAAATCAATATTTCATTTATGCATAAGCACATTCACATGCATTTTCATACCACTGCCATCAATCATTTCGTCAATTCAAACACGTTAAAAATTCATGAACAGGTAATTCAAATATTAAATTATGCCAGCAAATCAGCCTCTCACTGAGATAGGGCCAGATTGTGAATGCTGGCCAATGCCTTCTATTGACAAAATACATCCTAAAATTGAAAATCTCTCCATAGTGTTCTACTCAATTCTCCATCACATCTCTTACAGCAGAAAGTCTGGTGAAATTTGGATGCCATCAGTTATCTGAATATGTTAGAGCAGCCACCCAATCATTGGACAAACAAGCAACAAAAACAATCGATAGCGAGTCATCAGACGAAGCCTGGTAATTGAAATCCCATTGATTTTCATCACAAAACTCTCCTGATTATGTTTATAATCCTGTAGCCCAGTCATTAGTGAGCAATGGAAGCCACAAGTTCCCCAGCAACACTGGCAAAGTCTCCTCTCTGGGCTGGACGATGCTGTACAGCTTCTATGAATTTTACAACAAAAACAACTTTCTAAAATTACTCCTCTCTGGAGCGTAGAGAAATCAGCAGACCCCAATAATACACCATTCTGGCTGTGACCTCATTTCACATGGCTATTTCTGGATGCACGCATACTTTTAAGGGAGGTAATATTGCCTATGATCTATGTTCAACTTCAAGACCCAGTTTTGATATTTTCCTAGCTTTGTGTAGGAGTCATTTCGTTCAAGAATTCCAACTTCATTTTATGCCTTAACTATTTCAATCTCAAGTTACATATGAAGGCCTAGTGAACCATTCAGAAATTCAATTTGCAGATGTAGAGCATCTAAACAAAGCCAAGCAGTCAACACTTTGGTTCAGTATTTTCCGAAGCTCGGCAAGGTAGTGCTAATTAAGTCCATGAAAATACTAGTTTTACAACTTTCAGAAGCTTCATTCCATCTACTGATTTTAAGAATAACAAAAAGCAATTATTTAATAACATAATCTACTGGCTGGTATCAGTTTCATCAAACAACAAAATAATACAATATTTGCTATCTGATTTTTTATAATTTCAGATGTGATTTATAACCAAAAACCAGTGTAATTTATATACCAAATCCATACTCTCCAAAAGAGGTTCAGGAAATGAAACTGTTATGAAAGAACACATGAATATTTCGAATCATAATTTCTCAAGGAAATAAAAACATTCCTGTAAATTATGCTTTTCCCCATAATATTTCAGGGATTCCCTGAAATTTATTTCACATAATTAATTCAGTATTTCAGGTTAAATGACCTATATCATGAGATGAGTCAAGTGATTCATAAACTGACATTTAAATTCATCTCATTGTGTCCATGTTCTCAAAATACACCAAAAAAATGAATGCTGTTAAAGTCAAAGTTTCAGCAGTGTGTGAATGGCTACAACTGAACAGAGTTATCAAAGTCTAGTGATCTTTGAAATTCATGCTAGTCTGCTAGTCCGAGACTACTGAATTGTGTTGAGAACAAGTAGTGAGTGAGTGAGTATGGTTTTACGCCGCTTTGAGCAATATTCCAGCAATATCATGGCGGGGGACACCAGAAATGGGCTTCATTGTACCCATGTCAGGAATCGAACCCGGGTCTTCGGCGTGACGAGCGAACGCTTTAACAACTAGGCTACCCGACTGCCCCTGAGAACCAGTAAGAAACCAATGATGGTAATCCTACTGACTGGTAGCATTTGAGGCATATAATTCAAAACTATTTCTCGATGTTTCACAGGGCTCGAAAAATCCACTTGTCCGCTTGTATTGACCAATGGCAGCATGTGCAGGGTGAAAAAGAAGTGAAGAAATGCTTGTCCTACCGGGCGAGAACATATTTCAATCATACCAAATCATCCCCAATCGTTCTCAAAACAATATACAGGATACTTTCAAACCTAAAACATGTTTCATATCTCATACGTTTGTAGTAATAATAACAAAATACACGTCCTTTATATAATCATAAATATACGGCATATTTGGCAACTGTCTGTTGAAGAAATATATAGAAAGTGTGTTTGCGGGCAGGTCAAGAAACTGGTTTTTAAAGGGAGGTAATTATATATACTACTCAAAAGAAGTTAAGGATCACCTGATTCTTTCAAATTACAATAGTTAATCTCTCATGCCATGACAGATTAACATTACCAATATGAAAGAATCGGGTGATCCTTAACTTCTTTTGAGTAGTATATATCGTTTTGGTTGAAAGCGACTATTTACTGACACTCAAATGTGAAAGCGAAAATGAATGATTTTGAAAGGGAAATTGCGGATATAAACAGAGTTTTTATTCGAAGATGGTGGGTTGACGAGAAAAAACATGTCAATCTTGTCAATGGTTCAGAACAAGGTCCTTCAATCAGGTGTTTTCTTGACGAGATGCTTTCCAAATAGAAAACAAATAATTTCCCCATGTTGTCTCCAGAGGCCTTCTCCATTGGCATAAACCCTTAGAAAAAGATATTTTACCCATGCACTAACATGCTGAATAAATTTCCAACTATATGAAAAATCATTCTTAAAACCAACAAACTGATCAATTGGACAACACCAGCTCTGGAAAGCTGATATCGGCACACACAACATCACAAACCCTTTGTTCACGTCCATATAGCAAACCATAAGAGCCTTAAATATAAGCTTGTACAGCGTTTTATCAATAATATTTTCCATAAAAATCTGCTTGCTCAGTTAGCAGCTGGCTCATATGTGAAACAGACAGCTCTGAATTTAGACATGTTGATTCAAAAATGGCATCCCTGGTTGTAAGCAAGGCAATACAACATCGGACATGGATTTGAATATTGATATTTGACATCAATGTATTCACAAATCTATGTAAATTTCAGAAAGAATTTTAACCGGAAAACATTTTTAAAAATGATCAAAGCATCTCAGTACCACATCCCACAAACAAGATGCAAATTAAATGATGTAATATCATATTGATAAAGGTCCCATATCTATATGTAAACCAGTGACAAAAATGCACAATAGCATTTGAGTCATTATGTCTTTTTTAAATGTTCTAAACATATTTAATCATCTATTTTCACAACTGATTACACTCAAAGCATGTTAAAAAAATCAGCCAATGAAATACAGCCATAATTGAATTTAAAAGGATAATATCTCCGACAATGCATAGCTTGTGAAATAGCTTGGAACATTGTCATGGCAACCGAATAGAAAAAGGGAATTAAAACATTTAAATTTGAATATCAGTGACCATGTTACCACCTGGCCGAGTTGAATATAGTGTGAAAAGAAACAGCAACAACATGTTGGCAATGGTGACAATTTATAGGCCGGCTGTTTGCTTGTGTTCAAGTCACATGTTTGGATATTTGTGGGTCAACAAAGACGGGCCTAAGACAAGTCAGAACAGGAGAGAGGGAGTGTAGTCTGAAGCAAGTCACAACACAAGCTTGTTCAAACATTCTTCCTTTAGTGGAGATCCTACACCACTGTGAAGACGGAAGTGAAAAGTATTTACTTATCACATCAACTGGAGCTGTCACGGCATTGAGTAGATCAGTCTTACAATAAGTGAGGGGAAATGGGGTTTAACATTGTGTTTAAGATTATGGGACTTGCATAATGTGTATCTGTGTGTGTGTGGGTGTGCCTGCCTCTGTGTGTGTGTGGGTGTGCCTGCCTCTGTGTGTGCTTGTGTGTGTGTGTGCGTGCCTCTGTGTGTGTGTGTGTGTGCGTGTGTGTATGTGTGCATGTGTGTGCCTGTGTCTGTGCTTGTGTGTGTGTGCCTGTGTGTGCATGCGTGTATGTGTGTGTGCCTCTGTACTTGTATGACTGTTTGCATGCGTGTGTGCCTGCGTGCGTGCGTGTAGTCCACACTAATACCTGATAGTGCTAGCCCATTGGGATGCCATACTGCAGTTTGACATTATCACCTCACTCAGACACAGTACCCAGCGTTAGAAATTGGCACAAGTCCTGTAGTCCTTACCAAACTGCCCAATAGTAAAGGTATCCTAAGGACTAGTAGAAATTGGCCCATTTTAAGGGTTTTGCTATATGTTATCATTTTAAGGACTAGTGGACAAAAACGGTTAGTTTCTAACCCTGAGTACCCTTACTCCAAGCTGACCCATCCTTGTTTTATCCCCTTGATACCGAGCAGCTATGCAAGGGAACAACTACATCTTTTAATGTCTTGTGGTATGATGCGACCAGTGATCGAACCACTGACCTGCCGTTCTCCAGGCAGATGCTCTATCCACTAGACCAGAGACAGTTGACAAAACTTAAGATCATAAGCAAAGGACCATAGCTGGAATGAGATTCATAAGATATAAGGCTACCATGACCCACACATGCCCTTCAATCCGGTGAACTTTGCTCAAAGGATACAAGTTCCTTAATAAAGTTATTTCCTTACTTAATCCACAAATTCAATAGATCATTTCCTTTTTTCTGCATGATAGTGTTATTTGGGAACAAAAGTATCAGATTTGGGCACACTTGGTCGAATTCAATATCTCCAGACTTGCACAGCCTTGCGTGTAAATATTTGATGAATTATTCAATTGTTACAAATAGTGCATTCTTTCCTGTCATTGGTAACAAGTTAAGAATGTTAAGAGCTGAATACTTAGCTATGAGCGTCGCAAACAGAAACACATTCAGTCAAAACCAGGATATTCTATAAAAAGTCAAATGCCGTATTTGACGTAACAAGCGCCCCGTTCTAATAAGCGCCCACAGCGATATTTGCTAAGTGAACAATCCCAATTAGCACCTCTTCCAATTGATCAATGTACACAAGACTTAATCATTCGTGTATAATACGCACTCGTGTGTTATATGCACCCCATATCATGGGCAATTAAATTCTGGAAAAATATATCTGTCGTGTCTAGAGACTTTTCTTTTGTATCATTTCAGGCTGTCAGCATAAACCACGAAATTTACGATCTTTTCACTCTTTTTTTTCACCAAAATTCTATTCTAATAAGAGCCCCCTATTTCTAATTTTGACAGCGCCCTGGGTGCTTATTATGTCGAATACGGTAGTATCATTGTTCAATTTATATACTATGGGCGCATACCTCCAAGGTACAGGACAGCGATAGAAACTGATCCTTATAATGATAACATATAGCAAAACCTGTAAAAAGGAAAAATTTCTCTAGTCCTTATGATATATTACTATTGGGCAGTTTGGCAAGGACTACAGGAGTAGGGCCAATTTCTAATGCCAATGGACCCCTTAATTTAGAACACCGAGTCCATACATCCCATCAATGTCATTAACTAATCTTACATCATCATAAAAAGTCTGTGTTTCAGCAGCGTTAAAAATTGGCACTAGTCCTATAGTCCTGGCCAAACTGCCCAAGAGTTAAGGTGTAAGGACTAGTAGAAATTTGCCATTTTTAAGGGTTTTGCTATATGTTATCATGGTAAGGACTAGTGGATAAAAATGTTAATTTCTACCCCTGGTTTCAGGCAAGTGACAAAATGCATGGACATGACTCACAACCGTCAATGTAAAAAACAGTAAACATGGTAAATACATGTACATCATAGTTTTTTTCCCAAGAAAGTGAAATCAACATTGTAAATAAAGTTGCCAATCAATGGCTCAATGAAGCTACGCGCAGTCCAAAACATGTCTTACCACACCCTGGACAGTCAAGTAGACTACATATCTCCAGTCTATCATAATAAAGAAACTGGACCCATTCTCTACCATAGCTTGATTAAGGAAGTGACACCTCATCTCTTTTATCAGGAATTTCGAACAGATTTTCTCTTGCACATGAGAGTAACTTTACAGGACAACTATTCTTAGAGTAGCATATTAGGAATCAGACTCGTAGTAAAGCTGGTTGGTTGGTTTGTTGTTTAAAGCCGCACTCAGCAATATTCCAGCTATATGACGGCAGTCTGTAAATAATCGAGTCTGGACCAGACAATCCAGTGATTAATATCATGAGCATCGATCCACGTAATTGGGATACGATGCCATGCATCAACCAAGTCAGCGAGCCTGACCACCAGATCCTGTTAGTCACCTCTTACGACAAGCATAGTCACCTTTTACGGCAAGCATGGGTTGCTGAAGACCTATTCTACCCCGGATCTTCACAGGTTATATATAGAATGGAGATATACTGGGTAATAGGCCTGGGGCGGGTAACTCAGATACTGGGGTCGGGTGGGTACTGAGTAGGACCTGGGTACCCACAGGACTACCTTGACCCGAGGTTAGTCACGTGATATATTGTTTAATGACAAAATGTGTCTGGAACTCCGTGAATACACTACAGGTCACGAATGTTCACATTTCTTTCTTAATAGGTCTTCAGCAACCCATGCTTGCCGTAAAAGGCAACTGCTTGTCGTAAGAGGCGACTAACGGGATCAGTTGGTCAGGCTAGCTGACTTTGTTGATGCATGTCATTGCATCCCAACTGCGTGGATCAATGCTCATGATATCAATCACTGGATTGTCTGGTCCAGACTTGATTGTTTACAGACCGCCGTCATATAGCTGGAATATTGCTGAGTGCGGTGTTAAACAACAAACCAACAACAAGCAATCAGCCAAGTTGCCGATTCTGATCCCAATCAAGACTTCATACTGGGCACATTTGAGGTGTGAAAAGGCCTATACTTCAGTGATTACATCATTTCTTACTATTTGTTGTGATGCATTGTGATACCAGTAGTATCGTCAGTCTGTATCATGCTGTATGCTCAGAGAATGAGAGGGGGAGTTACACCAATCAAACGAGTTACTCCTTTCCAAAGTTGTTGCCTTTTCGGTGAAAAAAATGTCACCATTTTTGGTGTTTCCCGACAGAGGAATGAAACAAGCACTGGATTACCCCCCCCTTACAACCAAGTGACCACAACAACAAACATAACATGAAACATTAAACTGTATTTAACAAGAGTTCAACATAATTATTTCTCCTCAATAAATGTTTGGTCATGGTTGAAAGCATTTGGCATTTTTCCATTATGTCAGCCACATGTCAATACGCAGCAACTTTCAACACAGCGACAGCTGGTTGATAAACAATATCACTTCCCAGTTTAAATTATTGCTAATAACTTGCAATTTCTCAAGTTTCCAAGTACATCAACTTGATAAGGGCGCCTGACGTGATACACACACTGAAATGCTTCGCGATGGGCGTCTGCCAAACACATTTATTCCATTTGTAATTATATCCAATCTTTGCACTGAAATCTTATCGTTCTTGTACCTAAACACACCATTCTGCACTTGCATATTACAATTTACTTAATAACTGCTACAAACTGCTTTGATGCAATACAGTTCAGAGCTATTTATATACATGAACCTGCAAAACAAATCTTAGTTTAAACGCTTAAAACGTAATTAAGCTAGGTCAGAATTCATTTTTACCAATATGCAGCAAATCAATGTTGTAATTAGATATGGCATTTCATGAAAAATTCACGAGTTTTCAGAAAATCCTTGCATAGTTAAGTGGATATAATATCCTGGAGTATGAATATGAATTGGGGATTAAAATGAACGTTTCATCGTTCACATGGACTTTTAGGTCAAAAGGTAAAAGCTATGTATTAATTAGTCAAGTGATCCTTGTCATCCACCTAAAGTTGGAAATTAAGCACAAAATGGAGCCTACAGATAAGTTTATTGCTGTCTTAGCACAATTAACCACGTCATCATATATACAATTTTGAATGTTAAAAATTGTGTACAACAAATGGAACGTGAAACTTAACTTCACAAGTCAAAGCTCTGTAAGACATATTACACAAATGATATAAATATATTTCATTTTACTATAGACCCGTGAAGATCCGGGGTAGAATAGGTCTTCAGCAACCCATGCTTGCTGCAAAATGTGACTATGATTGTTGTAAGAGGCGAGTAACAGGATCGGGTGGTCAGGCTCGCTGACTTGGTTGATGCATGTCATCATATCCCAATGTTGGGATCGATGCTCATGATGTCAATCACTAAATTGCGACTTTATACAACAAACAAACAAACAATCATGGCATGACAGATTAACTATAGTAATATGAAAAATTCAGGCATTCTTTAACTTCTTTTGAGTAGTATATATAAACCGAAACATTAACTCTGTTTCCTGTACAGTGTAGAAAACACCAATCACATATTAATAGTCACACATCAACATGGTTAAATGTTCTTTTGACATGCGAAGGACTTTGATAGATGTTCCCACAAATAGCATGTTAATCGGCAAGTCAACAAGTACGCTCAACATGTTAAGCAACCCTCTATGTTTTTCCCAGAAGCAGCAATCTCCTAGATTTCAACTCCTTTTTGCAAACAGGAACATATACTGTGATATAGTTTGAAAGCTATTCAAGATAGATCAAAGTTGTAAGCTGTTTACAAGCCAACATGACAGTCTGCTTTCACTAACTCAAGTTATAAAGCTGGTTCAATTCAAGATGACAATTGCTGGTTTACAGTGATCGTGGTTTGAGTGAGTGAGATTGGTCTAACGCCGCTTTGAACAGTATTCCAGGTATATCACCGCATGTCAGCTTAGTGTGGGAGGAAAGCCTAAAGTGATGCAGGTCTCAGACGTTTCACACTTGGGTGAAGCCCACGAGTATGGTGCTTACAAACTTTGTAACATCATATGGGCGAAACCGGGATTCAAACCCACAATCATAAGTTTCTAGGGTGCTCAAGGATGCAACTTTGCACAGCAAATTGCAGCACCTTAGACGACTTGGAGTCTAGTGGCTCAGGTTGTGGTTTGAAGTTACTGTTGTTACATGCCATCATGACCAGAATGTCCACCTCACATGGTTGAAGACCGTACTGTCTGGTTCAAGTAACGTAAATACTACAGTGAAAATATACAGCTTGTCCATGCCCGCGTCTTTGTTAGGGAATAAACTATCAATACTCTACAGACATACCAACAACTGGCTATATGTGTGAATTGCAAGTTCAATAGATTTGTTCTGGTGAGAGCACAAACAACAAAGCAATGGAACCCTATCTGAAACTTTTATGAACATTGCTCTGCAACGTAGCAGGTCATTAACGGATTTCAGTCAACCCTAACAGCTGAGGTTGTGGTCAGTCTGCAGCAAGGTGAAGGTCATGTGATATGAGTCACCGATCAATGTAGCAAGACCACCACTTACAGATCAATATTAGCCTGGCTTCAGAGGCTAGTCCTCTTCTTGGAGAGCTTAGTGCTGTTACAGCACACAATGAAGGTAGCCTAGAAGATTTCACAACAAGAAAGGTGTCTGAAGACATCTTCAACAGACACAATGCTTGTACAAACCCAGTCCTCTCCTATTCTTTTCCCATGCCGCTTCTGATTGCTTGTTGAATCATAGTCTCCCAGATTTCAGCAACCTCAAAATTGGTTCATTAGGATTGAGATGCCCCTTGTGCATTTCATCATGTTCATTAACAAGGGAATTCCACCCACTCAGCCCAGTATTTAAGGGAGCGAATGTTGTTTTACACCAGTCTTACATCCAGCTTCATAAGGACGGCAAGTAAACGATCAAATATGGACCAGACAATCCAGTGACTGAAAGTACAGCATGAGCAAGGAACAACACATTCAGGACACCATGACAAACTATTGATCATGTCACCGAGCAAGGCCGCCTGATCCATTTCAGTCAACTCTTACATTCTGCGACTTTAGCCACCAGTCCAAAGTAAGCTCAGCTAATAATTGTCCAAAAGACTACTTGAAAATCTACGTTGCCGTACAGAACTGGTGTTCAGCTCAGTAGACTCAAAGTTTCTTATTCATGACTTGCAAAGGTTACTGGGAACCAATTCTAAAGGAATTCCAACGGTTTAAAAAAACAGGTATCTTACTGGCAAGAAATATCTTACGAATAACATTTTTCCATACAACCAGTGTTAGAAATTGGCACAAGTCCTGTAGTCCTTACCAAACTGCCCAATAGTAAAGGTATCCTAAGGACTAATAGTAATTGGCCCATTTTAAGGGTTTTGCTATATGTTATCATTATAAGGACTAGTGGGCAAAAAATGTTAGTTTCTAGCCCTGACAACCATGACAACTTTGTTCAAACATGTACTCAATGTGCAATATATTGAGTTTTATCTTTTCCAAAATAGAGACCCTATTTGATTTGGCCATCTTTTCCATCCACAAACATAAGTCTGCAATGATCAAATTAAGTGTCCCTGGTGTCCTTGAGGTTCACACCTACAATACTATAATATAATAGGACACCTAAATCTTCAACTTTTAACACAAGGGCAATGACAAGGACACCCTAGATTTTCCTGCTTAATTTCGAAACACAGGGACTACTAGTCTGAGTTTAATAAAACTAACAACTGACAATTCCTTCTGGAATGCCTCCTTTACCATTAGGTAGATGGCAACTCTGTAGCAGCCATTAGCAGATCACTTTTAACGGTCTAGTCAAAAGGAAAATTTAATTCAAAGCATGATGGTTAGTTTATTTCAAAAGAACCTTAATTAATCCTGAAAATAGAATAGTTCCTTGCCACGAATGAGTACAGAGAAACCATGAGTAAAAATTCATGCTCAACAAGCAACAGGTGCAAATCCTGCCATGCATGGTCCAGCATACATGATTAAAATGGCTGATCTAAAGAGTCTTGTTGCATCATTATTGATTTTGAGCATCCTCCATGTAGTCAAGCTTCCTTGCCTTGTGGACTCCCGTTTAAGTTTACACCAGGATCATCAGAACGTATTATGCTCCAAACTTCCGCCAATACCTGGGTAGGCCCAGAGTTTAATCCAACTAGACAAATGTTCATTTCAGGCTAGGGAACTAGATTTTTGGAGAGATAACAAATAATCTTTCCACATTGCCATTGCCATGGGAATAACGTCTAACTAGTGACTGTTTGATCTGAACACAACCCACTAAAAAAACACCAAGAATATCACAGGAAATAATTATGTAAACTTTGAAAATAAATGTGAAAATCATGCATAATAATGTTTATTTTCTTAAAATATAAACTCCAAATCAACTCTTGCCTAGTTATTACAGGAGTTTTTTGTGAAATTCCCAAACTTGAAGTACAAAATCTCTTTTCTATATTGTGAATGATTCCAGCAACCAATGGCAACCAATGTTTGTCGAAAAAGGCCACTAAAGGGATCGGGTGATCAGACAGTGACTTGGTTGATTGCTTGTCATCGTATCCCAGTTGTGTGGATCGATGTTCATGATGTTGTCAGTCATGGGATTTTCTAGTCTGGAACTTAATTATTTACTAGGGCTGGTGATTTAGATCGATAATCGTAATTATCATCGATGGAAGAAGGTTGTGACGATTATCGATATGAATATAATGCTATCGATAATGACATGTATTTTTTCGACAAATAAAAGTTTTTACTGCAACACATTTGACTTATTTGTTTTGCTATCCTTGTAATTATCGCTAGATATAAACAGACAGATTCACCCTAACATACAGTTTTCTCCCCTTCGCTTGATGTTTAGTCGCAAATAAAAATCAAATGTTTGAAAAAGTAAAAAGTTCTGCTTTGAATCGAACGACGACGCCATTACGTGTTGATAGTGGGTAATTACAAATGTAGTCACAGGCATCTAAAAGCGGAGTCAGGATTTTAGAAAATATGTATATTTTCGAAATAGTATGAAGTATCATGATTAAAATAGGTTTCATAATACTTTAATTCTTAAAAAGAATTCTTCCCATTCTATTTCCTAAAATTTCAAATTTTATGTCTATTTGGTAACTACGTATTCCAGTCTGTTTCGATTTTTTCAATGATCATGGTTTTCGTTTTTGCCGGTATTCTCAACTCACAGCCCACGTGAGGTCCACGTGGGGTTTGACATTTTTACGATATGGCAGCAAAAATTCCTAATTTCCCCGTTATAATCGCACGATGTTTGTTTAATATCAGTCTGCCACCCAATCTATTACGTATCACACCTGTGAACCTAGTACAACCTACTACGTAGCACACACCTGTACACACCTGACATTCACAATGGCGGAATATTTGATGATTTTTTATCTGAATAGTTTCGTGAATACTGTACATAAATGACAAACGACTATATCAGGTGAAATTACATTTAATTTCTCAATTACCGTATTTTCTTGAGTACAGTGCGCACCCATGTATAATGCGCACCCCCCTCTAGCGGGTTCAATATTTTGGAAAAAAAGAAATTTGAATATTATGCGCAGAAAAAAATTACACCGTACCCTTTCAGCGAAGTCCGGCACACGAACGGGTGATGAGAAACTTCGTCAGTACAAATTCGAAATTTGAGAAAAAAAATCACCAGACATGTTTATTTACCGTTTAAATAGTATTTATTGTTCTGCTAGGCATTGTTTTATATCCCGGGATTAAGATTACCTTGTGTATTTTCTCGTAAACTAAGCCGGAAACAGCAATCAGCTGTACACACGTTTTCTTGGAATCGACCGGTGATTCGGTCAAGACACACCCAATGAAATAACTTAATAGGATTTTTAATGCAAGGATCGGCAAAAATTGTATATGAAACTATTTTTTTTATCAAGAATAATATATTCCATTATTTTCTTAATTATATACAGCCTTTACTAAACATATTTAAAATAGATAATAACCCTAAGCGAAGCAGCTGATCGCTATTCCCGGGTATTACTTTTTACATGGACTCAGTCTGACCAGTCACCGTCAAGGCTCACGCGCACGTGATCGCGAGAATTTCATGTTGACATAGAATCGTCAAACAAAAACAAATATGACTTTTAACAAGTCAAAGTATGTCATTTATGATATATGTATCCATTCTCTGTCAACTAAAGTTCGTTTCAAGACGTCAATAGCGGTATTCTGACCGTGGTTGCTGTTAATAACGGTGAGCTGTGCGATCTTCCGATCGCTTCACACACGATTTCGCCGAAATTAATAAAAACAATATTAAAAGGAATACTCAAGAAAATACGGTATTCTCACTTTATAGAAATAATAATTGTCTTTGACGACATGAATCTTAAACTCAAATTGTTCATCGCTAAAAATGCGATGTAACGTGCGTATTGTTGAAACACTGAGTCTCCGGAGAAGTGAAATGCCATTTTTCTGTAATGTCATTTTACCAAAATAGAATTCTTTGATATTTATCGATTATTGATCGATATGTGACTACCGATAATCGATCTGAGTAATCCATATCGATAACCAGCCCTATTATTTACAGACCACTGTCATATATAACTGGACTGTCGTAGTCTGTCATACAGACCCTGAAACAAACATATCCAATACAGCCCATGTAAGCCTAATATTTGGCACTTTAAATTATTTATTAATTTGGGCTCCTTTCTATTATATTTATAACTATAGTTTAATAACTGTTTTTAATCTGTAAATTGGTAGTTTTCAGAGACTAGATGTAAGTCTGGGACTATTGCTAAGTGCCATGTTAGAATCTTAACAAACCAAGAAACTATATTGTAAGTATTTTTCAAGGATCCTTAAAAAACATCCAGTAAAATTCCAGACATGTACTAACCTCTGGTACCAACGTTAGCTAATGAAATGATTTGTGATAATACGTTCCGAGAATGATGAGTATGTTATTTGCAAGCGACAAGAATAGCATGGTTTTACTGGATGTCATTAAAGATGCCAGTCATGTTAACAAGGCTAATGACTGAAACTTGCAGGAATATGGAGGCTGGGACGGACTGAATGATAGAAATATACATTCTGCGTCACAACAAACACAAGTTCATTTCTCCAGACGACTCACCCACCAGATATACTCCTACCTACAACACAGCAAGTGAGTCAGTCAGTGTTTGAAACAAAATAAAGTACCAGGCTGCCATCAGGACCTACAGACTTTAGAAGCTGCAGGTCTGAAGGTTCGATCCCCGGACGCATCATACCAAAAGACGTTAAAAGATGGTACTTGTTGTTACCCTGTCTGGCGCTGGACATTAAAGGGCTAAAACAAGGACTGGTCGGCTTGGAGTCAGTATACTGTGTCTGAGTGGGGTAGTCAAGTTAAACTGCAGCATGGTATCTCAGTGTGCCAGCACTATAAATCGGCATCAGTCCAGACTAGTACAAGCAGCCACACACACACACACACACACACAAACATGCATGCACATCGCTATATAAGTGCAATAATATTGGACGCGATGTTAAACACCATTTCACCTCACCTAGAAGCTGCAGACACTGACTAAACTTTTCAGTCCCTCATTTGAAAAACTGCACTTTATTGTGAGAAGAAATCAACACATATATTCACAGCAGGCCATAAGAACACATACAATTTGAAACTACATGTCCAAAGCAAGATATACCTGCCCTGGGCCTACGGGCAGCCTTTTATTTCAAACACTAGAATAAGTTGTGTTTAACGCTGCTTTGAACAGTCTTCTAGTTCTATCACGGCATGTCAGCTTAATGTGGGAGGAAAGCCTGAAGTTATGCACATCTCAAACGTTTACCGCACTCTGATTCGAACCCATGATCCTAAGTTTCTGGCCTGCCCAAGCGACAGCAAACTGCGGCGCCTTAGACGACTGGGCCATCCTGACCCCTGCTACAACACAGCTAAGGTTGTAGCATAACACTGGCATAAAAATAATATGTGTCTTAACATTCTGCTACAATATTCGCAATTTCACACGCAAACTCAGTCATGTTAAAGGGAAGGATTCCATCATTAAGGGGAATGACTACAGGCCAAATAAAAAACAAATCCAGTCGGGGAATTAACCAGGATTCCCAACTAAATACTTTTGCAAGCAAATTGGGGAAAAAACATATGATATGCTTCAAAATTGGATTTTTTTAATTTTCCTATTTTCTTAAATTCCAAGGAAATGAGAAATTTGTATTTAAAATTGGGAATTTTTACTGCCATTTGCAGCTAACTTGGGGCCAAGTAACGGCCTCTGAGCAGGTCTTGACAAATCCCTTCCAGTGAACAAGACAGCTTGAAAATAACATACAGTCATACTATAGAATTCAAAACTTTCGTTTAATATAAAAACGTAGTCTGTGCCTTTAGACCAAGCCATTCACAATTATTTTCTCGCTCAACAAATAACAATTCATTTCAGAAAGAGATGTAACAACAAGTTCAGGAGAGTAGACTTAAAACTTGTTGACCGACAGGCTCATAGATGTGACTTAATTAAGAAAAATGTTTCTCTAAAATTAAAGCTCAACTAATAATAGCCAAATTTTGACACAAACATCTTCTGAAGATGAAGCCAACAGACCAGTTGAAGCTTTTAGTAGTCGACTCACAACATTAAACTACATTGTGTTGAAGAAAAGACAGGTTAGTCCTAATTCCACAGTATGGTGCTTGTCATATCATGTTTGTGATGCATGGATACTTTCATTAATTGTACACACCTCTCTGTTGATTTGTTTGTTGTTTAACGATACGCTCGGCAATATTCCAGCTATATGATGGCGGTCTGTAAATAATCAGGTCTGGACCAGGCAATCCAGTGATTGACAACATGAGCATCGATCCACGCAATTGGGATACGATGACATGCATTAACCAAGTCAGCGATACCACCCGATCCCATTAGACGCCTCTTACGACAAGCATAGTCGCCTTTTACGCCAAGTCCATTTCATTGATTGTAAAGCTTAGTATCAATATAGCACTTAATAATAAAATTAGTTGTTCTGTATTTGTATAGAAATCCTGCAACTAATCAACTTAATGCTAAATATGAACCAGGCTGATTCAATAAATGCATAAAATTGAATTTTCTGCTGTTACTGTCCATCATAATCTTGGTAATCTAACAAACGTATACATTACTGTGGCAGCGATTTATTCATTTGACACTGATATTCATAAATTTGTACCAATACGGTATCAGCATTACAAAAATTATTGATTGATCGGTATCATGATATACGATTACATCCCTAATTTGTAGCCTGTTTCATTGAAAGAAAAAGAAGATTTTTTTCTAAATTTGTACAAATGATCTGTATACAGTTCAACATGGTAAACATACTACGAACACAACACAGTTCTTCTAGTTCTAGTAATCAACCATTTAAGATCAAAATCATGGGCTGGACGAATCAGTCCACAACATGATGACTAAACCATCAGAGCAGCGTTAGAAATTGGCACTAGTCCTGTAGTCCTTGCCAAATTGCCCAATAGTTAAGGTATCATAAGGACTAGTAGAAGTAGAAATATGCCCTTTTTAAGGGTTTGGCTATATCTTATCACTATATGTTTCTACTGCTGCAGAGACTTCGGAAAATCAGCAATATCATTATTCAAGTTACCTGCCTGGCTTATTGCTTCCAGACAATTCATATGCCAGGGTTAAAAAATTGTATTCTTATTTCCACGAGTCAGCATAAATGATCTGCTACCAAGCTGCCACCTACCAAATAGTAAGAGTGGCAGTCTGCAAGGAGGAATCGTCACTAGTCCTTAACTGAAATTTACTGCTTTCGCTTCTTTGATAGGCATTTAGAAGTTGGAGTACAAAGGAAGGATAGGATTTATGGATGAACAACTTCTTTATTACATGTTTCGGTGTAGGTTCTAACGTTATCAAACAACTTGCTAAATAACAGTGTCAGAACCTACACCGAAACGTCGCTCTTAATTGTAATAAAGAAGTTGTCCATCCATAAATCCTATCCTCACTTTGCTGGTTTCGGACAAGCAGACATAATAGTTTTGAATTTTTATAATATACAACAAAGTCAAAGCAGCGTTTAGAATTAAGCGGATTACAGGATCCTGAGTTTTTTCAGATATAGTATTAAAATCTGAAGTCATCTAAATCTGTATCCTTTAACATACGTATTATTCTGATTTTGCTTGAGGCAAATGGCAAGAGCACATTTTCATAATTTTATGAACTTTTGATAAGACATTCTTCTATATTATTACGAAATTCGGAAACATATCTTCGGGACATTGGATACCTATCATTGTCCTGGAAAACAAACTAATCTGAAACCCTGTATTATGACAAGGCAGCAAGGACCAACTCATTCATTTCCAACACTGCTTTGTGACCTTGTGAAACATATTCAGGATAGTCCATAAAGTATTCAGGCTATATCACACTCTGTTAATACTACCATCTGGTGCAGACAAGCCTGTGAATTAAGTGTTAAGCAACATCCCTCACCATATGATGACATTCAACGAACAATGTCCCCGAGTCTGACCACCTGATCCAATTTAGTCAACTCCTTTGGAGTGTGAGTGAGCGAGTATGATTTTACGCCGCTTTTAGCAATATTCCAGCAATATCACGGCGGGGGACACCAGAAATGGGCTTCACACATTGTACCCATGTCGGGATTCGAACCCGGGTCTCCGGCGTGACAAGCGAACGCTTTAACCACTAGGCTACCCGACCGCCCCAACTCCTTTGAAAGATTTGGAAGTGGGGACCATTCCATCAAAGAATCCCCATAGGGCTTCTTAGCAGTAATAGCCACAACATTTTGTATGTCGTTCTCTATCATTCATACAATTAGGATATGAATATGACTGATATCTATGGTCTGGCTGAGCCTTGCTGTACATAGCACTACAACTATTGTATGTTCGAGAATGAGAATAAATATTAATGTTTATTTATGGGTCAACACTTTGCAGATATATTCTAAATCCATGTTAGCAAACATAACCATATTTGACATATACATGATAAGGCAAGGTGCACACTTTCATATACCAAAATCATTCAATGGAAAATGCTGACTTTGTCTATTGAGCTTTGGACATAGACGTTCTTGGTTTCATGACATTGAAATGTTCGAAACAGAAGCCGAACTGGAAGCAGTTGTTAACTTTATCCATTTGACCCCATCTTCCTGAGGCAAGGGAGTTAACTGACTTATAAGTCCAGTTTCCACCCTTGCCAAACTAGGCTGGAAGGATGGAGTTATATTTTGGTTGGTCTTTCGAGTCTATGCATAGTCCAATCAAAATTGCGTAACAGAATCCACATCCGGTTCGTAAACTGTCATGCAGACTTCGGTCGATTGCAGGATTTGCAAAGCACGTGCACCAACAACTCGGCGTCAACAGATATTTTCCAAATCTTTTCATATTTTTATTCAAGGTGCTCAAGTGACTTGATGCACTTCGCGATGTAAGACCCGTTTTATCACAATAAAGATCTTGATCATCGATCAGATCATCTTGACTGGTGGCCACCATTTTGTTTAAAGCAAATGCAAGTGATGTGAGAGGTGGAATCTGATTGGACAAAAGGAGGGACACAGAAGGTACAAAACTTGTAATGGCCACGAGTAGAAATTCCATCCTAGTTCGGCAAGGGTGGCAACTTGACTTTCATAGTCTGTGACTTGACCAATGCCACCCCCTCCACTGTATACATTACATGTGACAGCAACATAAGTATCTAAACCATTGTCTTATCCACGCACTGCACACTAAGTTCCTGTTATAGGGCATGCAGTGCCCCAGTGCAACATATGACACCATGGATAGACATGGCCACTTGTCCAAGGCCGGGGAAAATTTATAGGGACTTGTTTCTTTCATCTCAAATCTAGTTTTTTTTTACATAAACCACTTGTCTGAATTGAGCTGCGAACAAGTTGGATATGACCAATGGTGTCCAACCCTATTTAGTGTGTGAGTGAGTTGGAGTTAACACTACTTTAAACAGCCTTTCAGTTTTATCAGGGTGTTTCAGCTTTGTATGGCAAAAGCTTGAGTGAGTGAGTGAGTGAGTGAGTGAGTGAGTGAGTGAGTGAGTGAGTGAGTGAGTGAGTGAGTGAGTGAGTGAGTTTTAACGCTGCTTTTAACATTATTCCAGTTATATCAAGGCGTGTCAGCTTAATGTGGGAGGAAAGCCCGAAATGATGCAGGTCTCAGACATTAACCACTTCGGTGAAACCCACGAGCATGGGTATTGTGCTGACAAACCTAGAAACATAATCGGGGCGAACCGGGATTCGAACCCACAATCATAGGTTTCTGGTGTGCCCAAGGGATGCAACTCTGCACAAGGCTCCATTCAATAAAGCAATCTTAGCACCAAGTCCATCATAACTCCCATACTGTAGCATAGATTTACGGCAATCTTAGTGCTAAGATAGCATTTTTGAAAATTTCTCTATATCACATCCTGAAGAAAAGGTCATATTTCCTGAAGTAAAAAACTAACGTCAACTTAAACTGAACACCAGTGAATGTAATCAAGCAATGTTGTCTCCAGCAATATTCAGCAGGTAGAATTGAGTATTTAGCACGTACCGATATGGCGGTGCGCACAGCCTTGACACAATCTACCCATGTCTTGTGTTGAGATGTGCGGCTACGGAGCGATTCCATGAGGGTGGTGAGACGCCGGCGCTTGTCCCGTTCCCCTGAAACAAACCATACATTAATTACAAAACACATTCAACATTTGTACATCAAAACTTACTTCTAAACATAAATCTGCGCCAAAAACATTTGCTTCTAATTACCTAGGCTAGGAGGGTGGGGGAGAAGGGGGGGGGGGGGGGGGGGGGGGGTTAATGCGCTTCCCCTTGCACTAGGACTGGGGACCAAATTTATTACCCAGGTACCCGACCCTACCTGGGAACCCGTCTCAAGAGTTTTGTACATAATGTCCGAATGGGAATCGTTTTACTGGTGCCCTGGCAAAAACTATTTAGATACACATATAAAAACGATCTGGTCATGCATACACTGAAGTTGACAGATCCTTATCCTGACTTGAACATATAAAAGTCAGAAGGAATGCTTGCATAGTCAAAAAGAAACGTGACCATTAGCTATACTTGTGTTACCATAAAGTTTTATTCTTAATGTCATTGAACAATATATCATGTGACTAATCACGGGTAGTAGTCGTGTGGTACCTGCGTCTTCAGGACCCACCCGGCCAGAGTACCTGAGTTGCCCATCCAAGCCCTACCTTGTACCTCTGGATCCACCAGTGAATAACAATTAACATAATAACCCTTTTTTTCAGGCACCTTACATGTAATACTTGGGCAGTATATGCATCCCCCCACCCCCTTTTTAAAATCCTGCATCCTCCTGTTGTCAGCTGAGCTTATAAAACCAAATAGAATGTTACTAAATACATGTCAATGTCATTCATAGTATGTTTGCGCTTTTTCTTGTTATATGTACAGTCAGCATATATTCCAACTGATCAGCCTGGGTCAGACAAACCAGTGATTGCTTTTATGAGCTACATCCCACACTGTCAAAGATACACAATTGATCAGGCTACTGTCACGCCACCTGGTTGAACTTGGTCACTACTAACTACAAGCAATAAAGAGGACGATATATTCCAACCAGTCCCCTTATCATATCAGTGAGTGAGTTGGGGTTAACGCTGCTTTTAACAGTATTACAGTTATATCACGGCGTGTCAGCTTAATGTGGGAGGAAAGCCCCAAGTGATGCAGGTCTCGGACGTTTACCACTTTGGTGAAACCCACGAGCACGGGTATGGTGCTGACAAACCTAGAAACATTATCGGGGCCAACCGGGATTCGAACCCACAATCATAGGTTTCTGGCGGGACCAAGGGACGCAACTCTGCCATATCACTTAGTGGAGGTGAAATGAAATGGGGTTACAGTTAAACCCTGAGGTCCAGATTATTACAGCAATGCACATGCATATAGCAACTGCATACATATAGCAACTGCATGCATATAGCAACTGCATTCATATGTGTGTGTGGCTACTAGTACTAGTCCCAACAGATGCCAGTTTTACACTGCTAGCCCTCTGTGATACGACACCAGACTTCACAGACACTTCTCTACACAGTGTAATACAGACTCCAGACTGACCATTCTTTTTATCCCCTTAATGTTAAGTGCCAGGCAGGGTAACAACAAGTACCTTCTTTGAACATCTTTCGACTTGACGTGGCGGGGAACGACCAACCGACCTTCCCCTCTCCAGGCAGACACAACACCACAAACACTATCACTGTTGGGAGCACATCCAACAAGTAGCACCGGCCAAATACCACCCCAGCTCATTAGCCATGCCAAATAATCTCACAGAAACTGTGTCATCTCCTCAATAAAATAAGTCCACAGGGAAACTGGCCATTTGAAGAAACTTCACCAAAGCAGAAACAAGTTGTAAGCTCCGTCAACGGACCAGGTCATGCTGACCTGGTGTACCCAGAAAATTCATGATTTACTTGAGTGAACATATATAGACCTAATCTTCGGGTTTTCGTCGTCACAATTGTGTTTTATCACTCAAGGTATCACAACACGCCCAAATATAATACCACGCAATTAACCTTTGCACCAGGATATGAAACATTTATACCATGCTCAATACAACATGTTCAAAGGCTTTGCCTGTAGACTGTAAGCTGAATTCACACCTTATTACGGCCCAATGCGCTTAACACATGTTTTATGGCCACATTTTAGTTTATAGGTTTATAGATTAATTCAGAAATTAATTTCAGAGGTGCCCCTCCCCCCCCCAAAAGTTTAATCTCGATCTATTTCTCTTTGTATTGTCCTAGCAAACTTTGCAGTGGGTTGCTGGAAACATAATGTGCTGCCTTTGCAACTTTGAAAATTAATTGAGATTGTTGTACTTGCTAAAAGGGAATATCAGAGTTGGATTTCATGCCATATTGTTCTAAAGTTCTTTTTATAACCACTTATTCTTTTAATAACTCTTATGAAATCATAAATTGTTTCACTTCTTAACTCAGACAATTGATACATAATCGTAAATGTTCTCCCAAATATTCTAAGTCAATAATTCTGCAAGCAGTAGACTTGTTCTAGAAATGCTATCAAACATTTACCATCCTGTCACATTTCACAAAAATGCCAATCGAGAATCAGAGAATTTGAAATCGTACTTTTCTCATCCTACAAATCTATGCCTAACCCCCAAAATAAATAAACTTGAATGTGTAATTTTGTTTACATCTAAACCACTGGTCCAAGATTTGAAACAAAATATATAAGAAACTGAGCAAAAAAGATGATAGATCAATATTATCAATAGACATGACTGTCTAGACAGGGTCTGCTGGGAATAACAATAGACATCCTCAACAGCTGGCAAGAATGTAGATTTTATAGTTCCACATGATTCATGAAAACAGCCATGCTTAGAGTGCAGAACGACCAGCATGTGAAATACTGTTTCAAAATCAAGAATGAAAATCAAAGGATTGTCAAAAATATCATCTTAGAACATAAAGATTTATAGGGCCCTAACATTCTCATGTATACAGCACAGAACCTCAACTTACATGATAGCATAAAGATACATCCTGTGCCAAAACCGTTGTCCACTAGCTTGAACAGGCTTATAGCATCATCTTAAGCAGTTTTCAGTTATCATGGCATTTACCAGCAGATCTTACGGACTATACCAAACAGAATATTACTCGACTCCAGCTTGTGGCTAAAGTCACAGACTGTATAAATCATAGAAATTATTGGTTGGTTGTTGAAGGTCACTCAGAGGTATTCCAGCTATATGACAGCAGCCTGGAAATAATCTGGACCAAACTATCCAGTGATTCACATTGTGAGCAACGATCCACCCTTGGGGTACGATGACACGCCATCAACCAAATCACCAAGTTGACCACCCAATCGATTTCGTTGCCTCTTACGACTAGGGGCGGTCGGGTAGCCTAGTGGTTAAAGCGTTCGCTCGTCACGCCGAAGACCCAGGTTCGATTCCCGACATGGGTACAATGTGTGAAGTCCATTTCTGGTGTCCCTCGCCGTGATAATGCTGGAATATTGCTAAAAGTGGCGTTAAACCAACTCACTCACTCTTACGACTAGCATAGCTGGGGACCAGTTCTAACTCGGAATCTCCACAAGGTGCATCGATATGGAGATGGATTAAATATTTCTTACAATGAATCCTAGGCATGCTACTTGGTTGTTGCAAATTTCATTCATATGAATTAATTCAACAACTGTGTTTGCTATGGCTAAGCCAGATGACCTTAAAAAACAGTTATTGGTCCTCTCGTCAGACACCTACATGCAATTTGTTTGACATTTGAGTGTGCCTGCAATGTAGTCAGCCCATTCTAAAGAATGTCTGTCATGAGCAGTCATGAAAATGACCTACATATCACATACATATATAAAAGTATTGTGACAGAATCAAACTGCTTAAAATGTGGTACGACTTTCACTACAAGAGCTAAAAAGTACTCACGGTTTTCTGTCAAAATATTCATTATGTTCATACCATAATTAACACAACCAATCAAAAATAATGTCTGTTTGTTATTTTATAGTGTCACACTCAATATTCCAGCTATACATTTAGACCTGCCAAACTAGTGACTGATATCACAAGCAACAATCCATGACAACAGGTCATGATGATGATGGCAATCAACCCCAGTCACTGAGCCTGACCACCCATTCAATTAAGTCATCTTGTAGGATGTAGCATGGGTTGTTGGGTACCAATTCTAACCCATCTTCCCGAGGCAATTGACTATACAATTTCACTGACTATATAAGTCCAGGTCCCACCCTTGCCGAACTAGGCCGGAACTCAAGAGTTTTTTCATAATCCAGTCAAAATCCTGTAACGAACTAGACATCCGATTCGTAAACAACATGAATTACAATGTGCAGATTTCGATCGACTACAGGATTTGTAAAGCATGTGTACCGGCAACTCGTCGTCAACAGATATTTTGCAAATCGTTTTATGCTTTTAATCAAAGTGCTCAAGTGATTTGATGCACTTTGAGGGGGAACAATATCTTACAATATAGATCTTGATTATCGATCAGATCGTTTTGACTTGGCACCGCCATTTTGTTTGATGGAATCTGATTGGTCAAAAGGAGGGACATAGAAGGGACATAACTTGTTATAGCCACTGGTGGCGCTACAATCAAACCTGGAAATTCCAGCCTAGTTCAGTAAGGGTGGGAACAGGACTTTTATAGTCAGTTAACGCCCTTGCCTTGGGAAGATGACTCTAACCAGGAATTCACACAGAGCTGACTGATTTGAACTGTGGACTAGTTGGTTTTGGTTCATCAGCTTTCAAAAGTAATCCTAAAAACCTTTCTGTCATCTTCCTCTTAGGAAACTTGATCGAGATAAACATTACTTGACTCAGACTGTGGACCAGCAACTAAAGTCTCCAACTGTAAAGATGGTAATTATACAGAATATGGAGGCACATTTCCAAATGAAACACACAGACACAAACACTTAAACATTCAGGATGTGAAATTTCACAAACAGTTTAAAGCAGGAAGTTGTCAACATAATTATCCAGGTCACACTCAAACTAAAGGTTTGTGCACTTTTCATCACAACAACACTAAAAAATCTTACGATACACTTTCCATCAACTGCTGACAGATATATATATACTACTCAAAAGAAGTTAAAGGACACTCAATTCTTTCATAGTACATGTACTATAGTTAATCTATCATGGTATGACATATCAACTGTTTTTTGTTTGTTTGTTTGTTGTTTTACGCTGCACTCAGCAATATTACAGCTATATGCCAGGGGTCTGTAAATAATCCAGTCTGGACCAGACAATCCAGTGATTGATATCATGAGCATCGATCCACGCAATTGGGATCGATGACATTCATCAACCATGTCAGCGAGCCTGACCACCCGATCCCGGCCTTTTCAGACAAGCATAGTTGCCTTTTACGGCAGGCATGAGTTGCTGAAGACCTATTCTACCCCGGAATCTTCACGGGTCACATATCAACTGTAGCAAAATGAAAGAATCGGGTGTTCTTAAACTTCTTTTGAGTAGTATGATTACACATCTAGGATCTGTATCCTTTCCTTTCCTTTTGTTCTTTGTTTGTTTGTTTGTTTGTTTGTTGTTTAACGCCACACTCAGCAATATTCCAGCTGTATGACAGCTGTCTGTAAATAATCGAGTCTGCACCAGACAATCCTGTGATTGACATTATAAGCATCGATTCACACAATTGAGATACGATGACATGCATCAACCAAGTCAGCGAGTCTGACCATCTGATCCCATTTGTCTCCTCTACGGCAAGCATGGGTTGCTGAAGACCTATTCTACCCCGGATCTGATCTTTATCCAATGAATACCACATGATTTCTACTTACTCTGTCTACCTATTAGGAATGTCATATAGCATCAGAGCATGAGGCAACTTACACAGAGTATTTCACGCTGTCTTTATGATAAAATGTATTCCCATTACAAAATGCACCTACAAAACGGGTTCCTGTATCTTTGAAGTATGAGTTTACAGCAAACAATGAAGAACAAAATCAGTCTGAACCTGTCCAAAAGCATCATTCCCAGCAGATGAAGTTTAAACATTACGACAAATACTAGCTGTGCCTACTGGACCATGTAAGAAATGTTTTACCGACTAGGTTTGGAATTTGCTAGCTCCAACAAACTTAATGTGAAAGTTTATGAGGGCTAGTCAAATTGTTAACATTTGTGAGGCTACTTAATGTTTTACTTGTGTGCGAGTTGGAATTTACGCCCCTTTTAGCAATATTCCAGCAATATCACAGCTGGGGACACCAGAAATGGGTTCACACACTGTACCCATGTGGCTAATAGAACCCGGGTCTTCAGCGTGACAACAGAATGCTTTAACCACTAGACCAACCCACGGCCCTTTTTACTTACGTGAGCTAGGAGACTTTTCAAAAACTACAAATGTAGAGGAGTGTATGTAGTTTTGTGCCGCAGCCAGCAATATTCCAGCTATATCAAGGCAGGATGTACATACTTGAGTCAAGGCTAAACCAATGACTGATAGCACAAGCAACAATTCCAATGACACAATCAGCCAGCAAAAATCAAAATTTCAGTCAAATCTTAACATCAAGCATGAGATGGTTTAGCAATATTCTGAATGGCATATTTACACCAAGCATAAGCTACTAGGGACTTATTCAAACCCAAAATTGTAGATCAAGCATGAGGTATTGGGACCTATTCTAACCCAGGTACGTATATTGACATCAAGCATGAGGTACTAGGGACCTATTCTAACCCAGGTACATGTATTGACATCAAGCATGAGGTATTGGAACCTATTCTAACCCAGGTACATGTATTGACATCAAGCATGAGGTACTAGGGACCTATTCTAACCCAGGTACATGTATTGGCATCAAGCATGAGGTATTGGGACCTATTCTAAACCAGGTACATGTATTAGCATCAAGCATGAGGTACTAGGGACCTATTCTAACCCAGGTACATGTATTGACATCAAGCATGAGGTATTGGGACCTATTCTAAACCAGGTACATGTACTGACATCAAGCATGGGGTATTGGCACCTATTCTAACCCAGGTACATGTATTGACATCAAGCATGGGGTATTGGGACCTATTCTAACCCAGGTACGTATATTGACATCAAGCATGAGGTATTGGGACCTATTCTAACCCAGGTACATGTATTGACATCAAGCATGAGGTATTGGGACCTATTCTAACCCAGGTACATGTATTGACATCAAGCATGAGGTATTGGAGCCTATTCTAACCCAGGTACATGTATTGACATCAAGCATGAGGTATTGGGACCTATTCTAACCCAGGTACATGTATTGACATCAAGCATGAGGTATTGGACATGTTGGAGCCTATTCTAACCCAGGTACATGTATTGACATCAAGCATGAGGTATTGGGACCTATTCTAACCCAGATACTTACATAAAGCAGTGCTTGAAATGCAGTATGATATTCAAGGAATTTTCCTACATTACTTGTAACACTTTCCGATTCAGGGAGCCACGGATTGAACATTTCTAATACCCAAAACGCAATAGTCCTCAAAGATGCATTCAGAAGTGACATTGTCCAGGGTCAGGAAATGAACTTTTTATTTTCACTAAAAAACCTGACCTGCTTCAGAGACACCATCTACTTTAAGGTAAAACTGGTAGTCCACAAGAAAATGTCACTAGTCTTTCCTGAATTTTACTAGTCTCTGAGGCACAGACTCATGTTAATTTCGAACCCTGGACATCTCCATCGTCATTAGCCAAGCACAGAATTCCTGTCATTCATGAGCGTAATTCGACTGGACAGCTACAGCATGGTGTCATTTGAACAAGGCTAAAATAATTGTTGCAAATGAGCCCAGGGTATTTATGATAATAGAATGGAGATTAGTATCGGCATGTTTTCATCATCCTCATCATAATGAGTTGGTTGTTTTGCTCAAATAGATGCACTGGTAATTTCATGCTTCACATTGCAATACACATGTTTATTCTACACATAATGTTTGTCTGTGGTTTAACGCCACACTCAGCAGTATTCCAGCTAAATGACAGCGTTCTGTAAATAATCGATTCTGGACCAGACATTCCACTGATTGACGTTATGAGCATCGATCCACCCAACTGACGCATATCATCTCAACACAAGTAACTGGCCACTGGTTTTGCAGTCTGTGCAAAAAACATTTGAGTCTACTAACCCGAATATGGCTCCTTGCATCACTTTCAGTAGAATTTAGTGTTATTACTGTATTCGACGTAATAAGCGCCCACAGCGATATTTGCTAATATATTGGCTAGTGAACAATCCCAATTAGCACCCCTTCCGATTGATCAATGTACACAAGACTTTTTTATTCGCGTATAATACGCACTCGTGTGTTATATGCACCCTTAATTATGGGCAATTAAATTATGGAAAAATATATCTTTCGTATATTAACATTTCAGGCTGTCAGCATAAACCACGAAATTTATCTTTCAACTCTGTTTTTTTCCACCAAAATAATATTCTAATAAGAGCCCCCATATTTCTAATTTTGAGAGCTCCCTGGGCACTTATTACGTCGAATACGGTATATGGACTATTAGCTAACCTTGGACTAGACTCAAGTCACAGACTTGTTTTAGTATTAATGGACCTTGTGAAATACCTAAACATGCCCACAGGCTCTAGTTGGGTAGTGGTAAATAGTTGTCAGGCTAGTATATTAACTCCCCATCTGTCTTAGTACGCTTACATTGAGTAAACAAAGAACAAGAATCATTAACAATATGATCAGAAAATAGCAGTGTATCCACGCAGGTGTGCATTTCACACAAACTACAGCAAACATGTAACCAGCAATTCTATGCTGTCTCCATTCTGAGAAAATTACGATTAATCAATACAAACCTCATTATTCAAAGGACTGTATTGTTAATATCATATGAAACCCATACCTTGATTTATATCAGGATCATTCTACTGACTCCAATGATAAGGTAATAAAGCTGAGTTATGATGTACTGTCATGGATATGGTGATTATATAATAATGTTATGGTGGTGATAACATGAGACTATGTAATAATTTGTGTACCAGGACTTGCTCAGCAACCTTTGCACATTGTTTTTTCTTGGATAACAGATTATTTTGTCAAAAATCAAGGTTGGTTCGTGAGAAAAAATTATTTCAGATTTTTAGTTTAGTTCTTCAAGAGGCTATTTGAATATGTTGCCATGTGTAAAATGTTTATGATGAAGTCAGTCTCACAGTTTAACATATAGAATGAAAAATATGAAGATACAAGACACTGGCTTCAGACTAATCAGCTGCTAATGGCTTTAGTTGCAGATTACCCTTCGCTGAATTTAAAACAAAGTGATTTTCAGATTTCCACAGAAAAATGTTGGAACACATGAATAATTCATATACCATTACCACGTAAATAACATAAAACAAATTGAAAAAAAATAGGTCTATTGAAAGGGCCAATTTCCACCCCTGATTTTACTTTTAGCCTTAAGTCAGCTTAACATACAGTTCATAATCTGATAACAGATTGACTTTACATAACAATTTGAGTGAGTGAGTATGGTTTTAAACTGCTTTTAACAATATTCCAGTAATATCATGACGGGAAACACCATAAATGGGCTTCACATATTGAACCTATGTAGGGAATCGAACACGGGCCTGCATGACAAGCAAACGCTTTAACCACTAGGCTACCCCACCGCCCTACAAAACAGTCTGACTGATGGCTGACTTCAGACTAGTGACAGCTTGACTAGTCTGGCTTGATAGACAGCTGACAGACAGGATCTACAGATGTTTGTTGAATACAGCTAAGAAAGAAATAGATGTCTGAAAACAAATCCCTCCCCATCAAATTAAATGGATGCTCTCTTAGCAAGCTTAACACGGACAAACAGGGTATGGGTCAGAAGGTAGGTTGCTGTTGCAATGTTTCTCTCACTCGTACATAAAAAACATACAATTATATATGCGGAAATAACTAATTTGTTTCTGAAAATAATATATGGGTTTCTTTATGGCTGCTTCCAGCTGTGATTAAAACATTTGGGTAGCATTTGAAACAATGGTTACTTTAAACACAAAACTTTTATTTAGCCTGAAGGATTAGTGCATCTCCAAAGTGGAAAAAAGGTTTCAGTTATTACCAATACAGAAAATATCAAAATATGAAAACATTATACTTCCCTTAGGTAACCATGGCAACAAAGTGAATACACAACAAACACTTTCTTTAACATCTGCATTTTAACAACAGCATAAAAAGGATCATGTCTTCGCAAATATGTTGCGAAGCAATGCTGAGGAAACTTTAAATAAATAGGATGCCAGTAATTTATATCAACAAGGCAATTATTCTTCATGTTTTTGGAATGTGAAAACAATACAAATTATCAAATATCTTTACATCTGATTTTCAGTCCATGAAACATGAAAAGTTGACACCCAATGATAAATAATACTCAGTTTAACAGACTATATAGCATTATACTTGTGTCACCTTAATATTATATCAGCTGTTCTAAGCAATAATCCTGTGCACAAAGAAATAATCCTCAAATCACTGCAAAGATACTCAAAAGATAAACTTTCTGAATGACTCACTGATGGAATTTGTTGAATTTCTGAGGTAACTCTTTTATATACCCTAACAATAGCCCAGAGTTTTTCATAACCCAAGTCTCGTCCATGTTGTCAGTTTGTTTACATACTTTCACATTAACCTCTTGACCTCTCATCAGGGGAGATAATATTATTCATTAACATTATTCCCTAACACATTATCAGCACAGCTTTGCACATTCAATTGAATGAAAAATACTGCAAAAAATTCACCAAATACAAAAGAATTGATAAAACATGCAAAGACAGGAATGTACAATTTGTCCATGACCCCTTTTATAATGTCAATGGGTACACCGCTGTGATGCTTCTGAGATATAGCTGTCATACAATTTTTCTGAGGCTCAAAATGAAATTTAGAAGCTTAACTTGCACAAACAACAACACACTTTACTTCGAGTTTCGAATGGTTATCCATCATGCTTGCAAGTGTATGTGATCAGTGAGAAAATAATATTTGCTAGGTGCAAGCTAGCTCTGACCTACATAAAGCCTGACCCAGAAGAGGCAAGCTGAAACTTAATCCACAAATGTAAGACACCCTTCTTAAAATAATAAAGAGTGTTGGTTCAACTCCAGTTTCTGAAGATGGAATCTTTGTTTTGGTGTCTGAAAACTTTTGTAAATATCATTACACCAAGTCTATTTCAAAACGTATCATTGCAATGTACATTCACCTGAATATTTTTAGCCTCTGAAATCAACATATGGAAGATATCTTACAAACTCTCACACATTGTAGCTGGAGTAACACAGGGCTTAATGTGAGCACACTGAGAGTGATGAATAGAAATACATAAACAAAAACAAGCAATCTATTTAAAAAAAAACATAGCACTAGTGTGAATAATTAAAACTTGACAGATGTAAATTACTCATTGACTAAAGAAAATGGAAAATTTTGATGTAGTTTCTCATTGTCACATATATAATCGAATGAGATTTCTTAGAATTGAAAGCCACGAAAGCTTACAAACTGATTTAGGCAAAATAGGGTGCCTTTGCATGTAATATGGTCGTGCAACTTTACCTTCGGGTTTATTTTGCTCCAAACTAACGGGAAATATCCCCGTTGGATCTGCCATCTTGGATCCAGTACAACAAGCCTACAGGCACGCACTGCCTTCAAAACCAACAATATTCCAAGGCATTGCAACTGTAAACTTCACATTTCATTAGTCGAATATGCAGTTAAGTGATCGGTAAATTTAATGAATCCATTGCACGATCTCTGCAAATTCCCAGGAAGAAAAACTCCACTGGTGTACAAACGCACTTCAATCCCCGGTCGCCGGGGTCACTGGCTGGGTCGCTCTGACGTCATCGGGCACTGAGACACTATTTCCCGAACAACTATCTAAATACCTGTCAGTGACAGTAAAACGTACACAGTTACGTCCCTTCTTCTGCGTTTACAATGAAATCGATCGAAACGTCGTTTTGCTGACTAAGACAAAATAAATGTCACATTTATTTCTAAATTTACTCAGAATCACAAATATCTTTACGGACAGTGAAAGACCATTGTGATCTGTCTATATATGATTGTTCCAATGTAGTAAACATACCTCCACGTCAACATTTGTTTACATACATAGTCATAGGTTTAGTGGAGAAACGTTTACACGAATATATCTTTTCTCAAATTTGTGTGCACGCCGCTATATACTATCGACAAGACGTAGAGCACCCCACGGTGTAGTCAGTGTTTGTTTTGTTATTCGTGTCATTGTTTGTTTTAGTTAGAAAATAAATCTAACCATGTTCCTGGATAGTTTCTCCAGTCAAAGACATTTCCGGAAACAATTTTGGTGCATAAATAAAATATGAATCAATATGAATGTACAAAGATAGTTATGAGCCCAAAGGCAATTTTATGGTCCAAGAGAAAATATGTGTGGCTAATTTGTGTCCTTGACTGAAACGCACGGATGCAAATACACATAAGATTCACAGCACACACACGATATACACAGTGCATACACATACAATATCCACAGCCCCCCCCCCCACACACACACACAATATACACAACGCACACACTCACAATACACACAATACAATACACACAACACATACATGATATAGACCCACACTCAATACACACAGAAGACACACCACACCAACAATATACATAGCACACACACAATATATACAGCACACACACTCACACACACACAATATAAACAGCACACAAACAATAGATACAGCACACACACAATATACACAGCACACACACAATATACACAGCACACACACAATATACACAGCACACACACAATATACACAGCACACACACAATATACACAGACATAAATACAGTACACACACATGTTACACAGCACACACACAATATGCACAGGATACACACAACACACACACAAACAATATGTACAGCACACACAATATTCACAGCACACACACAATATATACAGCACACAATATACACGGAACACAGAATGCACACACACAGTACACAGCACACACAGAATACACAGCGCACACAACACAGCATTTACACAGCATACACACACAATATACACAGCACACACACACTAAATATACACAGCACACGCAACACTCACACAGACACAATCTACAAAGCACACACATAATACACACAGCTCACACACAACGCACACACATAATATACACAACACTCACAAACACAATATACACAGCTCACACACTCGGAAACACACAATATACACAGCACACACAAAATAAACACACACAATACACACAGCACACACACAATTTACACAACACACACATAACACACTCAGCACATACAGAAACACGAAATATACACAGTACCCACACAATACACACAGCATGCACACAATACACACAGCACAAACAACACACTCAATATACACAGTACACACACAATACACAAAACACACTCAGCAACACCCAATATGCACAGCACACGAACACAATACACAATACACACAGCACACACAGAGAGCACACACACAGAGCACACGCACACAGCACACACACTATACACAGCACGCACACAATATGCACTGTACACACACAATGTAGACAGCACATACACCATATACACAGCACACACACATGACACACAGTATATACACAGTACACATACAATATACACAACATGCAAACAACACACACAGCACATACACAATATACACAACACTCACACACTCAATATACACAGCACATACACAATACACATAGCACACACAGAAACACACAATACACACAGCACACTCTCAACACACACAGCACACACAATGTACACAGCACATACACAATATACACAGTACACACAATATATAGACAGCACATACACAATATACACAGCACACACAAAATATACACAGCACACGCACACAACACACACAGAAACACATGATATACACAGCACACACAGAATACACACAGCATACACACAACACTCACTATACACAGCACACACAACACTCAGACACACAATATTCACAGCACACACACAATATACTACATAGCACACACACAGAATCTGCTAGGCATTACAGAGAAGTACAAGCTCTTCCATTTCATAGAAACGTATCTCACTGAAGGGCATTTCCCACCAAAGACAACATGGAAAGGAATCGTCAATAACACGGTAGCTCGATTTGAAAGACACACAAAACAATACACACAACACACACACAATATACACAGCATCCACACACAATACGCACAACAGACACAACACACCAACAACTTACATAGCACACACAAAATATATGCAGCACACACACACAAACACAGACACACAGTAAATAAACATCACACAAACAATATATACAGCACCCACAATATACACAACACACACACAATATACACAACACACACACACACACACAGCACACACAATATACACAACACACACAACATCCACACACACACAACACACAATATACACAGCACACACACAGTATACACAACACACACAATATACAAAGCTCACAAATACAGCACACACACATTTTACACAGCACACACACAATATGCACAGCATACACACAATATACACAGCACACACACAAACGATATGTACAGCACACACAATATACACAGCACACGCACAATACGCGCAGCACACACACAATATACACAGCACTCACACAATATATACAGAACACACAATATACACGGCACTCACACAATATATACAGAACACAAAATATACACGGCACTCACACAATATATACAGAACACACAATATACACGGCACACACAGCATGCATACATACTATACACAGCACACACACAGAATACACAGCGCACACACTAAATATACACAGCACACACAAAATATACACAAGATACACACAACACATACACAAAACACACAGAACACACAAAATACACAGCACACGCAAAACACACACAATACACACAGCTCACAGATACAATACACGCAGCACACACACACACACACACAATACACAGCTCACAGATACAATACACGCAGCACACACACACACACACACAATACACAGCTCACAAATACAATACACGCAGCACACACACACACACGCACATACACACACACACACACACACACACACACAAAATACACAGCTCACAAATACAATACACGCAGCACACACACACACACACACACAATACACACAGCTCACAGATACAATACACGCAGCACACACACACACACACACACAATACACAGCTCACAAATACAATACACGCAGCACACACACACACGCACAGACACACACACACACACACACACACAAAATACACAGCTCACAAATACAATACACGCAGCACACACACACACACAATATACACAGCTCACAGATACAATACACGCAGCACACACACACACACACACACAATACACACAGCTCACAGATACAATACACGCAGCACACACACACACACACACAATACACAGCTCACAAATACAATACACGCAGCACACACACACACGCACATACACACACACACACACACACACAAAATACACAGCTCACAAATACAATACACGCAGCACACACACACACACACAATACACACAGCTCACAGATACAATACACGCAGCACACACACACACACACAATACACAGCTCACAAATACAATACACGCAGCACACACACACACGCACATACACACACACACACACACACACACACACACACAAAATACACAGCTCACAAATACAATACACGCAGCACACACACACACACACAATATACACAGCTCACAGATACAATACACGCAGCACACACACACACACACACACAATACACACAGCTCACAGATACAATACACGCAGCACACACACACACACACAATACACAGCTCACAAATACAATACACGCAGCACACACACACACGCACATACACACACACACACACACACACACACAAAATACACAGCTCACAAATACAATACACGCAGCACACACACACACACACACACAATACACACAGCTCACAGATACAATACACGCAGCACACACACACACACACACAATACACAGCTCACAAATACAATACACGCAGCACACACACACACGCACATACACACACACACACACACACACACACACACACACACACACACACAAAATACACAGCTCACACATACAATACACGCAGCACACACACACACACAATATACACAGCTCACAGATACAATACACGCAGCACACACACACACACACAATACACACAGCTCACAGATACAATACACGCAGCACACACACACACACACACAATACACAGCTCACAAATACAATACACGCAGCACACACACACACACACACACACAAAATACACAGCTCACAAATACAATACACGCAGCACACACACACACACACAATATACACAGCTCACAAATACAATACACACACCACATCACGCACCAATACACACGAGAGCCCGCAATAAACAAACAACACAAAAAGGGTGATACATACAATTAACACATGGTAAACAAATCTCACACACGTAACCTCGAGCCGTGTTACATAAGGTTCAATAGTAGTCAGGAGTGTCTGCACAAAGCGGGGGTGTCACTCTGACAACCGAATGGACAAATTTCCTTCAGAGATTAATTTTGTAAAAGTAAACGTCAACATTGGAAGTGTTTACACTGACAAAAATATCACTATTCTGTTCACAAATGAACGATTTTGAGAAATCACTTTGAAAAATATTAATATCTCAATATAACAAATTTATTATTTCTAAGTTTATAATTATCATACACATATACGATGGATTCGAATTCACTATTAATGAAGCCTGGTACGGACAAGGGACCCAGATCTGCATTTCGAACTAAAGCCATTTCGAACACTGGGCCTACGGAAAGTTGCAATTAATTGCTAAGAAGACTTATTTTACAAGTTATCCTGGCAATCGATGCGTGTTGTTGAACGTCGTGGTCAGGCAATTTGATAGAACGCCTCTGTGTTGAAGTGGATAGAACGTCTGCTTGGAGAGCGAAAGCTGGTTCGATCTATGGCAGCATCTAACTAATTGACGTTAAAAGATGGTACTTGTTGTTACCCTGCCTGTCGAGGATAAAACAAGGACTTGTCAGGTAAGAGTCAGTACACTGTGTCTGAGCGTTGCCACACAAGTGCCATAATCTGGAACGCGACGTTAAACACCTTTTCACTACCTGTCACTACCGGCAGTAATTTGACATCTCACTATTTCATGTCTACACACGACCCGCGAAGATTCTGGGGGTAGAATAGGTCTTCAGCAACCCATGCTTGCCGTAAAAGGGGACTATGCTTGTCGTAAAAGGCCACTAACGGGATCGGGTGGTCAGGCTCGCTGACTTGGTTGATGCATGTCATCGATCCCAATTGCGTGGATCGATGCTCATGTTGTCAATCACTGGATTGTCTGGTCCAGACTCGATTATTTACAGACTGCCGTCATATAGCTGGAATATTGCTGAGTGCGGCGTTAAACAACAAACCAACCAACCAACCATGTCTACACACCAGACAATATAGTGACTTATATAGAGCTGGAGCAACAATGCACGTCCAAACTGCTCCTGCAAATTGTGGTGCACCGCCTGAATGGGGATTAAACCGCTGTGACGTGCTGCGCGGCCGCAGTGTGTGCCAGCGTTACCATCGGATCCCCTCATAGCAGTTCCTGAAAAACTGCGTCACTGACGACAAACACTGGAACATTAGGTGTCACTGACGACAAACACTGGAACATTAGGTGTCACTGACGACAAACACTGGAACATTAGGTGTCACTGACGTCAAATACTGGAACATTAGGTGTCGCTGACGACAAACACTGGAACATTAGGTGTCACTGACGTCAAACAGTGGAACATTAGGTGTCACTGGCGACAAACACTGGAACATTAGGTGTCCCTGACGACAAACACTGGAACATTAGGTGTCACTGACGACAAACACTGGAACACTAGGTGTCACTGACGACAAACACTAGAACATTAGGTGTCACTGACGACAAATACTGGAAAATTAGGTGTCACTGACGACAAATACTGGAACATTAGGTGTCCCTGACGACAAACACTGGAACATTAGGTGTCACTCACGACAAACAGTGAAACATTAGGTGTCCCTGACGACAAACACTGGAACATTAGGTGTCAATGACGACAAACACTGGAACATTAGGTGTCACTGACGACAAACACTGGAACATTAGGTGTCACTGACGACAAACACTGGAACATTAGTTGTCACTGACGACAAACACTGGAACATTAGGTGTCACTGACGACAAACACTGGAACATTAGGTCTCACTGACGACAAACACTGGAACATTAGGTGTCCCTGACGACAAACACTGGAACATTAGGTGTCAATGACGACAAACACTGGAACATTAGGTGTCACTGACGACAAACACTGGAACATTAGTTGTCACTGACGACAAACACTGGAACATTAGGTGTCAATGACGACAAACACTTGAACATAAGGTGTCACTGACGTCAAACACTGGAACATTAGGTGTCACTGACGACAAACAATGGAACATTAGGTGTCCCTGACGACAAACACTGGAACATTAGGTGTCACTGACGACAAACACTGGAACATTAGGTGTCACTCACGACAAACAGTGAAACATAGGGTGTCCCTGACGACAAACACTGGAACATTAGGTGTCAATGACGACAAACACTGGAACATTAGGTGTCAATGACGACAAACACTGGAACATTAGGTGTCACTGACGACAAACACTGGAACATTAGGTGTCACTGACGACAAACACTGGAACATTAGGTGTCAATGACGACAAACACTGGAACATTAGGTGTCACTGACGTCAAACACTGGAACATTAGGTGTCACTGACGACAAACAATGGAACATTAGGTGTCACTCACGACAAACACTGGAAGATTAGGTGTCCCTGACGACAAACACTGGAACATTAGGTGTCACTCACGACAAACAGTGAAAAATAGGGTGTCCCTGACGACAAACACTGGAACATTAGGTGTCAATGACGACAAACACTGGAACATTAGGTGTCAATGACGACAAACACTGGAACATTAGGTGTCACTCACGACAAACAGTGAAACATAGGGTGTCCCTGACGACAAACACTGGAACATTAGGTGTCAATGACGACAAACACTGGAACATTAGGTGTCAATGACGACAAACACTGGAACATTAGGTGTCACTGACGACAAACACTGGAACATTAGGTGTCACTGACGACAAACACTGGAACATTAGGTGTCAATGACGACAAACACTGGAACATTAGGTGTCACTGACGTCAAACACTGGAACATTAGGTGTCACTGACGACAAACACTGGAACATTAGGTGTCACTCACGACAAACAGTGAAAAATAGGGTGTCCCTGACGACAAACACTGGAACATTAGGTGTCAATGACGACAAACACTGGAACATTAGGTGTCAATGACGACAAACACTGGAACATTAGGTGTCACTGACGACAAACACTGGAACATTAGTTGTCACTGACGACAAACACTGGAACATTAGGTGTCACTGGCGACAAACACTTGAACATTAGGTGTCACTGACGACAAATACTGGAACATTAGGTGTCACTGACGACAAACACTGGAACATTAGGTGTCCATGACGATAAACACTGGAACATTAGGTGTCACTGGCGACAAACACTGGTACATTAGGTGTCCCTGGCGACAAACACTGGAACATTAGTTGTCACTGACGACAAACACTGGAACATTAGGTGTCACTGACGACAAACACTGGAACATTAGGTGTCACTGGCGACAAACACTGGAACATTAGGTGTCCCTGACTTCAAACACTGGAACATAAGGTGTCCCTGACGACAAACACTGGAACATTAGGTGTCACTCACGACAAACACTGAAACATTAGGTGTCCCTGACGACAAACACTGGAACATTAGGTGTCAATGACGACAAACACTGGAACATTAGGTGTCACTGACGACAAACACTGGAACATTAGGTGTCACTGACGTCAAACACTGGAACATTAGGTGTCGCTGACGTCAAACATTGGAACATTAGGTGTCACTGACGACAAACACTGGAACATTAGGTGTCACTGACGACAAACAATGGAACATTAGGTGTCACTGACGACAAACAATGGAACATTAGGTGTCACTGACGTCAAACACTGGAACATTAGGAGTCACTGACGACAAACAATGGAACATTAGGTGTCGCTGACGTCAAACACTGGAACATTAGGTGTCACTGACATCAAACACTGGAACATTAGGAGTCACCGACGACAAACACTGGAACATTAGGTGTCACTGGCGACAAACACTTGAACATTAGGTGTCACTCACGACAAACACTGGAACATTAGGTGTCCCTGACGACAAATACTGGAACATTAGGTGTCACTGACGTCAAACACTGGAACATTAGGTGTTCCTGACGACAAACACTGGAACATTAGGTGTCACTGATTTCAAACACTGGAACATTAGGTGTCACTGACGACAAACACTGGAACATTAGGTGTTTCTCACGACAAACAGTGAAATATTAGGTGTCCCTGACGACAAACACTGGAACATTAGGTGTCAATGACGACAAACACTGGAACATTAGGTGTCACTCACGACAAACACTGGAACATTAGGTGTCCCTGACGACAAACACTTGAACATTAGGTGTCAATGACGACAAACACTGGAACATTAGGTGTCACTGACGACAAACACTGGAACATAAGGTGTCACTCACGACAAACACTGGAACATTAGGTGTCACTGACGACAAACACTGGAACATTAGGTGTCACTGGCGACAAACACTGGAACATTAGGTGTCCCTGACTTCAAACACTGGAACATTAGGTGTCACTCACGACAAACACTGGAACATTAGGTGTCACTCACGACAAACACTGAAACATTAGGTGTCCCTGACGACAAACACTGGAACATTAGGTGTCAATGACGACAAACACTGGAACATTAGGTGTCACTGACGACAAATACTGGAACATTAGGTGTCACTCACGACAAACACTGGAACATTAGGTGTCACTGACGACAAACAGTGAAACATTAGGTGTCCCTGACGACAAACACTGGAACATTAGGTGTCACTGACGACAAACACTGGAACATTAGGTGTCACGAATGACAAACACTGGAACATTAGGTGTCACTAGCGACAAACACTGGTACATTAGGTGTCACGAATGACAAACACTGGGTCATTAGGTGTCACTGACGACAAACACTGGTACATTAGGTGTCCCTGACGTCAAAAAATGTACACTGGAACATTAGTTGCTAATGACGACAAGCACTGGAACATTAGGTGTCACTGACGACAAACACTGGACCATTAGGTGTCACTGACGACAAACACTGATACATTAGGTGTCACTGACGTCAAACACTGGACCATTAGGTGTCACTGACGACAAACACTGGTACATTAGGTGTCACTGACGTCAAAAAATGTACACTGGAACATTAGTTGCCAATGACGACAAACACTGGACATTAGGTGTCACTGACGTAACCGTATAAATCTGTCCTGTGCTCTAGTAGTGGTACGTGATCGACCGGCCCCCCGATGAATTTGAGTGAGTGAGTTGGGTTTAACGCCGCTTTTAACATTATTCCAGTTATATCACGGCGTGTCAGCTTAATGTGGGAGGAAAGCCCGAAGTGATGCAGGTCTCTGACGTTTACCACTTCGGTGAAACCCACGAGCATGGGTATGGTGCTGACAAACCTAGAAACATAATCGGGGCGAACCGGGATTCGAACCCCCAAACATAGGTTTCTGGCGTGTCCAAGGGACGCAACTCTGCACAGCGAATCGCGGCGCCTTAGACGACTTGGTCACCCGTGCCCCCGAAACGGGTTTTAACATTTTTTGGGATTGATACACAGATGAGCGTTTGACACAGACATGTTTACGAGCGCCATGTAAAGTTTATGGCGACTTCAAAGCCGTGTTGCCGCTGAAGCTAATCTCACGCATGAACATTCGCCAGTCTACCGTCATAAACGATGCAACCGCGTGGCGCTTGTTTATCGGATTAATTTATTAACTAAAGTAATTACAGTCGCATCAGTCTCTTCTATTTCCGTACTCCGTCGACATGTCGCGGATTAATATTCCTCTAAATGTCATTAAGGACGTTTCCACTTTGTAACACAGATGATATTGGAGAAGACAATCATATTTATTTATTGTTTGTTTGTTTATGTGTTGTTAACGCCGCACTCAGCAATATTCCAGCTATATGACGGCGGTCTGTAAATTATCGGGTCTGGACTAGACAATCCAGTGAGCATCGATCCACGCAATTGGGATACAATGACATGCATCAACCAAGTCAGCGAGCCCGAGCCCGTTTGTCGCCTCTTACAAATATTGTTTGTAAATTGCGAGGCAAAATGGATTTGAACAAAACATTACAAACGTTATCAAAACGTTACTCGGCTGGCCCCTGTTGTGAGATATTCAATGACATGACATCACCATCGAATGTGCATTTCTTGTTTATTTCATTTTTACCCACCACCAAACATGGGTGTATACTTTCTTTTGTCCGTCAGTCAATGTAATTATTTTACTGTACAAAGATCTTTGTACATTCCAATTTGCTACACTCAATCCATCGAAATTTCAACTTGTATTAGGCATTCAAAGTATTTTCATGTAATCTTTAGAGCATTAATTTTGGTAAAACTTTCATTGTTTGTATGTTTATGTTGTCTGCTCTCCAAATATTCCATCTATCCGAAATAATCGAGACTGGACCAGACAATCCAGTGATTGATATTAGGAGTGAGTTAGTTGGGTTTAACGCCGCTTTTTACAGTATTCCAGTTATATCACGGCGTGTCAGCTTAATGTGGGAGGAAAGCCGGAAGTGATGCAGGTCTCAGACGTTTACCACTTCGATGAAACCCACGAGCACGGGTATGGTGCTGACAAACCTAGAAACAGCATCGGGGCGAACCGGGATTCAAACCCACAATCATAGGTTTCTGGCGTGACCAAGGGACGCAACTCTGCACAGCGAATCGCGGCGCCTTAGACGACTTGGCCACCCGTGCAGGGTGTCATGTATGCTAGGCTGTCAGTCATCTCCCCGAGCTTGACCACCCGATCCACTAAGTCGCCTTTTTATGACTATCCAGGCCGCTAGGGGTTTATTATAACCGGGAATCATTCTATAAATGCATCAGATGTTTATAAAGGTCTCTACGTAGTAAACATCTGTATAATGATGTCACCCCGTGGGATTTCTGGTTAGAATAAGTCCCCCGCAACCTATATGCAGGTCGTAAAAGGCGACAAAATGGATCGGGTGGTCAGGTCATTGGCTAATATATACCCTTCGTACCCCGACGTGGCTCGCTGTTCACAATATCGATCACCGGATTGACTGGTCGGACTGTTCCAGACTCGGTTATCTACAAATAGCTGGAATATAGCTGAGAGCGGCGTTAAACAAACAAACAAACAAACAAACAAACAAACGAACAAACAGACGAACATAATGCTGTCATCTTTCATTTACCACTGACATATGTTAAAGTTAACGTGCTACGTCTATAAAGTTCCGATATGTTATATAACACGTGATGAAGATCCGGAAGAAGCCCAACAACAATTCTCCCCATACACATCCGGGTTCCGGAGCTTGCGTGGAGTTTAAAGACAGATGCATCTTGATAAATAAACTCACATAGCAATGCCGTACAATGATCCGGAATGCATGCATAGAATTCAGGAAGAGGGAATGTCAGGAACTGACAAATCTGACTTTTCTTTCGAAGCGGTGATCAAAGTGCACGGTTAGTGGTTCTGTCTCCATTATTGTGTTGTTTGTTTGTTGTTTAACGCCGCACTTAGAAATATTCCAGCTATATTTGTTTGTTGTTTAACGCCGCACTCGGCAATATTCCAGCTTTATGACGGCGGTCCGTAAATAATCGAGTCTGGACCAGACAATCAAGTGATTGATATCATGATCATCGATCCACGCAATTGGGATACGATGACATGCATCAACCAAGTCAGCGAGCCTTACCACCCGATCCCGTTAGTCTCCTCTAACTACAAGTTTAGTTCCCTGTTAGGGCAAGCCTTGAGGCTGAAGACCAATTCTAGCCCGGATCTTCACGAGTCTCCAGCTATACGACGGCGGTGCATTATTTTATGTTGAATTATATCTATTTCCTCTCTTGCTTTACCGGGGCGGTCGGGTAGCCTAGTGGTTAAAGCGTTCGCTCGTCACGCCGAAGACCCGGGTTCGATTCCCGACATGGGTACAATGTGTGAAGCCCATTTCTGGTGTCCCCAGCCGTGATATTGCTGGAATATTGCTAAAAGCGGCGTTAAACCATACTCACTCACTCACTCACTCTTGCTTTACCGTATAAGGTGTAAATAAAGTGCATGGTACTGTAACCAGTAAAACATGTGCATGTTATACTAATTACTTACATCAAGCGAAACGCTGCATCCTTGTATGCATGTATAACGCATGCATGATTGTGTTTTTTTACAAAGACGCAAGCACGAAACAACATTAGAAGTCTGCGGAGTGAGTGGGATGCTGTTTATCGCTACACGTACGGTAGTTCTACAGTCATCGGACGGCGATCTCATACATATACACTTCCGGGGGGGTGGGGGTGGGGGTGGGGGGGTGGGGGGTGGGGGGTGGGGGGGGCACGGGGGGCCCTAGACTAACATTTAGTCTCTAAAATCTTATATTACACAATACCCTTCTTGACTCTAAAAAAAAAAAAAATTCCCTATGCTGATTTCTGTGGAATAGAGCTAGCTTGAGCTGGCTAGACTTGCTTTTGTTTGCATTTCTAGATTATGTTTTTTTCATAAAATAAATATATTCCACGGTCATGGTGCAGGGGGGGGGGGGGGGGGGGGGGGGGGGGGCAGTCGTCTAGGGGCCGCGATTCGCTGTGCAGAGTTGCGTCCCTTTGGCACTCCAGAAACCTATGATTGTGGGTTCGAATCCCGGTTCGCCCCGATTATGTTTCTAGGTTTGTCAGCACCATACCCGTGCTCGTGGGTTTCATCGAAGTGGTAAACGTCTGAGACCTGCATCACTTCGGGCTTTCCTCCCACATTAAGCTGACACGCCGTGATATAACTGGAATAATGTTAAAAGCGGCGTTAAACCCAACTAACTCACTCACTCACTCACATATACATTTCTGGGGAGAGGAAAGTATACACCCATGTTTGGTGGTGGGTAAAAATGAAATAAACAAGAAATGCACATTCGATGGTGATGTCATGTCATTGAATATCTCACAACAGGGGCCAGCCGAGTAACGTTTTGATAACGTTTGTAATGTTTTGTTCAAATCCAATTTGCCTGGCAGTTTACAAACAATATTTGTAAGAGGCGACAAACGGAATCGGGCTCGCTGACTTGGTTGATGCATGTCATTGTATCCCAATTGCGTGGATCGATGCTCACTGGATTGTCTAGTCCAGACCCGATAATTTACAGACCGCCGTCATACAGATGGAATATTGCTGAGTGCGGCGTTGAACATCACATAAACAAACAAACAATAAATAAATATGATTGTCTTCTCCAATATCATCTGTGTTACAAAGTGGAAACGTCCTTAATAACATTTAGAGGAATATTAATCCACGTCATGTCGACGGAGTACGGAAATAGAAGAGACTGATGCGACTGTAATTACTTTAGTTAATAAATTAATCCGATAAACAAGCGCCACGCGGTTGCATCGTTTATGACGGTAGACTGGCGAATGTTCATGCGTGAGATTAGCTTCAGCGGCAACACGGCTTTGAAGTCGCCATAAACTTTACATGGCGCTCGTAAACATGTCTGTGTCAAACGCTCATCTGTGTATCAATCCCAAAAAATGTTAAAACCCGTTTCGGGGGCACGGGTGACCAAGTCGTCTAAGGCGCCACGATTCGCTGTGCAGAGTTGCGTCCCTTGGGCACTCCAGAAACCTATGATTGTGGGTTCGAATCCCGGTTCGCCTCGATTATGTTTCTAGGTTTGTCAGCACCATACCCGTGCTCGTGGGTTTCATCGAAGTGGTAAACGTCTGAGACCTGCATCACTTCGGGCTTTCCTCCCACATTAAGCTGACACGCCGTGATATAACTGGAATAATGTTAAAAGCGGCGTTAAACCCAACTAACTCACTCACTCACTCACATATACATTTCCGGGGAGTGGAAAGTACACACCCATGTTTGATGGTGGCGAAATATGAACAAACACAAAGTGGTGATTCGATGGTGATGTATTTCTTACAGGTATCTTAGTTGTGTATTGGGCCTTAAGTTTGCAGTGTTCGGCGCCAGTTTTCGTCTTAGTTCAGTAACGTTTTAATAACATTTGTAATTTTTTGGTCAAATTCAATTTTCAAGTGTTTGCTTTCCTTCGCCCGCAGTTTATATGAGGACAAGTCTCATAAGAAAGGATTTTATATTCCCTTTACCCACCAAGTAAAGGTATTTTCTGAAAAAAAACCAGAACAGAAATAGTATATGAATCAGGCGTGTAAGATAATTTTATTTCAGGTGAATACTAGTAATACCGTACAGATATTCCAAGGTGTTGTAATTTGTGAGGGGACACTTTTCAAATGTCTCCACATAAAACTAAATATTGAAAAAAATGTAATTTGATATTAATGTAGTCATAATGAATAGTAAATATGAGCCGCTGATCATGAATTATTACAGTGCAGTGGTTGATAGCAACTTATGCCTGTCGTAAGAGCCAACTAAACGTAAACTGGGTTCAAAATGAATTCCATTTTCTTTTCGTGTGTCCAGCGTCCGAACAGTTAAGACAACTATACATTAACACGACGTTTTATCTTCATCCTAACATCCATCAGATTAATATTGTGATGGGCCTGTGAAGATCCGGGGTCGAATAGGTCTTCAGCAACCCATGCTTGCCATAAAAGGCGACTATGCTTGTCGTAAGAGGCCACTAACGGGATCGGGTGGTCAGGCTCGCTGACTTGGTTGATGCATGTCATCGATCCCAATTGCGTAGATCGATGCTCATGTTGTCAATCACTGGATTGTCTGGTCCAGACTCGATTATTTACAGACCGCCGTCAAGTAGCTGAAATATTGCTGAGTGCGGCGTTAAACAACAATCAAACAAACAAAAATATGTTGATGCCATCGCCACACTCTAACATTATTACAAATCTAGCAAAAATATTTGTACTATGTACATGGAAAGAAATGTACGGTTAACTGCAATTCTGCCTGTACCATAACGTTTGTACGAAAAGGCCTGGGGCCAAAAAGTACTGAAATGAATTGATTGATTGAAAGAGGCGACTAAATAGATCGGGTGGTCAGGCTCGCTGACGTGGTTGATGCATGTCATCGTATCCCAATTGCGTAGATCGATCCTCATGCTGTCAATCACTTGATTGTCTGGTAATGCCTCAATTTTTATTACAGCCCGTCAATTGCTAAGTGCGATATTAAACAAAAGAGAAAAGACCGTTCTTTTACAGAATGGGTTGCAGTTCATTTTTATTGTAAGGGATCACGTCAATTTACACACTAAAATAAATCCAATGTCCGGAATTATTCTTTAATGATGCATAAATTATATAAGTTTAACTGAAAATGTCAGCAGTGAAAATGGCGGGAAATCGTCATGTACCGATCCACCAGTTTTACAGCGAGGACGCAGAGATGGCGCGAGTTGTGGCGTCACGTGACTGTCATCGCCCACCACAGGCAGAGACAGCTGAGAGATCGTCAGTGGGTTTATTCCCTGGGACATATTCGTCAGGGTGGGTGGGGCATGTGTGGCAATTGGAGCGTGCATGTTACCTTGTGTGGGGAGTATAATGTTTACAGGCTGACTGACACATAGCAGTCAAGGGACATATTTGCCAGAACATTGTGAATCCGATTTCTATCGATTTACGTAGAATGGGTGTGTATAAAGATGGGCGTGGTTGACAGAGTGACACCGCAATACCTCACACCGCTCTGAAAACCCCACAGAAACTTGCCACAATATGTCTTTTCAGTGTACGTTTTTTTCATTTGAAAAGGGTTTGTGGATTTTTCAATAAAAATGGAAAGGAGCTTGTGTTAAGAATTAATTTACAAAAGAATGAGTGAGCGAAGATAAGCACCCTCGATTATCCAGACTAATATATTTCCATTCTGTTATGATAAATATTTGCACTGTTTGATAAACTGGATAATCGAGTCATATTCCAGCATCGACATACGCCACAGTAGAGGACAGGGTTTCACACATTGTACTCATGTGGTGAATCAGACCCGGGTCTTCAGTGTGAACGTTTGTTTGTTTGTTGTTTAACGCCGCACTCAGCAGTATTCCAGCTATATGACGGCGGTCTGTAAATAATCGAGTCTGGACCAGACAATCCAGTGATTGATATCATGAGCATCGATTCACTCAATTGGGATCGATGACATGCATCAACCAAGTGAGCGAGCCTGACCACCCGATCCCGTTAGTGGCCTCTTACAACAAGCATAGTCGCCTTTTATGGCAGGCATTGGTTGCTGAAGACATATTCTACCCCGGATCTTCACGGGCCCATCAAAATATTGAATTGATGGATGTTAGGATGAAGATAAAACGTCGTGTTAATGTATAGTTGTCTTAACTGTTCGGACGATGGACACACCAAAAGAAAATGGAATTCATTTTGAACCCAGTTTAAGTTTAGTCGGCTCTCACGACAGGCATAAGTTGCTATCAACCAATATTCAAGCTATATGACGGCGTTCTGTAAATAATCGAGTCTGGACCAGACAATCCAGTGATTGATATCATGAGCATCGATTCACGCAATTGGGATCGATGACATGCATCAACCAAGTCAGCGAGCCTGACCACCCGATCCCGTTAGTCGCCTTTTACGATAAGCACAGTCGCCTTTTACGGCAAGCATGGGTTGCTGAAGACCTATTCTACCCCGGATCTTCACGGGTACTAGTTCGGACAAATGGCGGTTATATTGTGCTATCCCACTGAGATACATATCATGTCGCAGTTAAACATGAATATCCCACACAGACACAGTATACTGACTCCGAGCCGAGCAGTTCTTGTTTTACCCCTTAATATCGAGCGCCAGGCAGGGTAACAACAAGTACCATCTTTTGACGCCTTTTTTGTATGACTTCGGCTCTCCGGTGAGTTGTTATAGCTAGAGGAAAAGAAGAAAAAATAAACAATTTGATTTCAAGGTTTTGACAAAGTATATTTCCAATTAAGACGGGAGTACGGGTGGCCAAGTCGTCCAAGGCGCTGCAATTTGCCATGCAGAGTTGCGTCCCTTAGGCATGCCACGATCCCGTGATCGTGAGTTCTAAAACCAGATTCACGTGATAATGATCACTGGTTTGTCAGCACCATACCCCTGCACGTGCGTTTCTCCTTACTGGTGACCATCTACGACCTGTTTCACTTCTGCTCTCCTCCCACACAATCGTGAGTGAGTGAGTTGGGTTTAAAGCCGCTTTTAACAGTATTACAGTTATATCGCGGCGTGTCAGCTTAATGTGGGAGGAAAGCCCGAAGTGATGCAGGTCTAAGACTTTTACCACTTCAGTGAAACCCTGACAAACCTAGAAACATAATCGGGGCGAATCGGGATTCGAACCAACAATCATAGGTTTCTGGCGCGCCCGAAGGGACGCAACACTGCACAGCGAATCGCGGCGCCTCAGACGACTGGGCCACCCGTGCCCCCACGATATGGCTGAAATACTGCTGATGTGACGTAAAGCTTAAACTCACTCACTCAATCCTCCCACACACAGCTGATACGACGTGATATAAACACGCTCACTCAAAAATGTAAGTTCAAGTTTCTTCAGCTTTTTTTGCCCAGAAAAATAAGAAACTCGGAATACTGAAAGATTCGTGAATACACTTGGGTGTTCTCTTTAACTCATTTTGCTCTTTTTCTGGTATTATAATAGTTATCAAATTTCAGATATATTTGAAAAGAAATGTCGTCATGTATAACTATATGGCATGAGTTAATCGATGGATTAAAATACATTCAACTGATAAATTTTGTCGATTTTTTTCAATTGGAAAAAAACATTTTGTTTCATTAGGAAAATAGAAAACCTGCTCGCTGACAAAGCGCTGGGGCCGTAGAACAAGGGAGCTAACTCCTACTATCGTAGAAGCCGATCACGTTGAAGCCATATTTCTCCATCGGGCGCCAACTCTTCAAATTCTCAGGGGAAAATAGTTTGCACGAGAAAACAAAATCGGAAAACAATAAATAAAACTGTAAAATTGGAAAGAACACAAACAATATGCTGTTGTTTAACCGCAATTAATCGTGTTCTGTCTCATCACGTAAGAATGTTTTGAAATGAACAAAGACGCTTGTCTTGACCATTCCCAACACTAGGTCGGAGAGGCCACGTGAAAATTAACATGGAAGGATTCACCTGAGAACGACGGGAACAATTATCAGATGTCTTGTGCGTATGTTGTATATTATAAACCATACATCATTGCCAGTGCTCAAAGGATGTATGCACGTTTATTCAATCGAAAATCAAATAAATAATTTGCAACTGTCTAAATAATAAACACATATAGTAAGAGTCTAAATTTATGAAATATCGTTATAAATATTTATCAATTATCGATTTTAATTTTAAATAACCAGTTTGATGACCACAATTTTTTCATACATCGTATAATATTTGTAAACTACACAACTGATAATTTTATTTTCGTATTACTTTCTTTTTGTTGTTGTTATTTTGTATTTTTTATGAAAAATGAACATTGGTCATTCAGTAGGAAATAGAAATAATACGTAAATATTATTTTAATAAGAAATAATAAATATTATAACATTGTGCATTAAGTGGGGCTAGATGAATGGTAAAAACACTGTTACAACTGAATATGAGTAATACATAATTGTCCGGTCAATTCTGTAAATTTACATCTTACGAATAACTTTATAACAAGGTGCTATATCGCTTACAACCAGGAAATTGTGTCGTGTAAATACGTTGTTTACAACAGACGCCTATTTGCATGAGCCAATAGATAAAAATAGCCGTGCGGTATATAGGATCCGTCCCAGCATTCAGTCGATAGTGCTCGCCATTTCCACTTCGGGAAAGTTAAAGTCTAATGAAAAGAGTTGTACACTTAAGTGATATTTTAAACCGCTCGCTGGTTATAAACAGCCTTTAAAGGTCACGAGGCTGTTCAATTTTCATGTAAGTATTTTTTGGTTAAATTAGATACAATCTGTTGCCTTTTCTTTTCGTTTTGCGAAGAAATATCAGTGTGCTGTCAAAATTTTGCGTGGGCCGTTCGCCAAGTTCCTATTTCGACTGGGACAGGAAAAAATCATAGGACCTGTAACTCAATCTGATTCGATTTTACAAAAACCTGACAGTTACTTAACTGTCAAAACAGTTCTTGACTTCCTCCGATACAGCGAGTCATTCACTGGATTATTTAGGTCACGTCGAACGGTTTTGGACACCGGTTCAACTTTTCAATGGAATATTTCATCAAAATCGAAAGCTTTTGTCCCAAAGCAGAAGTTTCTATCTAGCCACTGCGACAGTTCTGTCTAGTCTCGATATGATGTTCGTGCATTCCGTTAGTTGATGCAGTGCATGTAACGTATGAGTTAATCAGGGCGTTGTCTTTGCAGTTTAGGCTGATTAGTTGATGTAGGGTAGGCCTATCACTGGTTCACAATGAAGTCAAAGCTAATAGTGATACATTATTTGAGAAGCTTGTTGACATGGGCTCATTTTGATCCATCTGCACACTGATTGTATTGTTAGTCAAAATTATTTTGATGATTAATATTTTTTTATGTAGATCTAAATGTTATCAACTGTTTGGAGCAGAGCCTTTTCACAAATAAGGTATTCTTCTCACGATGTATCGGACCAATTCATTTTCTAGGACATTGAATTATCGTCATCCAAAATGTCCTGCAGATATTTTTCATATGGGTAGAGATTATAGAGTAATGTCCTAGCAAAAATAGATAAAAAATGAAATATCCTACAGACATTTGTCTCCAGGAAAATCCCTGCTTACAGATAATTTCAATTAGTGTGAAACCGAAAACTACCTCATTTGACTTGTTGACACTAATTGTCCTTCCTGCTTTCAAGTTTGTTGAAATTTGAAGGTAGATTAAATAAAGGCATGAGTTTGAAAATGTCATTCAAAATTAGGGAAATAAATCGCCACTTGTCCAGAGCAATCAGCCTAGGTCATATTAATGTGTGAGTGGCTAGGTTCTTGAAGGTGTGAGATGGTATTCGTGGTTTAATAGGAATGTGATGTATTTGTTATCCAGTTTAACTTCCTCGGATGACATTTTTGATATTGGAGAGTTGAATTTTTCACACTTGCAGTATTTTCTTCACAAATGAAGCTTTTCCACTTAACACACTTTCTGTGTCCAGGTAAATATTTTACTCCTTACAACAGTATTTGCTATTTGAGAACAAGTTTATTCATCATCCTTTGAAGCTTATGTGTCATTGTATGCCCACCAATTCTCGAAAAAGTGCAGCACTTGAAATGCAGTGTAAATGTAACCTTGTTAGTCAGAACCCTAATAGTACAGAAACTGCACGTTACTTCCAGTTACCATGGGAACGGTTATATTTAATTAATGGGTAATTTGTTTTCTCTTACCTGGCATGTTAACAATGGTTAAATACTTGTTTATTTGTCAGTAATGTTTTGATAACTTTACATGTTCCCTGCTAGAGTAGTGTACAACTGGAAAACTATGCATACCCAGCAATCATGGGAACATGCATTTTGCCTGTCTGTCATAAAGTGGAATGGCATCTCTTAATGTCAATATACATTGTTTGTTTGACTTAAGATGTATGTAATGCACAGAGCCTAAAGCTTTATTTGGCAATGTGGTGACTAACAAACAAGTCACATCGCAATCTTCGTTTGTTTTCTAATTGTGGTAAATGATAAACATGGCAGAAAGATAAATTGGTTGTATACTTATCATGCTTATCCCTCAGGGAATATAGTTTGATGTACCTCTGTGTGGCCGTGAGGGGCGGTCGGGTAGCCTAGTGGTTAAAGCATGTGCTCACCACGCCGAAGACCCGGGTTCGATTTCCGACATGAGTACAATGTGTGAAGCCCATTTCTGGTGTTCCGTGCCGTGAAATTGCTGGAATATTGCTAAAAGTGGCAAAAAACCTCAGTCACTCACTGTGGCGTGTACACGAACCCACAACTTACAGTATCAATGATTCATCATCTGGAAATTTGTTAATCCAGATGAACTTAATAGAGCTAGTACTATATAGAATAACTAGGCTTCAGTTTATATTGCCCATGGCAACCAGTGTAGAGTGTGTCCCCCTCTGCATTGCTAGTTGGGAATCCCAGGTTAAATACAACCTATGCTGATCTTAAATGAAGAGTTAATGGATGGGATGTTCAGACTCGATGACTTGGTTGATGGTGTATTGTCGTACCCAGAATGTGTGGATAGTTGTTCATAATGAAAGCACTGTGAAGATTCGGGTTAGAACAGGCCTTCAGCAACCCATGCCACTAAGAGGCCACTAATGGGATCAGGTGGTCAGACTCGCCGACTTGGTTGATGCATGTCATCATATCCCAATTGTGTAGATCGATGCTCATAATGTCAATCACTGGATTGTGTGGTCCAGACTTACTTATTTACAGACCGTCATCATATTGCTGGAATATTGCTGAGTGTGGCGTTAAACAACAACAAACATACAAATAATAATGTAAATCACTGGATTGTGTGGTCCAGACTTACTTATTTACAGACCGTCATCATATTGCTGGAATATTGCTGAGTGTGGCGTTAAACAACAACAAACATACAAATACTAATGTAATTCACTGGATTGTCTGGTCCACTATCATATATATATATATATTTATATATAGCTGTGATATTGCTGAATGCGACATAAAAAAATATCACACACACATACTGTATCTGTTATTTACTTCAGTGTAATCAGTTCTGCATAGCCTGCTTGCAAATTCTTGCATCCATTTCCGTTTGAGATCTATTCATATATTCGTCGATGGGTTCAGTTAAAGGTTGTTTGTACTCTCTTGTCCCAGTCAAATATTTGGGAAATAGGTGTTAGAACCAGTTGACAAATTGCATGCGTTTCCCTGAGTGCACTTTGCCAGTCAATGATCATCTAGCATTAAACTGGGATCAGGCTGGTTTTGGCAAGTGCACTATTTTGTTGTTGCTACAAGATGAGGGATGAGTTTGTAACAGGTCTTTGAAAGGCATTTAGAACTGATTCACATGAGGGGATTTATGGATGTCAACTTCTTTATTATGAGGAACACAATGTTTCGGAGTATATACTTACTCCTTCATCAGGTGAATAAATGCTATGAGGCAGAGAACATATACTTATATACCTGTAAGAACATCAAAAGTAATAAGATAACAAAGGTGGAAACTTAGCAAGGGGGAGCCAGCTGATAATTGGCGCTGATAGGCGATTAGCAATGGACAAATGGAAGCCAACACTTACCTTATCACTGATTGGTAATAGGCAATGGACGAACAGTGGTAACTAGCCCTCCATTTGTCCATTGTCAGTTTCATTCTATTGCCTATTATTAGAATGAAATTGACAATGGACAAATGGAAGCCATCTAAATAATTATCACAGACAAAGATCAAAGCAATAAATCCCAAGCACTAGGCACCTGATAAAGGAGTAAGTATATTCTCCGAAACATTGTGTTCCTTATAATAGCGAAGTTGACATCCATAAATTCCCATCTTCAGTTTGAAACTGCCTTGAAAATGCTGCTGCTCGATATGACTGCTGACATTGTGATTGTACATATGTCATGTATTTGTACTGTGAGTTGGTATGTCGAAATCCCAATCTTATAATAGATCAGAATGAACATGTAATCCTTGACGAGTCTGATCGGAATGCCTTTGGGGTAGATTTAAATTCTGGTATAAACTGTTGTTGCACTCACGTCATATGTGGCCCGGTAGTTTACGATGCTGAAGTGTTCCTTAGTCATGGCAGGATAAACTTCTCTGTGGTTCGGGGCGGTCGGGTAGCCTAGTGGTTAAAGCGTTCGATCATCGCGCCGAGGACCTGGGATTGATTCCCGACATGGGTACAATGTGTGAAGCCCATTTCTGGTGCTCCCCGCCGTGATATTGCTGGAATATTGCTATAAGGGCGTTAAACCATGCTCACTCGCTCACTCTCATTGGTCAAGATTTATACTGATTATGAGCATTAGTTTGTCAGCATGAAACCTATCTACCAGCTGTATCCCTAATAACTTTCCTGTCGCATTTGTTGTACACCATTAGCTATGATAATGTTCCGATAAGAGTAAGTCCCAAATTGTTCATTGTTTATCTTGCTGAAGTGAAAGATCAATTTTGTTTTCAGATTAAGTATCTCACTTCATCACAAAACTTAATGATACTTGTGTATGTGTATATATAAATATATATGAGTGTCCTCTGTGGGGAAGTAAGCTGACTGCTGGCGCTACTTAAAACGAAAGGTATAATGTAAATATATATGGAAAATGTGGCACGTACACATGTAGTTGAACATATGAGCAAAGATCACCATGAATGTTGTGACATAATGGCATACTATTGACCAAGCTGCAAGGTGTGGCCGCATCTAGACCCACCCTCTCCTAGGCATCTAGACCCACCCTCTCCTTGGCATCTAGACCCACCCTCTCCTTGGCATCTAGACCCACACTCTCCTTGGCATCTGGACCCACACTCTCCTTGGCATCTAGACCCACCGTCTCCTGGGTATCTAAACCCACCCTCTCCTGGGAATCTAGACCCACCCTTTCCTGGGTATCTAGACCCACCCTCTCCTTGGCATCTAGTCCAACCCTCTCCTTGGTATCTAAACCCACCCTCTCCTGGGTATCTTGACCCACCCTCTCCTGGGTATCTAGACCCACCCTGTCCTTGGCATCTAGTCCCACCCTCTCCTTGGCATCTAGACCCACCGTCTCCTGGGTATCTAGACACGCCCTCTCCTGGGTATCTAGACCCACCCTCTCCTGGGCATCTAGACCCACCCTCTCATTGGCATCTAGACCCACCCTCTCCTGGGTATCTAGACCCACCCTCTCCTGGGCATCTAGACCCACCCTCTCATTGGCATCTAGACCCACCCTCTCCTGGGCATCTAGACCCACCCTCTCATTGGCATCTAGACCCACTCTCTCCTGGGCATCTAGACCCACCCTCTCCTTAGCATCTAGACCCACCCTCTCCTGGGCATCTGGATCCACCCTCTCCTTGGCATCTTGACCCACCCACTCCTGGGCATCTGGACCCACCCTCTCCTGGGTATCTAAACCCACCCTCTCCTTGGCATCTAGACCCACCGTCTCCTGGGCATCTTGACCCACCCTCTCCTGGGCATCTAGACCCACCCTCATCTGGTATCTTCAAAGGGTTCATTTTCTTCTGGTTTAGGGGGCGGTGGAGTAGCCTAGTGGTTGAAGCATTTGCTTGTCACGCCGATCAATGTGTGAAACCCTTTTCTGGTGTCCCCTTCGTGATGTTGCTGAAATATTGCTAAAAGTGTAACACCATGTTCGCTCGCTCGCTCGCTCGCTCACTCACTCACTCACTCACTCACTTTTCTGGCTCTTGTCATTTTGAGGATCAAATTCCATTCCTTATTATGGGGATTCTGGGATAGATAAGATTTCTAGCAACTATGCTTTTCAATTGAAGCGACAATGTGGATTTGGTGGTCAGGTTCAGTGACTTGGTTGATTGTGCACCTTAAGGGTATAGCCCATTCGGTCAGTCACCGGATTGTCTGGCCACGACTTGGTTGTTTACAGGCTGGTGTCTCAAAGCTGTAATACGGCTTGTCTCATGAGCTTGATTCAGTAAAACCTCTTTAGTCTAGTAAGCTTAGCTGTGACAGTAAATCTACTAAGGTGTCACGATACACCTGCCTCATGCATTGATATCTCCCGAAACTTACGTCATGATAGCAGCCTTCGAAATTCACACTAGTCATCTCGCCAGAGGCTACTAGGACAAATGAAAATCCAGTGATGGTAGTCACCATTGACTGGTAGCATTTGAGGGCTACAATCTGAACCAGTTCTCAATGTCAGCGGTAGAAACTAACATTTTTAGGCCTCTGGCCCTTATGATGATAACATATAACAAAACCCTTAAAAATGGCAAATTTCTACTAGTCCTTTTGATAACTTAATCTTGGGTAGTTTGGCAAGACTGGTACCAATTTCTAGTGGCTGAATGTTCAATTTTGCTACGAACTGAATAAAACTGACAGAAAATGTTAGCATAGTAAACCTTTTTGTTGTGTTCAAGCAGGACTAGCTACAAACTCTGAGGACAAGTGATATATGGTTTCTGTGAGACTTCTGTACTAATTCAGAGCACAGAACCTCTGAGGCTGAGATACATATCGCAACATTTAATTTGCACCATTCATGTTTCATGTGGTCAGGCTTGCAAGTGGTTGTTTCTGTCAACCTGGTTATTTTAAAATCATTTCCAGGGGTCCATTAAACTGCTGGCCCATTGGCCTGTGGCCAGTTAAAATTACAAAGGGCTTGCTAAAACGTAAAGAAGATGAACATCTGGCTAGTCAAACTTTCACCCCTTCTCCATGTAGATTTAATATTTTTAATCGGCTAATCATTGTGGAATGACAACCGGCCACCATTTTGTAATGTTGTGTACAATAACTTTATTTTCTCATAAATCATCATGGGGTCACGGGTGGCCCAGTCGTCTTAGGAGCCGCAATTCGCTGTGCAGAGTTGCATCCCTTGGGCACGCCAGAAACCTATGATTGTGAGTTCGAATCCCGGTTCGCCCTGATTATGTTTCTAGGTTTGTCAGCACCATACCCGTGCTCGTCTGAGACCTGCATGACTTCGGGCTTTCCTCCCACATTAAGCCGACACGCCGACTGTTAAAAGCAACGTTAAGCCCAACTCACTCACTCACTCATAAATCATCATAAAATGAGGCAAATGGAAAGCAAGATTTAATCTCAAGAGTGCAGGAAAAAAACATTTTAGGGACGAGATATTTCCAGAGCCCTGCCAAGTGGCTATGGGACCTTTAGGTTTGGCCACTTCACAGCCTGCACCAGTTGGTTTGGAGATAGCCAGTGACGTTTAAAAGGACCAAGGCCTGCTGGCTACAAACAAATTTGTTGGTAAATCTACCCCTGATTTCTAGTATTACAGAGCTCCAGATAAGCTTTTGGTGTTGTGGGTATTTTACCCATGCATTTTAAAATCATTGGGTATCAGTAATTCTATCTGCGTATTCAAATTTCTGTTACCCACTAGTTTTTACACATGTGGGTATTTAAGTTAAATATTTAAAAACACTATTCATCTAGTCCCTGCAAACTGGTGTCGTGTGGGTTCGAGAGCTTTATAGGACTCAAAAATACCACGATACTTCCACAAGAAAGTGTGATGCCAAATAATCATGATGTAACTGTCATCGTGGAGTTTGGCAAGGTTGACGGAATGCCCGTTTATAATTTCAAAATAAGTTGCTGATTTGGTAATCAAATACGCAAGGTTACTTCACAATATTTTGATGATACGCACAAGTTTTATTTTTGTAGCGTATCTGTAATGTTCGTTGCGTACTTGATACGCTTGGATTATATTTTACTGTGTATTTCTGCATTTCCGATGCGTATTTCACGCAGATACGCAGCTTATCTGGAGCTCTGGTATTAAGTATGGTATGCAATCAAATTTTGCTTTTTATTTTGTGTTGGACAGTGAGGCAGTGTTAGAAATTGGCACTAGTCCTGTAGTCCTTGCCAAACTGCCCAATAGTTAAGGTATCATAAGGACTAGTAGAAATTTGCCATTTTTAAGGGTTTTGCTATATGTTATCATGGTAAGGACTAGTGGATAAAAATGTTAGTTTCTACCACTGAGTGAGGTATAAGGATCGGCCAATAAATCGGCCTTGTGCAGAACTCCCTATCTTTTACTTGTAGAAACTTGAAACAGCCTTAAAGAAGGATTTTGTTCATGGACAAACATATCGTGTATCATCAGGTGTAAAACGAAGATGGAGATGCATCGTTGAGTTGTGAGTCCTGACACCCTCAGTGAGGTAGGAGTGACTTGGTGGGAGATCACCAGGGAAGTTCATGCTGCCACCTGGCTAATTGATATGTAATTATTCCCTTACTGTAATGCATGCTCACACGGTGGTAAGTAGAAAAGATGGCCGTTACTTTCATCACATATTATGCTGATGATCAGTGTTCTCACTGGCTTTTGAAACTGGCAGTCCCAGTGGAATGGCAACTCTGAAAATTACCAGTCCAACCCAATTTTTGTCAGTTCAAACTTTGAACAAATTCAGGTGGTATGAAATTTAACTGGTTTTAATTCTTTCAGCAACAATTTTAATGTAGTATATTTCTGAAGGAAGTTATTTAGATTTACAGATCATTTACACATTTTTATTTTGAATATTTCACTTTGATTGATACCTAAGTCACTACACATAGATGTTTAACCTTGAAGCAAAGCAAAATATTAGTTTCTTGCACGAAAAATAGACAATGGGAAAACCCTGATGATAACAGACAAGCTGACTTTGTAAGAAAAATATACTTATTTGATTATCGACAGTGTATTATTCAACAACAAAGATTTACAAGATACCTTATTTGCTGGTCCACAGGGAGTAGCAGTCACAAGATTTCCCTGTCCAAGCCTAGTTTTACTGGTAAAAAAATGGTAATTACCAGTAAACGGGAACACTGGATGATGTTGAATTGAGTCAGACATGCTCACATTATCAACCTCTTTTACCCTGGGATGACCATGACCTCCTGTCCATTAGTTCGAGACAAGTGAAAATCTAGAGGGACTTGTAATTGTCCCCACATCTAAAAAATCAGAAATGAGCTGTATTCCCGATGTGAATCTTTGACAGCTCTTGTTTTGTATGCTGCTGAAGCTTAAAACCTCATTCACTCACTCACACATGCTGACTCTATCAACTGCTGGTTGTCCGGGTCAAAGTTTTCATGTCACTTTGACCTATGGCATATTTCGTTGTACCTACTATCTGCGACTTCAACCATTTGTCCAAATCCCAAATGTAGTAGTAGGGTCTAGTAGTAGTAAGCTTAGCCTATCATAGATCATAATACCCGTGAAGGTCTGGGTTAGAATTGATATTCAGCAACCTCTGCTTGTTGTAAGAGGCAACTTACGGGATAGGGTGGTCAGACTCGTCGACTTGGTTGATGCTTGATATTGTTTCCCAATAGGTCGATGCTCATGATGTCAATCACTGTATTGTCTTTGCCAGACTGGATTATAGATGGATGACTTTCATATAGTTGGAATAATGGTGATATACAGCGAATAAAAGTACATATAATTACACTTACTTGTACTGAAAATGATGGTAAGAGCTCTGTTAGGGCAAGTGGATATAAACGTTTTTGGCTATTTTAAAGCTCTGCACGCTAACGTCGAACCCATTCGACAGAGGTGTCCATCCCCGTGCATCTGATGTCGAACCCATTCGACAGGCGAATAGCATAACAACACCCCAAAATAAAACTCGCCATATCTATTTACCAAGAAGGCTTTGCGTAACATTTAAATTACGTATGACATGCATAAATGCTCAGCTTGCTCAATATCAAAACGTTCAGTCATTTATTTACCTCAAAAAGAAAATACCGCGAGTTAAAAATGTTTCGGCCAAACTTCTCGGCACACAACTACCAGAAACGGCCATTGTTGACTTTTGGCACTTCACGTTGAGCGGCATGCAGTCCGATATTTTCTTTATAATTTCATCATTTTTCCTATTCGATCATAATTTTTGGTTTGCTGACGAAAGGAAAACACTCATGTTCCTTTATTTCTAAAAATTCGCAACTTTCGGTGTAACTAATTGTAAACAAAAACAATCTGAATCGTAACATCATCGATTGGATGGAACTTGTACGATCATGGCAACGGCGGTAAACAAACAACTCCACATGCATAGTTATCCCGTTAAACTATTACAATCATTTTGTTACATCTAACTTAATTTTCTAGAATTATTGACACGTATGTATAAATCTTTGTAAAAAGAATTTCATTTTTAAAGAGTTTGCAAATGATTTTGTTTGATAAACTTTCCGACACATTGACAAGCCGACAAACGTCAGAGATACGTTTGGGCGTGGCCTAACTCGCGAATTGTTGAGTTTAACAAAGTCAACAAACGCTGCGAAAAATGACAAATATTGGATGATACGCAAAATCTGAACTGATATACATTCTAGGTAAACCATTCAATAGCAAAATATTGCATTTTACGAGAAATAATCAAAATACTTGCAATTTTAGCTATCATTTCTGAAACCGGAAGCACGTACCGCATGTGACACATGGAAGCAAAATATGCAAAAGTTGGTAAGCTATCATAAAGAAATTCCGAAATAGATTCAAATTCAAAAGAAAATACATAATTTACTATTTTTCGTCAACTATTTACTATTTATTGATCTGGAGAGCAGTCTTCACTCCTATTTGTTTCATATTTCTTCGTGATTGTCGCCATCAAATGTGTAAGTCTAAATCCGAAACCGTAATGGATTTCACGCTCGATGATTTTAATTTTAAAAATATTTTCTAAAACGAACGCAACGGAGAACGATACAACGTATTGATATGCCATAATAATAACATAATATTGTTATTGGTCTAACATTACAAAAAGAACAATTTAAATATTAAAGATGTTGTTGAAAACTTTCTGAGAACCTCCCGTCCTCTGAACCGATAAAATTTTGGTACACAACGAGGTAGGCTAGTGTAAATATATATAGATTCTAGGCTCCTATATATGTGATTTTGTACCCAAAACAAATTAAATTGTACCCAAAATACTTTGTGAATTTGTACCTTAGAAAATAAGACAATAGATCTATAATTATATTTATGTTTTCATGTAGATGAACAGAACACATGATAAAATATTTCATCAAGTTCCAAATATGATTATGACTGTGATCCTTGAAATTGATTGTTTAGTGTTGAGAGAAAATTGACGTCTTGTCACTGAAGGAGAGGCCAGTTAAGTTGGTTAAACCTAAGTTAGAATGAATTGTTTTGATAGGAAAGTGATATTATGATAAGTTTAAGACACCAAATTGAAATAATTCTAGGTAGATCTACAAAATCACATACCCATTTGGGTAACAAATTACTAGAAATTTTGGGTACAAAAGTCACCACTGTACATTTCAACTGATTTTCGTGAATCAATGGGATAAAAAATTTCGTCTGAATGATTCCTTTTCTCATTTTTTAAGACAAGAATTTGTTTTACATAACAAAACAGGCAGATCTACATGGATCACGTTTAGTCCTAAAATGTGAAAAATATGGACACCTCAGAAATGAGGGCTTATAAGTATTATTCTACCTAACTAGTCACATGGTTTGACTTTGATCTAGGTCTATCTAAGAAAAGTCCTTATGAAAATCTTTTTTTAATTTTTTTATGACACTGACATTTCTGGCACTTAGACAAAGAGTATTCAAGGAAAGACAGATATGTTTTTGAATGAAAATATGACTTCTCTTTATAATTCTTTTTTCATGATGACAGGGGAATTTTTATACACACCAGCTGAGAAGGTGGTGATACTGTGATTGCATACAAAGAAAAAACAGGTTGGAAGCAGTACCTTTATGTATGAAAAAGACCACATAAGGTGAACAAAAGTAATGGGTTGGCTGACTGGAAAAAATACATCTGGCAAGGGTAAACATGTACACAGGCATGTTTCTTTTCATTCCAACCAGAAGACTGAGATTGCATTGTCTAAGAAACCTATGGCAAACTTACCAGCTCATGTGCCACCATGGTTCTTGTGATTAAACAAACAAAAATGTCATGTACTGTTACAAGTACTGTTACTGTAATTAAATTAAATTAATTCCTATTAAATTATATTTCAGAATTGTTTTATTTGGAAACAAACCACATAATGCACAAGATTAATGTTCATATGAGTTTAGTACGTATATGTTAAGGATCTGATTTATTCATTATTCATGGAAAACTAAAATTAAAATGATGACATCAGAGAGTTACTTATTCACATAGTTGATTTTCAGAGTGCAAGATAATAATTGTTGAATAAATATGTTTAAACTAAAGATAATAATTGAAGTTTGATCAGTTACACTGTGCTGATGCAAAGACTAATATTTACTGTCCCCACACACCATCATTGTGGGAAAAATAACTATTAAATATAACTTAAAATTTTAAAACCTGTAAACAGCTGTAAATAATTAAACAATTACAAATCTATCATCAATACGCAATCATGGTGGTCTTCATATTTTTGGAAAAAAATTAGAAATCCTTCGTGTAACTGTTCTAGAATCATGCTAGAATGTATTCCCGAAAGGAAAACTATCCTAAATGTAATTTTGGAACTAACACCGAAAATATGTACGTAGCATTTTATTGCTTATATATACCCTATCATATTCAGCAACGTGGGTATGTTATTTTGAAACAAGTTTTGTCAAGCCCATTTTCGCGCACCTGTTGTTGAGGGTGATCTTGCTGATCGACGATATCCATAGTCGTATTACGTGGGATACACTTGTTGTAGTGAAACTTATCAGCGTGTACATCGCAGAAATATGAATTATGTCCCATTTATATTCACAACATTGAATGGTGATTCTTAAATATCAACAGAAGTTCAAATAAAAGATACCGAGAAACTTGCATGTGGCATGTTGATTTATCGTCTACCGTTTCCGGGTCACGGGAGCATGCAAGGTCAAACGGATTAACTAATACGTGAATTATATCGTCAAAGTCACATATTTATTTCATGTTAGTGGTGATTACTGATACTGTGTATCGACTTATATTTTTGCTCTATGTGATAGGCGAACTATTTCAAAATTTACTGTAATTGTTTTGTTTCGAAAGCTTATCAGCAGACTACCCCTGTCTGTGACATCACATCCGGTGACCTTTGCACTTACTGAAATAGTGCTGTCAGAATTCACGATCTTTATTTTCATTTTTCTCTCGTCATATTTATTGGAATATGACGAAGAAAACATTCTTCGATTGAGAAGATCGTCAACTTTCGCCAAGTTATATTTATAAAGGCAATGTAAACTTTGTTGATATTAAAATAGCAATAAGTTATGCGGAGGTCGGGCGAAGCGCGCCATGTTTGATTTTAGGACGTCTGCTAGCATCACGACATGGGTTGTTTATTTTTGTATATCGTAAATATTCAACCAAAACGCTTGAAATTAGGATTAGTGAATATTTATAAGTCATTAATTGTTTCCTGCAAATTTTATAACATGACACGTCAGATTAACCCGAATATTCGTATTTCTGCAACCGACATGATGACCTCGAAAATTAAGTTATTTTTCTGTTTAACGTTTAGATAATAAATTCACTGAAATGGTTCATAATTTACCATCGCGCTGATATATGCCGATTATAAAACCCGAATTTTTACTCAATTAAAATTAAGATATCGGAGATATGATTATTGAAATCAATTTGCACAAATGTTACGATATTAAAAGGTTCCTAGCATGAAATGCAAACCACCTTCAATAACGCAATTCAGGTAAGTTCAAGAAAATTTACAAATTTTGTGTTCGCTTTGGTCTTAACCTTGGTATGATTGAAAACATCAGGATATTTTTATATAGTATTGTGTAGTTTTCTATCAGGAATAAATGTGCAAAATATTTCTTCAATTGGCCCTTGTTTAATGACGCACCAACTGTTTGAAATCACCCACCCTCTTTAGAGCGCCTTATGCTAAAATTAATCCAGCAGGCAGGGGTAAGAAGTGTGAAAATAATTCAGCAGGCTAAAGGTTAAGTAAGGGGGATCCTGGGGTCCTTGAAGGGCGGTTGGGTAGCCTCGTGGTTAAAAGTATTCATTCGTCACACCAAAGACCCGGCTTCGATTCCCTACATGGTTACAATTTGTGAAGCCCATTTTCTGGTGTCCCCCATCGTGATGTTGCTGGAATATTGCTTAAAGCGGCGTAAAACAATACTCACTCACTGGGGTCCTTGGGGGCGTTCGGGTAGCCTAGTGGTTAAAGCATTTGCTCGTCACGCCGAAGACCCGGGTTCGATTCCCGACATGAGTACAATGTGTGAAGCCCATTTCTGGTGTCCCCCGCCGTGATATTGCTGGAATATTGCTAAAAGCGGCGTAAAACCATACTCACTCACTCACTCACTCACTCACTGGGGTCCTTGAGGTTTGCTCCCATAGTATTTGAGTATACGGATCCCTAAATCTTTAACTTATCACATTTAATAGGGCAATGACAAGGACCCCATGACCTGTTTTGAACACGAGCACCTGTTAGTAATGTTCTGATGATTGATTAATAGTGATGATTAATTGGTCATCTTGTCCCATACACTCCATAATGACTATGGGGGAAAAGTGTTCTTTGGAATGTTTGTTTTGAACATTCAATCATTTATTAAATATTTGTATACAAGACGATGCCAGTAAAGTTTGATCATGAACATCAGAAATCCCTTAAAAGAACAAAATCTGACGTGAGGGTCAATGCATTCTGACAATGTTTACCTGACGTACATTGATCTTTATATACCCATAATTAAAAAGCATTTGCCAAATTTCATCCACTTTATTTATCGACGTATTAAATATAACTTATAAGGCTGTTATGACATGTTAGTTTTAATTATCTGCAAAACCCATGTTTGCCGTAAAAGGAGACTATGCTTGCTGTGAGAGAGACTAATGGGATTGGGTGGTTAGGCTGGCTGACTTGGTTGATGCATGTCATCATATCCCAATTGTGTAGGTCGATGCTCATGATGTCAGTCACTGGATTGTCTGGTCCAGACTTGATTATTTACAGACCGCCATCACATAGCTGGAATATTGCTGAGTGCGGCGTTAAACAACAAACAAACATGGAGTTGCTGTTGGAATGACTTCCATGTGACACACCCTTTTCTATAACCATGGGTTTGAATCTCAATTTTTCTCTGTTCGCTGGTAGGTCAGTAGGTTAAGCCAAAGAGGGAAACATCTGAAACCTGGATCATTGTCCTCTTCCTCTTACATTAAGCTGCCATGCCATGATGTAACTGAAAAACTTCCCAAAGAATTTAAACCTCACTCACTCACTCCTTGAAATATGAATTGATGGTTTAAAGTCGGCTACTGTCACACAATAGCAAAGCCCCTGCACACATGCCGTGACCTTGAGGTTAAGTTTGTCTACCATTCCAAGATTGTTGCAGATTGATGCGCATGATGTCAATCACTGGATTGTCTGGTCCAGACATGATTATTTACAGACCGCTGTGATATAGCTGGAATATTGCTGAGTGTGGTGTTAAACCGAAAAAGAAAAAAATGGTTTGACTGGAATCATTTGATTCAAATTTCTGCTCTCTGGTCACATGATAATGTTAATCTTGTTTACCATTAGCAGTAGATGGAATTCAGAATGAAATTCGATGTGGGGGAGTGTGAACTCTGATGTTAAAAATTGCAGATTTATGGGGTCTCGAGATCCAAATACTATAGAGGCAGACCACAGTGACCCCTGGACCCACTTTAATTATGAATGCTGATCAGTGTTTGAAATTAAGGCTGAAAATCAATGGGCCCTTCCAATGACCCTAACACTGTGTTACACATTCTTCTAGATCCACATATTGACCAGTGAAGATCCGAGGTAGATCGGTCTTCAGCAACCCATGCTTGTCGAAATAGGTGACTATGCTTGTCGGAAGAGGTGACTAACAGGATACATATGTATTCACAAAATATGATATTAATGACACTGAAACTCGCCAAGCTAACTGGCTAATAATCTCTGTTTATTGCCCTGGCCTGATGTTTGTTGTAGCGTTATAGATTTGTGATCATGATCATGATCATGATGATAATTTAACGATATTGTAATTAAATACTTTGCCCAACCGCACAAGGATCAACGATTTTATTACTAACTGGCTACAACAGTGTTCAGACTTCCGAGGGATTTTGAGGATGTGCTCCAATAATACTTGAAACTAGGGTCCCCTCAACCTGTAACAGCGGCGGTCGGGTAGACTAGTGGTTAAAGCGTTCGCTCGTCACGCCGAAGACTCAGGTTTGATTCCCCACATGGGTACAATGTGTGAAGCCCATTTTTGGTGTCCCCTGCCGTGATATTGCTGGAATATTGCTAAAAGCGGCGTAAAACCAAACACACTCACTCACTCACTCAACCTGTAACATTCACGTTTCAAAATTAGGATGTCTTCAGGGTAATGCAGGGCTCAAATTAAGGGGGGGGGGGTGTGTCCTTAAGCATGTTGAGGTTTGATACTGTAGAATTTGAATCTCATGAAAACATCTTTAACTGTTACATTGGGGTCATGAGAAGGACTTTCATGCTTGGTTCAAACTCAAACTTTTAACACTGCCTGACACTGATGACAAGAAGCAACAATAACAACTGCAACATTGCCTATTTTGATGAAGCCTGTGTTGTATGTTGTTACTGTCGCTGCTGTTGCAATGATAGTCTCTCCTGTGACTCACATATAAAATCAATAATGATTCAATGATTCAATGATTCATGCTGTATCCAAATGGAACCATATTGGAAATTCATAGCTCTAGTTGGGCAACATTTCAAACAAAATGGCTGTTTTGCATCTTGGGTTACATTTTTTGATACTGTAGATATATGCCATGTTTGTTTTCTCTTTATGTTATGACTACTATTTTGAATGTAATATGAAATTAATATTTATTTATTTTTTTCTGTAAAATTGAATGTTCCAGTATTGTATAAATGATCAGTTTGCTGTCATTCACGAAAATCCTTGCTATCCATTGATGCTCTTTGTACAGATGTTATGAATTGGCTAATGTAATATGAAATTAATATTTTTTTTTTTTTTCTGTAAAATTGAATGTTCCAGTATTGTATAAATGATCAGTTTGCTGTCATTCACGAAAATCCTTGCTATCCATTGATGCTCTTTGTACAGATATTATGAATTGGCTAATTATAATACAGCCATTTCTTCAACATGTTCAAGATCATTGGTTGTGCCATAACCCCAAGGCCTTATGTCATAGCTACTGGTTCCAGAAATAGTGCTCTGTACTCTGCAGAAGTGCCGATCTGGCACTTTTTGACTGAACCTATATGTGGAAGAAAGATATTGGCATTGTTGCTTTGCACATTATTGATTTTCTCCAAAGGTCTAGCACCATCTCTACGTTGTTCTCACAGTGACAACCAGTTGCAGGAAGATAGCCTCTACCGGCAGAGCTAAAATTATCTCATTATTTATACTAGAATGTGTATTAGATCATGCTGGATTTGTCACAGTAGGGCTGTCTCGTGTTCTCTGAGGTCTGTCTGTTTGTCCGGACCTGCATACGTTTCACAAGTCTAATTTTCCTCCCCTTTTCACCATGTTTAGCTGTTGGCCAAAGAAAACCCGGGACAATCGAGACATCATGTCGAAGGCTAAAACGCAGCAACCGGCGGTGATACATAAAGTCATCATGGTTGGAAGTGGAGGCGTGGGAAAGTCAGCATTAACATTACAGTTTATGTATGATGAGGTAAGAGTTGAATTTTGTCATTGAAATACTACAGTTGTGAAGATCAGAGTGAAGGTACAGGTTTATTCAGACTGCTCAGGGATGATATTCTGCTCAACATCAACAGAAATGTCATTAAAAATTCCCAAATTGAAATTTTAAAATTCAGTATTCATGTTAATATATATATAACTAAAACCTAATTAAAATTATAACTTAGTGGTTTATTAATAAGAGACCAATAAATAGAAAGAGGTTTTAATGCTTTGTTTTATATTGAATGCAAACTCAAAATACAATGTTAAAATACCTCAATATGCATTGTAAGGCATTCCACGTTTAATTGGATATGTTTCTCTTAGAGGTAATTTAAGATTCAGGGCGACAAATAAGGTTTTAGTTTTCAATTTACATAATTAATTTTAGATATTGTCAATAGCACTGTTTTGACTTCAAAGAAAATTGTATACAAATCAGAAATATGAGATTTTCCTGTGTATCCAATTAAAACTGATGATGAAAGTCTTCATGGACGTGATTTGAAGTTTGCTTCCATTATGTGGAAAGAGGTGTTGTAATGAAGGAATGATAATGACAGCTCCAGTCAAGAAGGTGCTTACTAGGCTGGTCAAATTTAAAATGTTACTGTTTTGATGTGAAGACTCGTGTCCTCCAAGTGTAATAATGGCTGGAATATTGCAGAAATTCGTCTCACACTTTACTCTAGTGATAGATTCAGAAGCTGTTTTACTCAAAGTCTTGATGCTTTCTTTGCTTCAGTTTGTAGAGGATTACGAACCGACAAAAGCCGACTCGTATCGAAAGAAGGTAGTCCTGGATGGAGAGGAGGTGCAGATTGACATCCTAGACACTGCCGGACAGGAGGACTACGCAGCAATTCGGGATAATTACTTTCGTAGTGGGGAAGGTTTTCTCTGTGTCTTTTCTATCACGGAGCAAGAATCTTTTCAAGCCACGGCAGAATTTAGGTAAGAATGTTTAATATACACATTCTCCTTCATTTGAGTGTTTTAAGATAGGAAGGGAATGGATGGTCCAGTATCTAAGGTGCTGTGCAGAGTTGCCTCCCTTAGGTGTACCAGAATCCTATTATTGCAGGTTCAGATGCTTGATTATTTGCTGTCGGTTGATGTGTTTCGATAAAATGTGTTATGCTTTGAGTTATAAGTATTATCTGACCCTACAGTATACAGGTCTCTCAGTAAGTGGTGGTACGTGGTCATGTGTACAGTGAACAGGTCATGTGTACAGTGAACAGGTCATGTGTACAGTGAACAGGTCTCAAATGAGGTAAAGTTAGGCAGCGTTGGTCGCAGTGTCGGATGGGTGACCGTGTTGGAAGCTTGACTCCTGGGAGTTTCTAGGGCTTCGGTCCTGCTCCACGCTGAAGCACATGCAGCACAAGTGGTGTCTCCTAGTCAAGTGATTTTGTTCAAAATATTTCCCTGTTCACCAATGAATGGGTACCTGGTAGGATGAGATGGTAATGTGACTGTTAACTATCTAGTGCCTCACAGGCTTCCGCAGTGTGTTCATAATCATAGGGCTTGTCTCACCAAGTCTCCATTATTCAAGGCTACTAATATTTGGCGGGAACATTGTTGACGACAGCCTAAAAAAGATTCTCCCTTGAAACACTTCATTATATGTTTCAGGTTTTAATGTTTCATATCTGTTTTTTTTTACATGATTTGTGATAAATCATATTCTATCATGACAACCGCAATTTATTGGATAATGTTAAAAAATATCATCCAAACATCACAGGCTTGTGATGAAACAACAAGTATAAAGTCGGATGACTTGGGTTTTGCCTTGACCTACAAAACTATGGATCCAGAGGAGTCTAATTACTATTTTCAAGGTCCTTACAGGAAATATGAGGGTCCTGTAAAGTAAGGACGTGGTGTCGTGTACTGTAAGATATAATACTTACTTTTACTACAGGAGCAATATTTTTCTTGTCAAGAATTTTGTACAATGAATATTGTTGTGTGTCCCTTGGGACGCAATATATATATATATTTTTTGCGTCCATACTATGCCTTTGTGTGTACTGGATGCACATTTCTGCGTCATATACCGGACACACATTTCTGCATCATGTACCGGACACACATTTCTGCGTCATGTACTGGACACACATTTCTGCGTCATGTACTGGACACACATTTCTGCATCATGTACTGGACACACATTTCTGCATCATGTACTGAACACACATTTCTGCATCATGTACTGGACACACATTTCTGCATCATGTACCGGACACACATTTCTGCATCATGTACTGGACACACATTTCTGCATCATGTACTGGACACACATTTCTGCATCATGTACCGGACACACATTTCTGCATCATGTACCGGACACACATTTCTGCAGCATGTACTGGACACACATTTCTGCGTCATGTACTGGACACACATTTCTGCATCATGTACTGAACACACATTTCTGCATCATGTACTGGACACACATTTCTGCGTCATGTACTGGACACACATTTCTGCAGCATGTACTGGACACACATTTCTGCGTCATGTACCGGACACACATTTCTGCATCATGTACTGGACACACATTTCTGCATCATGTACTGGACACACATTTCTGCGTCATGTACTGGACACACATTTCTGCATCATGTACCGGACACACATTTCTGCGTCATGTACTGGACACACATTTCTGCATCATGTACTGGACACACATTTCTGCGTCATGTACTGGACACACATTTCTGCAGCATGTACTGGACACACATTTCTGCATCATGTACTGGACACACATTTCTGCATCATGTACTGGACACACATTTCTGCGTCATGTACTGGACACACATTTCTGCATCATGTACTGGACACACATTTATGTGACCCTGCAAGTCTAAATCTTATCTGAACAGTTTGGATCTGTCACCTGTTCAAATAAAAAACAATGAGAACCTTATAATTGTATTTACCAATAAAATTTAGGCGAGATTTAAATATTTTTTTATATGGATTCCTATGACCCTAAAAAAGAAAAAAATCAAGTTCGTTTTTTTACCCGAATTCAAACTTACATGTTGACCAAAAAGCAATTGTACATACAAAGGTTAAACTGCACTATTTTGACTTTAGTCAATGACTTTGTGTAGAAGTTTTTGTCAACCCATTATTAGTGGAAACATGGTAAACAAATTCAATGACTAGTCTGAAAAGAATGAGGTTGCATTTCTAGCTGTCGGTTACTCACTAGTGGGCAGTACGCTATATGAACCCAGGTCTATTTTTGTCCTTGAGTCATGCTTGTGTACATCTAGACTTATCCAGTGGGAGATAACGGCTGAACACTGCTGTAATAGATATCCTTGTCACTGCCTAGGGCGGTCCTTCTGATGTGAAAGGCCTTTGACTAATAAAAAGTTCTACTTTATGAGGTGTTACTCAGTGACTGGGAAAGATGTTAACAAAAGAAGAAATCAATTAAAGATTATCACTCGTGTTCTCTGGTTTGTTAGCTGTTGGTATTAAACATGTTTGTTTGTTGTTTAATGCCCACTCAGCAGTATTCCAGCTAGATGATGGCGGTCTGTAAATAATAGAGTTTGGACCAGACAATCCACGCAATTGAGATCGATGACAATTAATACATGTCACCAATTTGGTAAGATCAACAAGGTTCTAATTTTCCAGATAATGTTATAACCCTTTTGAGGGGTTCTTCATCAATTTTTTTCAAAATAGTAAAAAAACATAAGCCAATGAGCAAAACAACACTGTTGGCTGACCCATAAACAGAAAAAAAAAAAATTGGAGCATCAATCATGTCAATCAGCAAGAGCTGGAAGTTTAACCTTTGCCCAAAAGGTCACAGGATGAATGTGTAAAGCTAACTGGCTTGTTAGACTCAAATGTGATCGAGGTGTTAGACTAACATCTAGTCTCTGAAAGGAACATATTTAACAGAAAAAACAGTTGTAAATTTATAGTTATAAAATATGATAAAAAGGAGCCCAAAGACTTTCTTCTAGACTTGTGGACCTGGTGGAGATTCCAGGTTAGAATAGGCCGCTATGTTGGTTGTAAGAGGCAACTAACGGGAACAGCTTTCCAGGCTTGGTGATTTGGTTGATGGTTGTCGTCGTATACTATAACATGCAAGGGATGAAGTTCTATGGGTGATGATAGCATTTCGGGTGTAGCTATACAGGTGATGGTAGCATGTCAGGGATGTAGCTCTACAGGTGATGGTAGCATGTCAGGGATGTAGCTCTACAGGTGATGGTAGCATGTCAGGGATGTAGCTCTACAGGTGATGGTAGCATGTCAGGGATGTAGCTCTACAGGTGATGGTAGCATGTCAGGGATGTAGCTCTACAGGTGATGGTAGCATGTCAGGGATGTAGCTATACAGGTGATGGTAGCATGTCAGGGATGTAGCTCTACAGGTGATGGTAGCATGTCAGGGATGTAGCTCTACAGGTGATGGTAGCATGTCAGGGATGTAGCTCTACAGGTGATGGTAGCATGTCAGGGATGTAGCTCATCAGGTGATGGTAGCATGTCAGGGATGTAGCTCTACAGGTGATGGTAGCATGTCAGGGATGTAGCTCTACAGGTGATGGTAGCATGTCAGGGATGTAGCTCTACAGGTGATGGTAGCATGTCAGGGATGAAGCTCTACAGGTGATGGTAGCATGCCAGGAATGCAGGTGCTTGTGTAGCTCTTCAGGTAATGGTAGTGTGTCAGTGTTACGTACCGTGCAGGAAGGACGATTACACCGAATGCTTCAGTTGCAGCATACTTCCCGCTTGTATGTTAGGTGCATTCATGGGATGTCTTCAGCTGAGTGATGATAACGCATCAGGTGTGTGAGGGCATGTGCAGTTGGTTAGTACAGTGCAGGTTAGTGTGTAGATCAACGCATCAGGTGTGTGAGGGCATGTGCAGTTGGTCAGTACAGTGCAGGTAAGCGTGTAGATCAACACATCAGGTGTGTGAGGGCATGTGCAGTTGGTCAGTACAGTGCAGGTTAGCGTGTAGATCAACACATCAGGTGTGTGAGGGCATGTGCAGTTGGTCAGTACAGTGCAGGTTAGCGTGTAGATCAACGCATCAGGTGTATGAGGGCATGTGCAGTTGTTCAGTACAGTGCAGGTTAGCGTGTAGATCAACACATCAGGTGTGTGAGGGCATGTGCAGTTGGTCAGTACAGTGCAGGTTAGCGTGTAGATCAACACATCAGATGTGTGAGGGCATGTGCAGTTGGTCAGTACAGTGCAGGTTAGCGTGTAGATCAACGCATCAGGTGTATGAGGGCATGTGCAGTTGTTCAGTACAGTGCAGGTTAGCGTGTAGATCAACACATCAGGTGTGTGAGGGCATGTGCAGTTGGTCAGTACAGTGCAGGTTAGCGTGTAGATCAACGCATCACGTGTGTGAGGGCATGTGCAGTTGGTCAGTACAGTGCAGGTTAGCGTGTAGATCAACACATCAGGTGTGTGAGGGCATGTGCAGTTGGTCAGTACAGTGCAGGTTAGCGTGTAGATCAACACATCAGGTGTGTGAGGGCATGTGCAGTTGGTCAGTACAGTGCAGGTTAGCGTGTAGATCAACACATCACGTGTGTGATGGCATGTTGCAGATGGCTTGTGAGGTGCAATGTTTCAGCTTGGAGGAGGCTGTTTGATATGATATGGACAAGTATTTAGCTTTATTGGGGATGTGATGATGAAGACATTGAATCATGATGATGATCCTGATGATGAGAGGATGAAGAAGCAGGACTGATGATTCCATGGACTTGACCAGATTCCAATGTTATTGATACCAAGAAGTATACTAATTTATATGACCAGCACAATCTTTTTCTCAACTTTTAAGACCCGTGAAGATCCGGGGTAGAATAGGTTGAAATTCAGCAACCCAGGCTTGTCGTAAGAGGCGACTAACAGGATGGTCAGACTCGCTGACTTGGTTGATGAATGTCATCGATTCCAATTGTGTTGATCGATGCTCATGTTGTCAATCACTGGATTATCTGGTTCAGACTCGATTATTAACCGACTGCTGTCATATGGCTGGAATATTGCTGAGTGCGGCATTAAATAAGAAACAATCAAACAAACTCAACTTTTAGAGTCCTGATTGCATAGTGTCCAGACAAAAGATTGATGGTATATATGTACAGCACCACACGGAACCTTCCTCTCTGACCCGAATACACAGTTTTCTCTGACTGCTGGATGAGAACCTGATATGCATATTTATGATGTTATTGGATTCTATTTATGACTGTGGGGGCTAATATACCACAGCTATTTCATAATGTTCCAGTGTACATTCTTGAGATTGTCCGTGATGAGTAGTTTTTCTCATTGTTTTTTTCCACATCAACATTCAAAGATAAATGTTTTTATCTTGATATGTTAAATTCCATCACACCCTCAAACAAATATTTGAAATATCAAGCCCTTGCGATGTTTACATTGTGTTTGTGTCTTAAGGCAAGGTAACAGCGTTGCTTGTGTATTAGAGGTTGTTGAGGTTTATGGGATGAGGAAACTATTTATCACTGCATCAGCAGATTCATAGCCAGTTGCGGCTAGTTATCATGGAATTTGTGAAATACACATCATGATTCAGTCTAGGTAGAAATAAATTGGGCTGTGCATTCGCAAATGTTTTTATTGCAATATTTCAGAAATAAACGATGAGTTGTTTTTGTGAACTTAAACAGCCCACCATGGTTTATTCTCCCTCCAGTGTTTTATTGTATCATAAACAACGACCACAAGTCGTTTATGTCTTATATGAGATATCAACATTACATACAGCCTAGTTACCATAATTTAAATAATAATAGCTCTCCTGAATAGAATCTTACCTCGGCAATGTCCTACATGTCCATTTTATCAACAGGTGGGTTATGTTTGGTATTTCCTGCATATTCTCTTAATCCTCACGTTGATTATCTGTACCTAATATCTGTATTGCGATACGTATTGCAATGTTTTGGGAGCTAAATGCGTCACAGTGATTGTACATGCAGATCCTGTTTTCTACATACTAAAGTCAATATTGAGGTCAACATGGTCAGTCACATCATTTTGTAGTCGTGGATAGAGGGATTGGTTGGTTGGTTTGTTGTTTTACGCCACACTCAGCAATATTCCAGCTATATGACGGCGGTCTGTAAATAATCGAGTCTGGACCAGACAATCCGGTGATTGATATCATGAGCATCGATCCACGCAATTGTGATCGATGACATTCATCAACAAAGTCAGCGAGCCTGACCACCCGATCCCGCTAGTCGCCTCTTATGACAAGCATAGTCGGCTTTTACGGCAAGCATGGGTTGCTGGAGAACTATTCTACCCGGATCTTCACGGGTCTGGATAGAGGGAAGATAACAACTTGAGAGAAATATCACTTTTTCGTTTCTGCCGTTTTGTCAGTCAATTTCGAAGGGAAACATCATTTCCGTGTAGATTTTAGGCTAAAAGATTCAAATAATAATGAAATTTTGCCTCAACATAATGGAACACAGAACAAATATTTCAACACGTATTGTTTGAAAAGCATATTGCATCGTGCCAGTATACCGGTATATCATGCCATCCTAGAATGAACTGGAGTATCAATGAAGGGAAGGTCATTCAGGAAACTGAACCGTTAGTTCAAACCTGGCCTTGTTCCAGTGATGATCAGTTTCCAATTATGTCAGTGTATTGCTATGAAGTTAGGGAGATTATGAAATATAATATTTCAACTCAAGAGGCTGGTGAGGACCAAGCTGCCCAGGCCCGTGTTGCTGATGTGGTGTTACCTCATCCATGTGGGTACTTTTGTTGTACAGTATTCCAGAATAGGATCAACAGAGTTTTGGTATTTTATTTAATATTATTTAAATAGGATGCAGAGAAAGACTGCTCTAAATTTTTCTTATTCTCATTTCTCATTCATGATTCATCCTTAGAATTTTCTTTTTTAAATTTTTAATTTTTAATTATTTTTTATAATACTTGACCAGAGTTATAGTTAGTGTAAGCTTTATTTCGTTCATTCTCGCAAGTCTAGATTTCTACATTTTCTGAAATGAAGACAGGATGAAGACAAAATGAAGACATAATTTTAACCAAATAAGCCTGTTAGTCTTTGTTTGGGCATTTCACTGGGTATTTTCTGTTTTCTATTTAATAGTCTGATAGATAATAAGGGTTGATATGCATCTATCTATTAAAATTAGAAGCTTTCTTTGTATCAAACTACAGATAATCCTTTTAGTTTCATGTCAATTGTTTTCCTTATATTCGTTTCTGTAAGTGCGTAGGTTTGAAATTTGATTTACAGAAAGAAGTTCTTATGTTGTCAATGAAGTTAACGCTTGAATAAGGTCAGTTCCCAAATTGAAATAAGGTATTTTTTATTCAGGAGCACTTGAGAGGTGTGTACACTGAGAGGGGAGTTACTGGGTGCAGTGGGAGCAGCTATTGTGATGAGAGATGGAGTAAGACACTGACCCCATTCCTGACACCTGACACCACACAGTAGCAGTACACTCATGGCCGACACTTGTGCAGGGTGGGATGGATAGGTCATATTCACGATCCTATCATGCACTGGGAACAAGGTTCTCAAACTGGGATACATTCTCACCCAGGGCAAAGGATATTATATACGACAGGGTTAGAAGTTAATGATCTGGCCATCTACTAAATGGTGCAAGTAGTAGTCCACAACCTCACGAGGCTGTTGAATTTTGCTTCCTCTCTGTCTTCAGGGGTTGTTTGGGTCCTTGACTGTAGCTGCGATAGTACTTCATTCACAGGTCCCCTTCCAGGCCTATACCAAGGAAAAGCTGCAGAGCAACCAAACTATGGAATATGTCCACACTTTAAATGGAAACGCGACACAATCCCCAGAAAGTTTGCTTCATAATAAGAGACCCGTGAAGATCCGGGGTAGAATAGGTCTTCAGCAACGCATGCTTACTGTAAAAGGCGACTGTGCTTGTCGTAAGAGGCGACTAACGGGATCGAGTGGTCAGGCTCGCTGACTTGGTTGATGAATGTCATCGATCCCAATTGTGTGGATCGATGCTTATGATGTCGATCACTGGATTGTCTGGTCAAGACTTGATTATTTACAGACCGCCGTCATAAAGCTGGAATATTGCTGAGTGCGGCCTTAAACCAAAAAACAAAAAAAACAATCATAATAAGATCTCTGCACATTTTCAATGGATAATGGATATTATCAATCAGATTACAACCAAGTGACTGTGCACTTCGTGATTTACTGCGTTTGATTCCATGCAGGCTCTTGTCAGGGCTGTTATCATTACGACACAAACATATGGGGATTATTAGGCCTGCCTTCAATCAAATTCATGCTAGTCCGCTAGCCCAAGACTAAATGGCTAAATGGCAGTGAGGACAAGTAATAGCCCACTGATGATACTTCTCACTGACTGACAGAATATGTACACTTATGTCCTCCTGTTCAAGCAGGACTAGCTACCAACTCGGAGGACCAGTGTTGGCTCTCATGCTTGAACACTGGTTATACTCCAGAATTTGCTGCCATTGTTACAAATATGTCGTGGACATTTATGTGACATTCTTTATCAAACTGAGTTTTAACCAACAGGCCAAAGCTAGGGTTTATGAAATTTATTTTTGGTCTTGTAAACTTTGCTAAAAATAGTTAGGGCTGGGACGATACACCAACTGTGCGATCTGATACGTATCACGATCCCTTGCTCATGACCCTATGTATCACGATACTTGCATGTGCTCCTATACATATCACGATACTTGTATGTACGCATGAGCCATCATTGTCATAGACAGGATGGCCAAATGCCTGGTACACTTGTCCCAGCCCTAATACGAGTGATACTGCAATACGAGGACCATGGTACAATACATCGTATTGCGATACATGATATTACAAGTTATATTAGTGTAAAACCCATGTGGATAATAACAGAAACTGTTCAGCCACCAGCTTTTGCAGATTCTCATCTTCATTAGACAATACATCCATGCTATCAGGACTGGCCCTTCTATTCATCTGTCCGGCACTCCCAAACGAGTTAGAACCTTGACCATAACCTGTAAAACCGATATTATCCTCACCCTATATTAAACAGATACATCATATACATTTGTTTGTTATGAAGAGAATCTTACATTTATGCCAATAGGATTCGCCCTGGGGTCCAGCCTTGCCTCTGGAAATTTAGATCCTGGATCATAACATGGAAACGGTTCAGATCTTTATGCTACACGTTCATGCTGTCAGATTTTCCAGCCACCCATTTTAAATGCTAACAGTGTCAAAATTATGAACTATTTGCAGTATTATATACATGTACAATGCAAATGTATATTTTGTCATGATTGCTTAAATATCCAGGTTAGCGATACAGGCCCTATGGGCCTCTTGTTGGACTTATATATCATAATATTCACAGTAACCTCTACCAATATGTTTCTGGCCTACAATATCCCATCTTTGATCTCTGAAATTTAATAACAAATGATTCGGGATTGTGATTCGTCTGCAAAAAGAAAGAATATCAACTTGTGAAATAAAAGTACTGTATTGGGATATGAATCACATTGCACCCAGAGTATCGGGATACATATCTATTGACCTCGCCGTATCGTTAAACCTCTACTGGCCAATATGTTTCTGACCTACAATATCCCATCTTTGATCTCTGAAATTTAATAACAAATGATTCAGGCTTGTGATACCCCTGCAGAAAGAAAGAATATCAACTTGTGACATAAAAGTACTGTATTTGATTTGATTTGTATTGCACCTATCGTGTCGGGATATGTATCGCGACCTGCCCGTATTGTTACACCTCTACATAATACATAGTCTGTCTGTAGTTCCATAAATGCCAGACACACCTAGACATGTTGCAGTGACTGCTGAAGTCAATTATTACACTGAAACATAATCTCATCCAGTTTCTTTGTTGTTTGTTTGGTTGTTGACTAAATGCATGAATCAGTCTTAGTCAATAATGTTCCCTTGTCACCATCTAGGCTATAAATATATATGAGAAATGTTTAGTTAGGTGTGTGTGCTGTTGAATGTCACACTGACCTGTGTGTAGGAGACTGTTTGAATTACGTCAGCAATGTTTCAATTTGTGTATGAAGTGACCACAATCCTTTCATATTGTTTTTATACAGGATGAGGATGTTAAACAAGTGCACGATCTTAAACTTGAAATGAAACTAAAATAACTACATTGATAGCAGGATGTATTTCATGTTGACATTATTTAGTAAACTTAAAGGTCATCATCGAGTGTAACAAATGGACTTCCAGATATAAAAGTACAAATGTGTTTCAAGTGACTTTTCACGGGCACCTAAGTGACGTAATTATTGATCAAGGCTTCTGTTGACAGATTTGGCCAAATTTAAAAAAAACCTCCCAATTATTCAGAGTTAACCTCCTGTTGTTGGCGGTGATCTTTAATGTCAGATAGTTACAGACCCTTTGTGGGGATTCTATGTTAAAATAGGTTCCTAGCACGGGTGGTCAGACGCGGGGACTTGATCGAATGCATGTCATACCCCAACGGTATTGTTCATAATACCATATTTGACGCCCCGCTTTAATATCCGCCCACGGCGATATTTGCTAATATATTGGCTAGTGAACAATCCCAGTTAGCACCCCTTCAAATTGATCAATGTACACAAGACTTATATATTTGTGTATAATATGCACTCATGTGTTATATGCACCCTTTATTATGGACAATTAAATTCTGGATAATATATCTGTCGTGTATAATACGCAAAGACCTTTCTTTTGTATCCTGTCAGACTGTCCTCATAAACCATGAAATTTACAATCTTTCAACTCTGTTTTTTCTCTCACAACATTATATTCCAATAAGAGCCCCCCTATTTCTCATTTTGAGAACACCCTGGGCGTTTATTACGTCAAATACGGTATCCTCTCATCACTGTCCAAGGGGCGGTCGGGTAGCCTAGTGGTTAAAGCGTTCGCTCATCATGCCAAAGACCTGGGGTTGATTCCTGACATGGGTATATGTATTCCTAAATCACACTCACTCACTCACTCACTCACTCACTCACTCACTCACTCACTCACTCACTCACTCACTCACTCACTCACTCACTCACTCACTCACTCACTCACATTGCTGAGTGTGGCTTTACAAGAAACAAATAAGAGTTCTAATAACAAACTAGGTTATGGTCTGTTTGACCACGTTCTTGTCTCCCAATAGCAACATTTATATGTTTGATGAACTTGTACACAACAGGGGTCGATTTTATTTCTGGCCTGTTGGTTGTTGGCCTGTGGTCAGTTAAAATTACAAAGGGCTTGCTGAAATGTAATGTAGATGGCCCGCCTGGCTTGTCAAAATTTCACCCCTTTTCTGTGTATGTTTTATTTTTTTTATTGGATCTTCTCGGTAGAATAACATTTTGTAAGGTATGTGTACAACAGCGTCTTTTTTTGCTCATATATCGCCATGAAAATAGGCAAATGGAAGCCAAAATTTAATCTCGGAGTGAAAAAACATTTGGGTGGGGAGTATGGCCTCCACCATTCGGTTGTAGGCCAGTTAGTTTGGAAAAGGGCCTGTTACTTTTAAAAGGAGCAAGCCCTGCTGGCTACTTGCGAATTTGTTGTTAAATGTACCCCATCACAATAGTGTTGGCTGCTGGGACAGAGTCAGAATGTCAGTCGGGCTGCCATGTGCTGCAGTACCTGGAGAGGATGAAGCTACCACCGTCAGTCACTCAGCAGGAGGAGGCTGTATCATGACTCCAGACACTGCAGATCAATGACCAGCTGTCCAGCATCAGTTGCTAGGCCAGCAGTTCACTGCAGGTCACGGTGACATGGCAGGGATGCTGCCGACTGAAGACATGTGTCATCTATCATTGGAGATTTCAGGTCACAATGAACATCTGTGATTGAAATAGCTGACTTGACAACTGTATCACTGCATCAGTTTCTCTGTCATTGTCAGTAGGCATTTTGAAATAATTCTATGTACAATTATGGTTTACAAAATGAAGAGTTTAGGTTACTGCAATATTCAAAAGGCAGTGTTCACCATGTTCACTCCAGGAATTTTCAGACATGGGCCCTTCACACTTGCCTACACAGTACAGTGTTAAATTGCCACTTTGTATTTGAAAATGTGGGCCTTTTTTCAAATTTAGGGTCTAAAAGCACAAGGCCCCCACCCTAGAATTATTCCTGTAAAGGCGATAGATGTTAGGAAGAAAACATTTGAAATCCTCGGAGAGATAATGGAAAGGCAACTATGCTTGTTGTAAGAGGCGACTAACAGGATAGGGTGGTCAGGCTCGCTGACTTGGTTGATGCATGTCATTGTATCTTAATTAGGTGGATCGATGCTCATGTTGTCAATCACTGGATTGTCTGGTCCATACTCGATTATTTACAGACCACCGTCTTAAAGCTTGGATATTGCTGTGCGGCGTTAAACAAGAAAGAAACAAACAAACGTTATTATTGTATTATTTTGTCTCGTTTCGATATGGCTGAAATTTTGCCTGTGAGGTTAAATTGTTTCTCACTCACTCACTCACTCACTCACTCAATCACTCAATCACTCAATCACTCACTCAATCACTCAATCACTCACTCAATCACTCACTCTTTCCTGTCCAACAAATAGTTGTTATTGTGTCAGTAGATACCTATCTAAGACTGGAAGTGTAGCGGATGTGCGACTGTACGACTGATGTGTGTGGGGGCGTCAGAAGGAAATCCATGTCTATACACACACTAGCTCCAGTCTCTTTAACAGGAGGTAATATTGATTGTTGGACTTCTGTAGTGAGGTCATGGTCATGAGTAAGTGAATGTTGTTTAGGGGCACAGTCAGCAGTAATCCAGCTGTATCTTGGTGTCCTGTTAATCGAATCAGGGCCTTGAACACCAGTGATCGGAAGCACGAGCAGCTACACATGCAATCAGGGTACATCGAAAAGCAAAGGGACAAGTCACAGAGCCTGACCAAGACAAACACTTTGTGTCTGAAAATGTATAATCTTGATAAAAACATTCAGCTGCATTTAAATTGAAAAGGAGCCCTAATGAGATGGGAGATTCAGAAACTGTGGAAAATGTAGACTTGCTCCATTTGGGGTTATAGTATTCAAGTAAGGGCTGGGCGGAAGGAGACATAATATGGTTCAGGGACTCTTGTGTCCATCCAATACACATTTGTGGGCCCTTACAACAAGCATGAGGTACAGGGCTCCTATTCCACCTGGAATCCCTACAGGGGATGAGAATTACGGAAACTATACCAACAGTGGCCCGTTGAGGGTTCATGATAGCATTTTGCAAAAAAGATTGTTAGCCTCCTCCATCATCGTCCAAAGGTTTAACACAGAACACATTCTCTTCGCAGTGAGTACTAGCCCCGCAGCAGGTACACTAACCCAAGGACCACTTTCAACATGCAATATTGCCCACAATACACAACTTGAGTTCAAGATGTTCCTGTTGTGTAGAAATAGTTACAGAAGCATTACCTGCTGAAACAACAATAATTCAGAATTTGGTTGCAAGATGCTAAACGACCTCAGTGGCCTTGTACCAAAATTTGATAGTGCCTGAATGGGAGAAAAGTTGTTTGTGTAGGTGTATCAGTGTAAAGGTTGGGGCAGGGTCGGAGTGGTGGAGGAAGGGGGATGTAGTACACAGACAAGAGAAATTCTAGCTACCCAGTCGCTTCCCTACCTCACTGCCCGATAAACAAGCCCTTCTGTTGATACCATAGCCATAAACCGCATCTAAATACTGGAACTCCAGCCTCTCTCGCCTCTTAAATATTCGGATCGTTAATGCCTTTGTTTTTCTTTGGGACACTCATGATTTAGATTGTGGGTCTTTTACTCATAAATAGTTTGTGTATTGAGATATATTGGGGTAAACTGTCTTTGTGTTGAATATAGCTGAGTTTACTGGTCTGCCTATAAACCTGGTTAGCTTGGATGAAGATTCGTCTAAAGGATGCTGGTTATGTTATCTGGTCGCTATCTCTTAATTCAGTTTGTGGGTGAAGTATGGAGCATGCAGTGAGTTAGGCCTTCACTATGCTCCTGCCAGGTCAGAATGAGATCAGTTGTAGGCAAGTAGCACATTGGCTTTATTTGGAATGGCTGTGCTGATTAAGGCTTTGAATAGGAAGTTTAGGTGTATCATGTTTACAAGTATCATTTGTTGTGTGCACATTCATCACCTATGGGCAGCAGAAAACTAGTGGTGTGAACTTCGCTGTGATGGGAGCCCCTGGTGGGGCAGGATACACTCACCTTTTCTTGAACATGTATCATCACTATTTGATAGTGATTCATAAACACATGTCTATCATATAGTTGGAACCGTACCATGGATTTTACGTTTTACAAAGTCTTCTGGGGGCATGGGTGGCCCAGTCGTCTAAGGCGCCCCGATTCGCTGTGCAGAGTTGCGTCCCTTCAGACGCACCAGAAACCTATGATTGTGGGTTCGAATCCTGATTCGCCCCGATTATGTTTGTAGGTTTGTCAGCACCATACCTGTGCTCATGGGTTTCACAGAAGTGGTAAACGTCTGAGACCTGCATCACTTTGGGCTTTCCTCCCACATTAAGCTGATACGCCGCAATATAACTGTAATACTGTTAAAAGCGATGTTAAACCCAACTCACTCACTCACTCACAAAGTCTTCTTATGATTGTGGAAATGGTTTTGTTGCTTGGTATATGTTTTCATGTGTGTACCACTGAAAAAACATGATACTTCTGTGGAATAGACCTCTATTAACTGCTGGGAAAAATATTTTTGTTGAAGTCTGAAGTGCTGGGTACACATTGGTACACTTTCCAACTGAATTCATTGTTGTGGGTTGGAACCTACACCCTCCCGTACTGTTGAATAGTTCCTGACTAGACAAGGCTTTGATTCCAAGCTACACAGGAAACTGTATAATTAGGAGCCAGTGTGCCTGGTTATCTCTGCAAGGGTGCCTCCAGGCCACAGGTGAGACGAGCCCCCCTCGTTTGCGTCACACCTTGATTCGGCTCCCTCCCACCTGTTGATTCTTGAATCTCACTGGGGTCACCTGGGATTAATTGTCTGTCAGTCGGGGATGAATTGTTTCAGTTGCTAGGCGATCTGGGAGTGCTCAGATCTTTACTGTCTGCGTTGATTCAATCATTGAGGATGATCTTCACCTGGTCCTCACGTTTAAGGGGTAGTTCATTGATACAAGGATGTTGACGCATCAGTGACCAAAATGATGTCCAATGCAATTCCCTATTTTGACTTAAACTATATGTTCCTGTGTTTTTTCAGGTTAACTATTGACTTGACTTTGCATGTGTTTGTGATTGGTGCCACCGGTGGGTCATGATACGCTCACCTTTCGCGAACACCTGGTATCATTACTATTTGATTGTGATTCATGAACACACGCTCATGATATACCGTATTCGACGTAATAAGCGCCCCGCTCTAATATGCGCCCACGGCGATAATTGCTCCTATATTGTCTAGTAAACAATTCCAATTAGCACCCCCTCCGATTGATCAATGTACACAAGACTTATTTATTCGCTTATAATACGCACTCGTGTGTTATATGCACCCTTAATTATGGGCAATTAAATTCTGAAAAAATATATCTGTCGTATATAAACATTTCAGGCTGTCAACATCAACCACGAAATTTATCTTTCAACTCTGTTTTTTCCACCAAAATAATATTCTAATAAGAGCCCCCTATTTCTAATTTTGAGAGCGCCCTGGGCGCTTATTACGTCGTATACGGTAGTCGGAATCTTACAATCGACTCTGCTTTATGCAGAGATTTCTATTGGATCTTGGGTCTTGTCACTTTGTTTCTGGTCCTTGCGATTAAGGCGTAGGTCATTGATATATATATGATATTATGTTGGACTTACCATTCTCTCTCTGTCTCTCTCTCTCTCTCTATCTTCTCTCTCTCTCATAAAGGGGGGTCACGGGTGGCCCAGTCGTCTAAGGCGCCGCGATTCGCTGTGCAGAGTTGCGCCAGAAACCTATGATTGTGGGTTAGAATCCCGGTTCACCCCGATTATGTTTCTAGGTTTGTCAGCACCATACCCGTGCTCGTGGGTTTCATCGAAGTGGTAAACGTCTAAGACCTGCATCACTTGGGGCTTTCCTCCCACATTAAGCTGACACGCTGTGATATAACTGTAATACTGTTAAAAAGCCGCGTTAAACTCACTCACTCACTCTCATAAAGGATTTGCACACAGACACACCCGCCCAAAAGAGCTTTTATTACAGCGAATATGGTAGCAGAAATATTCTTTACAAAGGTATTAATAGAACCATGGGGTTGTACAGTGGTTAAAGCGTTTGCTCGTCACGCCTAGGACCCGGGTTTGCTTCCCCACATGGGTACAACGTGGGAAGCCAATTTCTGGTGATGGAATATTGCTGAAAATGGCATTAAACCATATTCACTCACTCACTAAGGCACCCTCTGGAGTTGTTACTGACCCATACTCACCCATACTCACCTTAATGAAATCAGATATCTGATCGTCCCCCACAGTCGTTTCATGGTGTTTTGTTTTGTTGTAATCAGAAGGTCAAGGTTGCAGTTAGTTATCAGGAAGTACATTACTGATTTGACCCTTGTGAAATGCATTGTTTCTGTTGCTGGGTTCATGTCATGATAACCGGATTTTGTGTGAATCAATATAACCAGTTATTCACTACTCCATATGAACTACATTTGCAATAGCCTGGACTCGTACTTGAATATTCAGGATTTGCTAGCACGCGTTATGAGCTCTTCAAATCTATATTACAATATTTTGTACATTGGTGGCATCCACACAAGGATAAATCAGGTTAACATCAGTTGTTCGCACAGCTGTTGCTTCAGATAATATAGGTTGAATGTTTAACTTCTTATCCATATTCAGGGATGAGAATTTTCAGATGATACTTGGAATTCCACAGATTTCGGTATGTCAAGGGTAACTTTTGTGAAACATGCTAAATTACAGTATATATACGTCTAAATCATATATTCTCCACCCGCCCCCTGCTAACCTTCAGTGTTTTTTATGTATACATTCTCCTCCCTGCATATTGTATTTTACATGTTATATTGAGTAGATAATATTGTATTATATGGAATATGATAGGAGTGCTTCAGATTACTTGGTCTGGGTTATTGATTTATATTAGTAAAAGTAATCGTAAAAGGTGACTATGCTTGTCGTAGGAGGCGACTAACGGGAAAGGGTGGTCAGGCTCACTGACTTGATTGATAAATGTCATCGTATCCCAATTGCGTGGATCAATGCTCATGATGTCAATCACAGGATTGTCTGGTTCAGATTTGATTATTTACAGACCGCCGTCATATAGCTGGAATATTGCTGAATGCGGCGTTAAACAACAAACAAACAAACAAACAAAGTACAGGTAATGGCAGCTATCAGCCAACTCAAGACGTGCTTTCAGGGTCATTGGGTATCATTTAAACAGATAATGGGGTTGTTAATCTGACGACTTGTATTTGTTTGGTTCATCAATGATTAAGGAAATGTAGGGATGTCATTATATACTTCTCAAAGGAAATATAGGAGCCCCTGAGTCTTCTATATTACCAAATTTAAAGCAGCATTAGAAATTGTACTAGTCCTGTAGTCCTTGCCAAACTGCCCCATAGTTAAGGTATCATAAGGAATACTAGAAATTTACCATTTTCAAGGGTTATCATTTTAAGAAGTAGTGGACTATAAATGTTAGTTTCTACCGCTGTAATGCTGCAAAACTGCAAGACCAGGGACCATTGAAGTCCCTGTTCCCCTTGCCGATAAGTAGTGGAAACCCAGCTTTTAACATGTGTGATGGATTTTCTTATGAATTTTGCGAGGTTCATGTAGGCAGCTTTACATGCTTCTTACAGAGCTACAGATAAAAACTGCGTATTTGCGTAAAATACCCCGCAAAATATTCAAAACCCAATTACTTTCAATTAACTTGCATACAGAAACGCATGCATTAAATGAAAAACTCAAATTATAAAAACAGCACACGTAAATACCCAATGAAGCTTTTCCAGCATGTGTACCATGGAGCTAATTTCTGAAACACAGAGCTAATTTACTCTCTGAAGTCAAGCCTATATTTAGAACCGTACATCTAAAACATTTTTTGATTTTTTTTTTTTTTTTAATCTGAAAATGTCATTTTGGGAAAAACCCAATAGAGTGATGAATAGATGAGTGAAAAGAAAATGTCTTTGTCTCCTGCAGAATCACTGCAATTTCACAATCATGTGAAGAATAATCACTCATAACACATCATTCCTGCGCCATCCTTCCTGCACCAGCCATCAGCAGCTGAGATAGGATGTATACCATGGACATAAACAGATTACATTCAATCATGCAGACAAATTTTTCACCCCTGGGAAAGACCAAATCTGTCACACCTTCCTGTAACAGCAAAAAAATGTCCTTTGTTACAAGATCATCGTGGCAAGCAAGTAAACTTGCAGCCAATGTTAAAACACCTGGGAAGGAAACAACCTGTTACCATGGTTACAGTTTAAAATAGATAAGGCCAAACATGTCCAGTCTGGGATGTATCCTCTGCAGTAGGGTTGGTCCTCCTTCCTGATTTGTACACAAAAGTCAACATAGACACACGCAGGTGAGGTGAGGTGAAATGGGGTTGAACGTCGCGTCCAAGATTATTGCACTTATATAGCGACGTGCATGCACGTGTGTGTGTGGCTGCTTGTACTAGTCCGGACTGATGCCGATTTATAGTGCTGGCACACTGAGATACCATGCCGCAGTTTAACATGAATACCCCACTCAGACACAGTATACTGACTCCGTGCCGATCAGTCCTTGTTTTAGCATTGATCCACGCAGGGATCTATGACATGCATCAAACCAAGTCAGCGAGCCACTTTGTCCTATCCTTTCCTACCCCGGATCTTCACAGGTTGAGGCACCTTAGACAACTGGGCCATTCGTACCCCAAGAAGAGTTTAGAACAGCTCCAGATAACTTTTTGAGCAATTGAACTTTTTATTGGATATTCTGTTTTATCATTACCAAGTTTGAAAAATAGTTTAAGGACTTTTTAAAAAATGAAAATTAGCGATTTGTTAATGTCATTTGTTGAGATTTTATGGAACATTGATCACTCGAACAAAAACTTACCCTTCTTTGTTACTTTGAAAGAGATTAAATGTTATTCTTCCCATAGTATTTGGTTTAATCAACAATATTATACATCTCTACTCTTGTGTTGCTCTTCGTTACTGCAGGGGGCAGTGGGGTAGTCTTGTAGTTTAAGTGTTTGCTCGTTACACCGAGGGCCCGAGTTCGATTCCCGACATGGGTACAATGTGATATTGCTAAAAGCTGCGTAAAACCATACTCACTCACTCACTCACTCACTCACTCACTCACTCACTGTGTCAGACCTTATAGACATCAACTTTGTGGGGCAGTGGGGTAGCCTTGTGAACTCCTCAAACTGGAGTCCTGGGTTCGATTCCGGGTAGTAGTGTAACAATACGGCAATACAGTATTACATCCAGGTACGAGGCCCACGATACAATACATTGATTTACAATCCCTTTGTGAGTTGGACAATAAATTATGTTTAAAACAAGGGATCATGATTACATGAAAATTTGATTAAGCCAGCAGACTCGTGCCTTTTTCATGCCACTACTTTTGAAACTTGATTTGCCTGGGCGTGCAGGCCAGCATGAATATTCAAAATGTCAAAATGTTTGAGCTGACTGGGGGGTGGTTGGGTAGCCTAGTGGTTAAAGCGTTTGCTCGTCATGCCGAAGATCCGGGTTCGATTCCCAATATAGATACTATGTGTGAAGCCCATTTCAGGTGTCCCCTGCCATGATATTGCTGGAATATTGCTAAAAGCTGCATAAAACCATACTCACTCACTTGAGCTGACTGGTCCGATCACTTTCAGTAGATTTTAGTCTTGATATATGGACTATTATTAGCTGAGCTTACGAGACCGAATAGACTTTTATTAGACTCAGGCTTCGGACTAGTGACTAAGCCACAGACTGCTCACATGAGACTGTGTCTGCAGACATTTCTGAGAGATAGCATTTCCTAATTGACACTCAACTAGAAATATAGTAGAAACAAAATCTTATTGCTGTACAGCTTCATGTATTGCAAGAAAAGAGGAGGATTCATGGTAAATAGAGCTTGGAATATATTTGGTATAACTTCCAAGTTAATATCACAGAGACAGACACTGAATATGAGCTTCAGCATCATATGGGAAAAAACTGCTTCATCAGCTCTCGGGAGGAGATCCTCTTGACACAATTAATCCAATTTTGTGTATCAACTTTGTCTTGAGTGTAACCATGGCAACAAGACAAACATTTACTGAACTTGAATTCTTGATCCTGTCATCAGATAGAGCTTCTAGGATTTATTGGTGACATGAAGATTGTGACATAGTAAAATAATCACTTGTTTGTTGCAGTGGGAATTAGGGGAACAAATTCAATATTTTTTTGTTTTCAATGTGGATGAGACATTGGAATATGTCTTTAATTATCTTTGTTTCTTTCAGAGAACAAATTTTACGAGTGAAAAATGACGAAAACATTCCATTCCTGTTGGTTGGGAACAAGTGTGACTTAGAGGAGAAGCGACAAGTTAGTAACGATGAAGCCACAAAACGGGCCCAGGAATGGAAGGTGGTGTACGTGGAAACCTCAGCAAAGACAAGGACAAACGTGGACAAGGTAAAATATACTATCAATTCATGTTTTTCATCGTTAACATTTTGTTGGCTGATTTTAGGTACTAAATTTTGTTATCTTTTTGGTTTTGATGGTGTTGCATTCTGGGAAGAATGTCGGCCATTTTGAATATTTTCACTTTATGTGTCTTGCATGTAATTTGGCTAACAGTGTTAATAATATGTTTTAATTTGATCCTGATTTATTTGAGTAGCTTCGTTATCTTTCTGTTTTACCCCGGAAAATATCAATAACATATTCTGTTTCAGTAAGGGATGAGCTTGTTACATGCTCTCCGTTTGCACGCAGTAACGCATTGGTGTCTGCAAGACGCAGAACAAGATACACTTGTAATCCATTTTCAGTAATCGCATATACCAACCTGGAAGTGGTTATATCCTTGGTGTTTATCTAATTACGATACCGGACACATCATGTAAAGACTGAAGCTGATGTCTTATGGTTGCAGCCACTTGTTGTATAATTGATGAGTCGGGAGAACTCCCTAAGCTGCTAGTCCAGAGCTTGTGTGGGACCCTCTCCTTATCTTATTAAGACAGTGACATGACCCACAACTTAATTAAGCGTCTAGTTAGTCGGAATACCTGGCATGACCCATGACCAGTTACTGATCGTCTTAGGAAGTGGCGTTAATGCTCTTACCCGGCTCCTGGGTTAACATACCAGAGTGGGGTTGTATTGTCACTGGTAGGATTGATAGTATTTCAAAAGCTTACGGACAACATGGTCACTGCCTTTTTTTGTCCATATTTGTTTATTTTTTTCTTTAATGTTGTGTAATGTTCCAAACCGTTTGGATATGATGACACACAATCAACAAGGCTACCGAACCTGACCTCCCAATCCTTTTAGGATCAGCATTGGATGCTGGGGATCGATTAAAAAACACTTTACCTGGAGGTGTCATTGATTGCACATTTTAGTATTTATATTGATTAATAATAAAAGTGATCATTTTAAAAGTTTGGATGTATGGTTATGTGGTCCTGTGATTAATCAGTTAAATGCTAAATATGAACTAGGCTGACCGATTATATGCGTAAGGCCTTCTCATTGTCCATATTAGTTGGTACTCATAATAAATGTAAACGTTTCTCTGGCAGTGATTTAGTAATTTAGTATTGATATTCATAAATCTGTATCGATATAGTATCGACATCAATGATTTATGGCTATTGTGATATACGATGACCTCTCTTGTGCTGCCTCATAGAAATACTGGAAGTAGAACACAATTGGAGTGGCTTTCTTATTGTTGTGAATAGCTGCTATGTTGACATAAAACATCGTTGACTCGCACAGCTTCGAGCTGAAGTAGTTCCTGATTAGCTCTCTCAGGATAACTTGTGATGATGAGGAAGAGCAACTTCCGCCTGTCAGGCCAGCCTGCATTCACATGCACACTTTCACATCAACTGTGCTGAAGGCCATGGGGTTAAAGATGCTCCTTGAAGCTTCCTATATAGGATTTGTATTCTTTCAATATTTAGGTAAAAAGAGTCGCCAGAGTTGGAATTAAGCAGGAAATTGAAGGTGTTCATGTCATGACTCTAATGTTAAAAAGTTGAAGATTTAGGGGGTCCTGTGATTCAAATATTATATCAGATATCAAGAAGCCCTGGACCCTCCTTAGTTTCGAACACTGCCAATTACCATGTTGACCAGTTGGTGAGGTGAGGTGAGGTGAGGCGAGGCGAGGCGAGGTGAGGTGAGGTCGTGTTTACGATTATTGCACTTATATGGTGATGGACTTGCATACAATGTGTCTGTCTGTCTGTCCAGACTTATGCCGGTATTATAGTTCTAGCCCATTGAAACCCTAGCAACAGTTTAACATGGATAGGCACAGTAGACTTTTGTCTCGGAGCCGACCAATGCTTCTTTTATCCCGTCAATTCCAAGTGCAAGGCATGGTAACAAGTACCATCTTTTACCTTCTTTTGGTACGATGCAACCAAGGGTTTGAACCACTAACCTTCCACTCACTGGGCAGCTGGTCTATCCCCTAGACCACAGAGACGGTCTATCAGCCTGGAGATAGTTATGTGAAACATATCTTTCCTTCTGACGCCCACATGTCCAACACATCAAAGTCACACATCCAAGTCATACATCCAAGTCATACATCCAAGTCATACATCCAAGTCATACATCCAAGTCACACATCCAGGTCATACATCCAAGTCACACATCCAAGTCATACATCCAAGTCATACATCCAAGTCACACATCCAAGTCATACATCCAAGTCACACATTCAGGTCACACATCCAAGTCACACATCCAGGTCATACATCCAAGTCACACATCCAAGTCACACATCCAAGTCACACATCCAAGTCACACGTCCAAGTCACACGTCCAAGTCACACGTCCAAGTCACACATCCAAGTCACACGTCCAAGTCACACGTCCAAGTCATACATCCAAGTCATACATCCAAGTCATACATCCAAGTCATACATCCAAGTCACACATCCAAGTCATACATCCAAGTCATACATCCAAGTCACACATCCAAGTCATACATCCACTACACTTCCAATGTAAAAGGTAGATATCTACTGACGCATTAACAACTATTTGTTGGACCATGGCCAGCCAGGGGATGGTACCACCGACCTTCCACTCTCTGGGAAGATGCTCTATTCACTCGACCATGAGTGATGAACTGTAGCAGTATGAAAGACTCAGGTGTTCTTTAACTTCTCTTTAGTAGAATATTTAGGGATGAGGGATTTTTTTCACTCCATTGAGATATGAATTGAAAAAACGATGTTCAAACGTTTGTAAGAATCGGTTTTTCAATTCATAATTCAAGGACTGAAATTACAATGAACACAACAAAAATTTAATTGTATTCCAATGGCAGCACTGTGGTAAGATGAATGTTTTCACTAAACCGTGAGTATTTGACATGCCCCTGGTATGGTTGACAGTCCAGCTACCTACCAGGCAGTTTCATTGGTAGCCTATCAGGAGAGCTGTGGCTTTCACAGGCTTATCACTGCTAGTCTATGTGCTCCTGGAGTGAGCCTTTCAAATCCCAGGTTTTTGTAATTATGCCCATTAAATCTATGATGGATTCGTAGATCAGGACGGTGGGATTGCAGTTGAAGGAGGGCTGTTTGAAGTGATGGAGATGGTACCAGAGAAGTAGTAGATAGGAGTTTCATATCAAGATGTGTTTTTCCAAGATGCCATGTTCAGTGCAGTTTGTGCCAAAAACTTTGAAACTACTAGCCTGAACCTGGCTGGAAGTGTCATTTTCAGTGGAATATGGTGTTATTGTATGGATTATTATTATCTGCGCTTATGAGTGTCATCTGAGTGGCTAACGTATCAGACTGTTAATGTATGTACAGGACTCACACTAATTGGATTCTTTCTTGAAAGGCTTTGAAAAGCCCTGAATTTTCCAAACCAATACTTATCTCATGTAAATTACAAAAAATTAAAGTTAAAAAATATATGTTGAAATATGTTAAACATATGATCATCTGTTTGAAGTTGGAGGAGGGAGCCTTGTGTTGTGTTACTGGTATTATAAGCCTGAATTCTGTATGAAGCAAAGACTGGCAAACTGGGTTTCACCGAAGTGGTAAACGTCTGAGACCTACATCACTTCGGGCTTTCCTCCCACATTAAGCTGACACACCGTGATATAACTGGAATACTGTTAAAAGCAGCATTAAACCTAACTCACTCTAATGAATCAAATAAGTGCCTACCTTGGGGATATTTACATCAGGAAGCAACTGATTATGACTTTGAGACAGGGATTTAAGATTGTTCAAGATATGTTCAACTATACAACTATACTTCTCCGAAAACCAGGCTTGTGTATGTTGACCACAGACGCAGCTAAAAGTTATTTCAGTGAACACATTACTGGACAGACTGACGTACATGGGAGCAGAGATTACATACCAGATGCTGGATATACACTTGTAGGAACTGGTCTTATGTTTTCTTAATGTGGCCTTAAAGAGTTCCGGGGATGGGTTGGCAAGGTCAACATGCCACTCACTCACCTGTTACAACAAAGGGGCACCAGACAATTTGCCACTCTGCGTCTTTAGCCAGTAGTCCAAAGCCTGAGTCCAAGTAAGATGTCTTCCAGTCTGGTATAACAGCTCATCACTGTCTAAGGGGCGGCCGGGTAGCCTAGTGGTTAAAGCGTTCACTCGTCACGCCAAAGACCCGGGTTTGATTCCCGACGTGGGTTCAAGACCTATTTGTACCCGGTTCTTCATAGGGTTCTCAGTTGTAATGATCCACAATACAGGGGTTCTGGACTAACAGGGTTTCAGTGTAGATGAGACCCGTGAAGATCCGGGGTAGAATAGGTCTTCTGCAACCCATGCTTGCCGTAAAAGGTGACTATTCCCGTATTCCCGGGTCTGATTCCCGACATGGGTACAATGTGTGAAGCCCATTTATGGTGTCCCCCGCTGTGATATTGCTGGAATATTGCTAAAAGCGGCGTAAAACCGTACTCACTCACTATTTTCGGACCGCTGTTATATGGCTTGAATATTGCCGAGTACAGCGTGAAACAAACAGATGAAAAACTATACCTTAACACTAAGACCTAAGGAAATGATACAAAGAAATGTATTTGGGCTAAATGGCACTGAAGTATTTGGCACAGACAGCTTTGGATGAAATATGAACTGTATGTTCCGAAAAAATGTCAACATTTATTGACAAGTTCAGCAATCCTGTACCTGTGGCTGTTTATTCCACACCCTGGTTGGGGAGGTCTGGAAAATAGACAACCGGCAGTGTTGAACTGGGGAAGGGATTTGTAGAAACAATCAACATTCTTCCATTTGCTATAGTTATTTTGTTTTGGAAGACATTGAGCTGTCAAATTACCAGAGACAAATGAGAAACGAATGATCCACTCCTTGCCTGGTGCATGGCATTGCTTCACAGGTAGCCTCGAGGACAGATTCAGCAAGTCCGATAGAATATTGCACCATCTGAATTTATGTTAGATGAATAATAAGTCCATTGGTTTCATTGTATATCTTGCCATATTTTGTACTTTGCATTAGCATATTTATGTAGCTGTCTCTGGTGCAAGTTCCTGGTACCTTGAATGAGGTCAGCATGAAGGGGGTTGTAACATGCGCAGGTAGATTTTTTTCTGGCTGTTTTGGGTTCGCATTTTGACCGTCATAACTAAGGTTATTTACCAATAGTTCCATAGTTCAGGGTTACTGGATTAACAGGGTTTCAATGTAGATGAATAACGCCCCAGAAGTCGCTTGTCATGCAGCCAGCACAGTGTGGACATTCCCAGTTGTTTTGTTTGCTTGTTGTTTAAACCCGCACTCAGCAATATTCCAGCTATATGATGGCGGTCTGTAAATGATCAAGTCTGGAACACAAACCAGTGACTGACATCATGAGCAAATGGGATAAAATGACATGCATCAACCAAGTCAGCGAGCCTGAACACCCGATCCCGTTAGTCGCCCCTTTCGACAGACATGAGTTGCTGAAGACCTATTTGTACCCGATCCTTCACAGGGTTCTCAGTTGTAATGATCCACAATACAGGGGTTCTGGACTAACAGGGTTTCAGTGTAGATGGGACCCGTGAAGACCCGGGGTAGAATAGGTCTTCAGCAACCCATGCTTGCAGTAAAAGGAGACTATGCTTGTTGTAAGAGTTGACTAATGGGATCGGGTAGTGAGGCTCACTGACTTGGTGGAAGCATTTCATCGTATCGCAATTGTGTGGATCGATGCTCATGATATCAATCACTGGATTGTCTGGTCCAGAGTCGATTATTACAGACCGCCATCATATAGTTGGAATATTGCTGAGTGAGGCGTAAAACAACAAACCAACCAACCACATCAGTGTAGATGAAAAACCTCCCAGAAGTCGCAGAGGCTGTGTAGGCAATAGAGATAGCGTGTGGCAGGCAGCATGTCAGGAATGCCTCCTCAGCTGTGATAGGCAAACCACTTCAGTCTCCACAGATCAATCCTTGATGTACTTCCACATGGACTAGTCTGAATGGTAGCAGTGATAGTGCATCTGTTGGAAGTGAGCCTCACGTCTCTGTGGTGATCTGTTGCTCCAAGCTGACCCTACACCCTTCTTCACCTTTTTCAGGGGACACTTGCATTAAGCTCTACACCTGACAATTTTGGTAGGGCTCTATCCATGCAGTGTGGGCTTAATAGTCACAGCAAGGGCAGTAACTTCAAACATTCCCCAGATGCACTGAGGTGCATGCTAATACTTGTGACCCTTATTGAGGGAATTCTTTAGAAGTTTGATGCTAGATGAAAATCCATGATTGTTGAGGGGTGCAGGTCTGCAAGATTTCCACCAAGTGAACTTTGTGTCAATAATATCTTAGAACATCATTGGATTCATTGAACAGCTACATCATGCTTGCTAAAAAGTTAGAAAAACGATTTGGCCAAGGCGAAGCTTACCAAACCTGAAGATTCCAAACTATTTACCCATGGTAGGCCATTTGTGGAAATGAATACCGTATATGACTGCGTATAAGCCGAATTTTGAGGACTAGAAAAAAGATTCTGTAGAAAGGGGTCGGCTTATCCACGGGATATACTTTCATGATAGTATTTTTCAGATCGTGATCCGTCAGAAACATCGCCTGAATGATGGTCCGATAGAATACAACTTCCCGAAAGTTTGGAAGTTGCCACGACCAGAGCCATTATTGTTATAAATTATTTTGCTCAAGTTGGTCAGTGAAATACAAGTTTTTCCTGAGAAACCATAAACTAAGGTAGTAGTATTTAGCATGAATTGGGAAATTTGTAATGTCAATTTGGGAAGTTTTGCTGACATTTGCCTTAATTTTGGACCGAATAAGGGGCTCTGTAAATCCCTGCAAGCTTTGTCAGCAGTGTTTGAAATTAATGAACGTCAAGGCCAGCGTTAGAAATTGGCACAAGTCCTATAGTCCTTACCAAACTGCCCAATAGTTAGGTATCCGTAGTATAAATTTGCCCTTTTTAATGGTTTTGCGATATGTTATCATTATAAGGACTAGTAGGCTGAAACTGTTAGTTTCTATAGCTGTAAGGGTTCCTTGTGTGAGAATCCTAATGTTAAAAATTGAAGATTTAGGGAGTCCCTATATTCAAATACTATAGCCACAACAACAAAGGGCGGTCAGGTAGCCTGGTGGTTAAAGCATTCGCTCATCACGCTGAAGACCCGGGTTCGATTCTCGACATGGGTACAATGTGTGAAGCCCATTTCTGGTGTCCCCCGCCGTGATGTTGCTGGAATATTGCTAAAATCGGCGTAAAATCAAACTCACTCACTCACTAATATTGGACACTGAGTAGGGAAGTGAATATTGTTTTGTGCCCCGTCTGCAATTTTACATCTGAAGTCAATGTCACATGAAAGGTGTATATGTGATGATAGCATGCAAGGTTGGAACTTAACACTAGCCCGCTAGCCTGAGGCTAGTAAAAATTCCTTTGGGCTAGAACAAATTTGTCAATTTCCCCATTGTTGTAACACTACATGGGCATTTTATGTTTACCCGGGCTAGTAAAGCTTTTGACTTTAGTTCTAACCCTGGCATGATGCAGTTAATCATATTATCACAGTTCTGGGATATGTTTTCTTGAACAAAGTGGAAATAATTATTTTGGAGGATCATATATGAGTTGACACCCTTTTCTGTTACTCATTATTTGTTCTTTCCCACTGCAACACGCTGTCCCCTCAAGCATCTTGTTTCAGATGTAGACTCTCTTGGGCACATTATGTAACTTGATGTCTCTAGACTGGAGTTGTGGAAGGGTGGGGGCTCAAGGGTGTTTGTTTAACACTGAGAAATATCAGGCTTACGTCTTTGGAATGTTTTCAGTGTGTATCCGTGATACTGCCTTTCATTTGTGAGGAGTAATTGTGTGAAATGTCTCCAGACCATTGTCCCACCCTCCCAAATGTCCTGTAAGATGGCAGAGAAGGAGCAGTAGCCAAACCTGAAGCTTGTTAGAAGAGAGTGAGGCCAGTGCTTGACATTGTCAGGACTCAGAAAAAGATACATGATCCTCTAGACTACCCTTTGTCTCAGAAAATATGAAATTTTGATAGAAACAAGCAACTACATTTATATTAATAAGGAACCTCAGTGAGATGGGAGATTTAGAACCTGTACCTTTGGAAAATCTAGACTTGCTTCATTTAGAGCTATAGCATTTCAGTAAGAGCTGGGTGGGTGGAATGGTAAATAATATGGTTCAGAGACAGACTGGCTAGTGATGCGCCAGTTGTGAAAGTATGCGTGCAAGTCAAGGGATCCTTGTCATAACCTAGGTGATAAAAAAAACTTCCAGATTTAGGTGAGGCGAAATGGGTTTTAATGTCGCATCCTCTAGACTACCCTTTGTCTCGGAAAATATGAAATTTTGATAGAAACAAGCAACTACATTTAAATTAATAAGGAACCTCAGTGAGATGGGAGATTTAGAACCTGTACCTTTGGAAAATCTAGACTTGCTTCATTTAGAGCTATAGCATTTCAGTAAGAGCTGGGTGGGTGGAATGGTAAATAATATGGTTCAGAGACAGACTGGCTAGTGATGCGCCAGTTGTGAAAGTATGCGTGCAAGTCAAGGGATCCTTGTCATAACCTAGGTGATAAAAAAACCTTCAAGATTTAGGCGAGGTGAAATGGGTTTTAACGTCGCGTTCAAGATTATTGCACTTATATAGCTACGATTGTGGTTGGGTGGTTGCTTGTAATAGGACTTATACCAATTTCATCATGCTAGCCCACTGAGACGCCATGCCGCAGTTTAACATGAATACCCTACTCAGACATAGTATACCGACTCTAAGCCGACCAGTCCTTGTTTTAGCCCCTGAACGCCGAGCGGCAGGCAGTGTTACAACAAGTTACATGTACCAATTAACATCTTTTGGTATAACCTGGCCAGGGTTAGAACCCCAGACCTACCATTCTCCGGGCAGACACTCTACTATTAGACCACGGAGGCGGTCTCCAGATTTAGGGGTCCTTTGATAAATACTGAAGCAGAAAGCCCCTGGACCCCTTTTATTATAACACTTCCCACAATCCCAGGTTCTTATAATTTTGAACTTTTCTGGCATGGACTCTACTGGTCACTTCCAACACAGCTCATGTTTCACCAATCATGTAATCATGATGTTGAATTCTTGCTCTTTCCCCTGTGACGGAATATCTGTCAACGAGAGAGATATTGCATGTTATCTTTTGCCAGTCCAGACTGCACATGAATCTGTTCCCAGACACTTCATCGTGCTGTTCCCAGCTCATCATTTAAAATTTGTTGAATCTGTTTCTTCTTGTATATTCAGTCAGAAAAAAGACACATGGTTCATATGAGTTGTGGTTTAGTGTTAACTTAACTGTGTACACAAATAACCCACTTCATTCCGAAAAAAATCCAGATATGCTCCTCATGCAATCTTCATGATTCATTTTATTTTATAGCAGAAAAAATGTGCGTCTTTATCGTTACCATGCAGAAATAAACAGAGAGTCATTTGATGCCTGGAACATCTGATAGCTTTTAGAACAGGGAGGACCCCAGCGTGCCAAGCAGTGATGTTGATAAATGTAATGCGTTCACTCAAGCTACTTTCTTTGAATTTCCTATCAACTGTATGTATGTGCCATTGTTCCTCATTAAAATGTCAATTTCTCAGATAGCACAAGAGAATTTAGAATTTTATTATTGGAATTAATGCTTGAGTAAAATGGGCTTTATTCTAATGTAAGTGCCAAGAATATAGAAGCAGTATGTTCTGGTTGATGAATGTTCTGTACATTCAGGACATGGACAGTGAATGTGAAGCCTGTTAAAGCTTTGACGTGGAAGAAAGTTTGACTTTGGTGAGAGTTAGGGCTGGGACGAGTCCAAATTTATTACCAGGTTACCAAACCCCCTATTACCCGACCCTACCCGGGCACCCGCTGTAGGCCTCAGGAGATTGCCCGATTGGGAATAGTTTCACCATAGCCCTGGCAAAATATATTTAGATTCATGTATAAAACGATCTAGTCATGCATACCCTGAAGTTGACTGAAGTTGACTAAAGTTTGTCTTTATTCAAACATATGAAAGTCAACTGGAATGTGTGCATAATCAGAAAGAAATGCAAACATGAGTGACTTGTAACCATGGAGTTCCAGATAAGTTTGGTCATTAAACAATATATCACGTGACTAACTGGGTCCGGGTAGTCCTGTGGGTACCCAGGTCCTACTCAGTACCCACCTGACCCTAGTACCTGAGTTCCCCGTCCCAGAACTAGTGAGTGTCTACTTCATGGTGGCCGTGTGGCGATGTAGGGTGTGAGTCCAATGGTGATGGGTTCAGGGTGACTACTGACGGCTGGGCGGTCACAAGGCTGGGCTGGGCAGTGTCAGCATACCCTGGTGGTGTGGTATGTGCTCGTGCTATCAACTGCTAGTTTAGCTGCCTGATTTTTGATTATGTGCAGGCCACTGCATTAAAGTGTGAATGTAAAGTGCTACTGTGTTGTGTACAGATGGTGTGCCATTTGATAGTGCTATCAACAGCTAGTTTGATGAGATGAAAATGGATTATTTTGCACCGTGCTAAAGTAGCTGCTGTGTTCAAAATAATGGGGACTACTGGATCCTTAAAATTCGCTCCTGTAGAACTTGGTTTCTGAGACTGTGAACATCTACAGGGATAACTCTAGGGTTGGTCCTTGTGCCTAGTGGGTTAGCCCCTAAATTTGAAAAAAGGCTCCCATTTTCAAATACAATGGGGCATTTTAACATTGTGCTGTAGGGGCGTACCTCTGGAATATTTGAAATTTTCACATAAAGGGCCCATGTTAGAAAACACCTACAGTGAACCCTGCATTCAACATTAGGGCCATGACAAGTTCCCTGTGACTTAATTTCAAACACTGTGACTGACTGGCATAAAACAACATTCTTTTGCCAATATCAAGAGCATGAAAATACAACGGGCTGTCAACGTCTATCTTTAAGGACATGCTTTGTCATGATATTGATATGGTTGGTATGAAGACTGACGTACATCATTTCTGCTTTACAAAATAAATTCAATTTACTTTTGGTGCATCTGTTAGTCTCCGGAGTGTTTCCTCTTGTTGGAGGAACTTGGCATGAGCTAGTTGTGTATGTTCTGCACGCGGTAACACAGGCAGTATTCATCTAATGACTTCCTCATTTGTGGAGGCACAGACAGTATACAATGTAGCATGTGGTGGCTAACTCGGCCTAATTGTTGATACTCTATATAAACTTGGAAGCTAGGATGTTTCAGCTTTGATGAACTGGTGCCATTGAATGTAGTAGATGGCCTAGTTATTTCAAGGATGATCCCAGTGGCACGCTGGTGCAAGGTGCCATATTGTGTTTGGCACAGTTATGTCCCTTGGCAGGACAGATGGATGCGAGTCTGAATCTGAGGATTGCCACTGATTATGATCCCTGGTCAGTCAACACCATACAATATTGAGTTTGACCGAGAGGTAAACCGTTATGACCAGCTTCCAGCCTTAGAAATTCTTTTTTTTTTTCAAAATGCTCGTCTTCCCGACTTTGTAGCTTGTCCTACTTGAACGAGGGAAAATGTTTTACTATGTGTACATTTTCTGTCAGTTCTGTTTAGTTCCAATTTATCAAAAATAAAAGCATTGAGAACTGTTTCAGAATAATAGGACTCAATGATACTAGTCAATGAGGACTGCCATCATTAATTTCTTTTTGTCTTTCGGCACAGTTTAGTAGCCTAGGGCGAGGTGACTGGCACCACTTTGAGCTTTCTTCCCACATTAAACAGATGTGATGTAAATGAAACTATGGCATCTCACTTGTTTTGCTTGGATTGAGTGGGCCAGCTTTTGAACCCACAATCACAAGTTTCAGGTGTGGCCAAGGGACACAACTCCATGCAATTCGCTGTGCAGAGTTGTGTCCCTTATGGGTTTTGTTTGTTTGTTTGTTTGTTTGTTTGTTTGTTGTTTAACACCGCACTCAGCAATATTCCAGCTATTTAATGGCAGTAAATAATCGAGTCCGGACCAGACAATCCAGTGATTGACATCGTGAGCATCGATCCACGCAATTGGGATACGATGACATGCATTAACCAAGTCAGTGAGCCTGATCCTGTTAATCGCCTCTTACGACAGTGATCATGGGTTCGAATCCAGGATTCAACCTGATTATGTTTCTAGGTTTGCCACCACCATATCTGTACTTTCGGGTTTCGCAACAAGGTAAACATCTAGAACCTTTGACAGTATGAGCTTCACTCCCACGTGAAACTGATAATATGTTTAGAACAGTTTTAAACCTAACTCTCACTCACTACAACCTGTGACATGTGAGATGTGTGGAACACAAGCACATTTTGTGATAGCTTCTTACAACTTATTAAGGGCATTTCTATCAGTGGTAGGTTCCCGAAATCTCATTTGCAGTGTGTAAATAATACTCCCCTACAGCTGTCAAAATGTCGGGCTTGCATAGGATAATGGTTGTATGTTCTTGTACAACAAGATCAAGTATAGTTCACTCGATATGTTCCTTCCTTGCACTGGATGTGTGGGAAGGTGACTTGAGCTAAAATGTGGTTTAATATCGTGTTCAAGATATTGCACATGCATGCGTGTGTGTTTTTGTGGCTGCTTGTACTAGTCCTGACTAATAGTTTTATAGTGCTAGGTACCATGAGATACCATGACACAGTTTAACATGGATAACCCACTCAGTTAATTGACTCCATACCAATCAGTACTTAGTATCTTAATTCCATGCTTAAGGCAGGATAACAAGAAGTACCAAACTTTTTGTTACGAGGCGTCTGAGGATCAAACCACTGACCTTCCACTCTCCGGGCAGTCGCTCTATCTGCTCCACCAAGAGGCAGGATATGTTAGTAATAGGAAGATGGCCATTTGGTCCAGGGTGGTTATTGAAATGGGATGGCGATAAATACACTGTACAATCAAAGATGTCATTACTTATGCCGGTCTTATAGTGCTAGCTGGACCATGAATACTCCACTCAGACACAGTATAAGGCGTTTATGCTTGTCATAAGAGGAGACTAATGGGATTGGGTGGTAAGGCTTGCTTACATAGTTGATGAATGTCATCGATCCCAATTCCATGGATCAATCCTCATGCTGTCAATCACTGGGGCGGTCGGGTAGCCTAGTGGTTAAAGTGGCAGCTCGTCACGCCGAAGACCCGGGTTCGAATCCCCACATGGGTACAATGTGTGAAGTCCATTTCTGGTGTCCCCCGCCGTGATATTGTTGGAGTATTGCTAAAAGCGGCGTAAAACCATACTCACTCACTCACTGTCAATCACTGGATTGTCTGGTCCTGACTTGATTATTTACAGTCTTCATATAGCTGGAATATTGTTGAGTGTGGCGTTAAACAACAAACAAACAAACAGATACAGTAAAATGTCTGTGAGCCGACCAGTCCTTGGTTTTTTTCCCCCTATGCCAAACGCTATTACTTGCCTGAAGCTGACATAGAACAAACAGCTATTTTATTTAAATATGCTTTCAGTTGAAGATGTTTTTTGGGCAGATGCAACACATTACTGCAGTGATGCCTGCTGTCATTGTGCCCATGTTTCCTCAGGAAGGAGGGGAGACATTAAACTTCCTGATAGCAGAGGGAGTCAGTCATGATAGGAATGCTTCAGCACATGTGGGAGATAATTGATTTTGTTGAGTATTGATTTTCTCGTGCCAGAAAATGCCACCAGTTGTGTTGAGGTGCTGGTTTGCTTTGCAGAGTTGTGTCCCTTAGGCCTGCCACAAGCTGATGATCATGGGTTCAAATCCCAAATTTGCCCTGATGATTCTGCGAACACCAATTGATGCTTGTACTTCACCAAATGGATAAACTTAATGGATCTTTCCTCATGAAGATCCTGGTTGGGGACAGATAATTTGATGATATTCAAGGGGGAGGGGGTTTTATTGAAGAAAATATATTGTCCCCGAAAATTCCTGAAAATCTCCAGAAAAATCCCCAGAAAAGCCCAGCCCCCTGACTATCAAACGGTCAGTCCCTTAGAATTGGTCCAGCAACCCATGCATGTGGAAGAGGTGACTAACAGGATTTATAGGTCAGGCTCGCTGACTCGGTTGATGCATGTCATCATATCCAAATTGTGAAAAACGATGCTCATTATGTCAATCACTGGATTGTCTGGTCCAGACACGATTATTTACAGACTGCTATCATTTACTTTTAGAGAGTCGATCGGGTAGCCTATTGGTTAAAGTGTTCGCACGGGTTCGATTCCTGACATGGGTTAAATGTGTGAAGCAGATTTCTGGTGTTCCCCGCCATGACATAGCTGGAATATTGCTAAAAGCGGCATAAAACCATATTCACTCACTCATTTACTTTTAATATTGCTGAGTGTGGCTTGAAACAAATAAACAGGCTTTCTTCCACAATCAAGCTGATAGATATACTGTACACAGCAGTGTTACGGCTCACCTACTCCCAGTGTTATCTCTGTTACAACACAGAGGGGAAACTTCCACTGCATCACAGGCAGGGACCAGCTTCCTCACCAGGGATCTCTGACTCACAATACTCAAAACCTCGTCTGTGTCCAACTTCCTTCCTAGAACAAGATTAACACAGGCCACCTTTCCACTGGCTGGGGTTCCCCTGTGATAAAGAGCACACATGTTTCGGCTGCAGGAAGAAGCTTCACTGGTGATGACAGCATGATCTGCGAGACACACCTGTGACGGAGCCTCCACAGGCACTGTAGCTTTGTTTGTTACCGTGGAACTAGGCTTAGGTTAGGTTTGTTGTTTAACACCGCACTCGGCAATATTCCAGCTATATGACGGCGGTCTGTAAATAATCGAGTCTGGAACAGACAATCCAGTGATTGATATCATGAGCATCAATCCATGCAATTGGGATCGATGACATGCATCAACCAAGTCAGCGAGTCTGACCACCTGTTAGTCGCCTCTTACGACAAGCATAGTCGCCTTTTAAGGCAAGCATGGGTTGCGGAAGACCTATTCTACCCCGCATCGTCACGGATTCATGGAACTAGGCAGAAACTTAACCCTGTCTGTCAATATTTCTGCCATGGAACTAGGGAGAAATATTGACAGACAGGGTTAAGTTTGAACATTGTTTCTGGATTTTGATCTAAAAGATGATAGGGAATAGTGATATACTTTGGTAGAATGTTAAGATGAGTATTCCATTCCTGTCTCACCGTTTCATTCAGTGGAGATCTTCTGAAAAAAAGTCTAAAACTTGAGTTTACAAACAATGGTAAATTTTTAAAATTTTGTGTTCAAGTAGTCTTTGTGAAGATTTCTTCATTATTTCTCCCTTCCTGTCAGGCTCTGTGATTGGATGATTGTTTGTCATTGTGGCCTAATCATTGCTCATGCTTGAAGTCACTGGTTTACCTCAGGCAGACATAGATTTCCCAGGCTGCCTTGATATTACTTGAATACTCCTTGTTCAGCATAAAACAACATTTATTCATCCTAATAACCTGGTCACCGTTTCACAATGAGATCGTAGCACTCAGACGATCGTAACTCCGATACTTTAACATAGACTTACGACTGTCATAGCGCTACAATCACTCTGTTGAACAGGGCAAGGAGACCCTGTAGAGCCAATATCTTTTATGTTGATATGGGATGGCATCATAGGTCAGCTTGCTCTCTCCTCTTATCAGAGAAAGAATACAAGGTCAGCCTGCTCCTTTTTTGTTGCAGGTCAAAAAAATAAACTGAAAAGGCTGTGTCACTGTTTGTTCTGGGGTGTATTGATTGTTCCATAGAGTGGTCTGAGTATCATCCGCCAAGACTTCTTCAGACCACGCTGATTAATGGCACTATTGTGGATATTTTCAGCTCAGTCGCTATTTGATGCCAGTCTTTTGTTGCATTTCTTTGTTTCTGCAACCACCAGGTGTATTTGCTGATGAGCAGATTGCTGAGTGAGGCAACAAGGATAGACCTGTTGGGGATTCCGGTTAGAATAGGTCTTCAGCAACCTATGCTGGTCATAAGAGGCGACCAGCTTGATCAGTTGTCAGGCTTGTTGACTTGGTTGTTAGCATGTCCTAGTACCCCGGCAGCATTGATTGTTGCCACACTATCAATCACTGGATTGTTTGGTCCAGACTCAGTTATTTTCAGGTTGCTGTCATATAGCTGAAATATTGTTGAGTTTGGCGTTAAACTACAAACAAGAATGAATTGTTTGATAGGCATTACTTAGAAGTTGACGGATGACAACGTAGCTCGATAATTTATGGATAACAACTTCTTTATTTACTGTAAAGAATGATTGTGTAGACAGTGAATATAAAATATTTTTCATGGATTTAAATTTCAAATTCAAGTCATTCATCTGTCACATATCTAGAAATTGTTAAAAAATCAGGATGATCTTAAAAGGAATATTATACTCATGTTAGAGATTATAAAATATGGGGATTAAAATACTCAAAATCCTGCTTTGTTATAATCACGATATTGAGCTTAGTGTACATGCAAATGCATTGATTTTTTTTATTTTAGATTGATTTAATTGAAGTGTAGTCGTTGGGCCTCAGGGAGTTTTTCGATCAATCTTGTGTTTATTTGACACACAATATGACAAAGACGCTAAAGTTTGTTATTTATCAAATAGTTCTAGGTTAGTCAAGCATTTCTACTGAGTGGTAAAATAGCTAGAAGACTTAAGGCTTATATCGATCATTATGTGTCATTAGCTGTTGCCTAATATTGAGGATCGATTATGATTCCCAACCCTAGTCATATATTGAAGCTGCTTCTGTCAAAGGCTTTCCATTCAGCTAATGGAAATTGGTTGACTCAATAGATTGGGTAGTCAGGCTCGGTGACTTGGTTAAAGGCATGTAATATATCCCAGTGGCATGGACCGTTGTTCATAATGTCGATCTCTGGATTGTCTGGTCTAAACTTGACTATTCACAGGCGTCTATCATATTGATGGAGTGTTCCTGAGTATGGTGTTAAGCAATAAAGACCTTTCCAGCTTCCATTGTTTCGTGGAAAGAGTGACTGCCTGAACAGTACAAGGTTTGTGGTTCAATCCCCAGCCATGTCATTCCAAAAGATGTAGAAGATGGTACTTGTTGTTACCCTGCCTGGCGCTTGCCATTTAGGGGGTAAAACAAGGACTTGTAGACTCACTCAGTATGCTTTGTGTGGGGTATTCATGTTAAACTGCAGCATGGTATCCCAGGTTAGTGGGCCAGCTCTGTAAAACAGTCATCTGTCTGAACTAGAAGAAGCAGCCTGACACACAGAGGTGCATGCATGTTGCTATGTGATATTATAAGTGCAATAGCCGTAAACGTAATGTTAAACCCCAGTTCTACTTCTCCCCAAGTCACACTTGTTGGTCAGTACATAGCTGAGAACTATAGTGTGCTAGCTACTACACACTGTAGGGGGCACGGGTGGCCCAGTTGTCTAAGGCGCCGCGATTCGCTGTGCGGAGTTGCGTCCCTTGGGCACGCCAGAAACCTATGATTGTGGGTTCGAATCCCGGTTCACTCCGATTATGTTTCTAGGTTTGTCAGCACCATACCCGTGCTCGTGGGTTTCACCGAAGTGGTAAACGTCTTAGACCTGCATCACTTGGGGCTTTCCTCCCACATTACATAGGGACATGCTGTGATATATCTGGAATACTGTTAAAAGCGGTGTTAAACCCAACTCACCCAAAGTCACACTTGTTGGTCAGTACATAGCTGGGAACTATAGTGTGCTAGCTACTACGCACTGTAATACTCCACCGTGTACGCATGAGTAAGGAGGATTGATGAAAGACTATGCCCCACTTCTTGGCTCTGCCATTCATTTCTTGCGGCTGTTCTGTTCCTGTACAAGCTGTCAATTGCTTGTCGGTATTCTGCCCCGATTCGCCTCAGCCCCAGACTCCAAAGATTGCTGTTAAGATTTGGCTGAGGATATATTTTCATTAAATTGCTCTACAGTGTCGAGTTGTGATGACAAATTGGAAACTGTTTGAGCTGTTTGTGTAGGGAACTTGTTGTTAGAAGAATATCAGGTGCGAGCTATAATTGTGAACATTAATGTCGGCTTTAATCCCACCAACTTACCTATGTAGCAAGCGTGTATGGATTAGTTTTGCTGAAGACCTAAGCCATTTTGTCAGCACAGTTCACTCAGCCTGCCCAAGTGTTTTCATTAACAAATTGTCCAGAAAAGATGGAACAGTTTTATATTGCACTGTGGGATCTGAATGAAGTGAAATGGAAAATTATTTTGAGTGTGAATCTTTACAAATATCCCAGATGAGATAACCTACATAAGCCCATTGTCCCTATGTGTCATTGTATGGCGATGTGTCTGAACTTGTGAGTGGTTGATTGTGTGTCATTGTATGGCGATGTGTCTGAACTTGTGAGTGGTTGATTGTGTGTCATCGTATGGCGATGCATCAGAACTTGTGAGTGGTTGATTGTGTGTCATCGTATGGCGATGTGTCTGAACTTGTGAGTGGTTGATTATGTGTCATCGTATGGCGATGTGTCAGAACTTGTGAGTGGTTGATTATGTGTCATCCTATGGCGATGTGTCAGAACTTGTGAGTGGTTGATTGTGTGTCATCTTATGGCGATGTGTCAGAACTTGTGAGTGGTTGATTATGTGTCATTGTATGGCGATGTGTCTGAACTTGTGAGTGGTTGATTATGTGTCATCGTATGACGATGTGTCTGAACTTGTGAGTGGTTGATTATGTGTCATCGTATGGCGATGTGTCAGAACTTGTGAGTGGTTGATTATGTGTCATCGTATGGTGATGTGTTCTAACTTGTGAGTGGTTGATTATGTGTCATTGTATGGCGATTATCTAAACTTGTGAGTGGTTGATTATGTGTCATCGTATGGCGATGTGTCTGAACTTGTGAGTGGTTGATTATGTGTCATCGTATGACGATGTGTCTGAACTTGTGAGTGGTTGATTATGTGTCATCGTATGGCGATGTGTCTGAACTTGTGAGTGGTTGATTGTGTGTCATTGTATGGCGATGCATCAGAACTTGTGAGTGGTTGATTATGTGTCATCGTATGGCGATGTGTCTGAACTTGTGAGTGGTTGATTGTGTGTCATCGTATGGTGATGTGTTCTAACTTGTGAGTGGTTGATTATGTGTCATCGTATGGCGATGTGTCTGAACTTGTGAGTGGTTGATTGTGTGTCATCGTATGGCGATGTGTTCTAACTTGTGACTGGTTGATTGTGTGTCATCGTATGGCGATGTGTTCTGACTTGTGACTGGTTGATTATGTGTCATCGTATGACGATGTGTCGGAACTTGTGAGTGGTTGATTGTGTGTCATCGTATGACGATGTGTCGGAACTTGTGAGTGGTTGATTATGTGTCATTGTATGGCGAGACCATGGGATGTTCACTATTTCAGACACTGGTTTGCCTGGTCCAGGGGCTGTGCTGGTCACCCAGATATTGCTGGAATATACAACTACATTGTTAAACAACATTAGTTAATTAATTATGGAGTTTAACTGTTTCAGTATATGAAAATTCGGACTGGATATTGGGTCAACGTTGTGTTGTAGGCCGACATATGACGTGTGTTGTGCACTCTCATCCTTACAACATGCTGTGAGTCTGAGCGTTTGGTATGCCCGCGAATAAAAACACATGCATCTTTGACTTTTCAAAAGTGTTTTTCCACACTTTTCAGCTTCATGGAAAGAAACAGCATATTTCCGTATGTAGTTTTCTGTTGAAGGTATTAAAAAAATGTTTGAGTTATTCATGAAGTAAAAAGCTGTGACCTATTATTTTTTGTGATTTTGTATCAATTGTCAGTATAATGTGTCTGAGTGGGGTACCCATGCTAAACTGTGGCATTATGTCTCAATGGGTTAGCATTATGAGACAGACGAAGGACAAAAGTCCGGGTTACTTCATGTCCTGGAGTGTGCATCCTTGCGTATTTATTTTTTGAATGAGTAAACATTAAGCTCTTTCCGCACCTTTTTTTTTTCCATTCATGAACTACAATTCCTGCATTGATGTTTCAAATCGCTTGTGATTTCAAAATATACATTATATTGTGATACGTTTTGCAATACGGCCTTATGCATTGTAAAATATATATTGTTTATACTTTATTGTGATATACTTTAAACATCCAATACCAATCCCTAGTATCTATATCTCTGGTGACACTGACTCCATGACGTGTGTATATATGTATAGTAATTAGCTAGTGGTGTCATGTTTCTTGTGAGTAGTGTCATGTTTTTCACTAGTACCTGTCACACTGTTGACTAAGGAAGCATTCTCCACGTGCTTCTCATCCCTCCTGACTCACTCAATCACTGGCCTGATAACGCAGTGCTCCGATTTACCACATCCAAGCCTCCATGTAGATTACATTCAATATATTCGCGTGAGTAGCCTCCCCCTACAGGTATTGTTTCTGTTAGGTAAATGTCCATTTGTGTAGCTTACCCGAATCAAAGTGTAATGTGGGTAACCCCTTGGGAATCAGGGTTAGAACAGGTCCCCAGCAACCTATGCTTGATTTACGTCATGGATCGGGTGGTTAGGTGTGGTGGCTTGGTGGATTGTAACTTGGTTGTAGCTGACGATCCTGGTTAGAATAGGTCTTCAGCAACCAATGCTTGTCGTAAGAGGCTGGATCGGTTGGTAACGCTCGCTGACTTGGTTGATGCATATCATCGTTTCCCAGTTGCGTGGACTGATGCTCATGATATAAATCACTGGATTGTTGGGTCCAGACCCGATTATTTACAGACTACCTTCATATGGCTGGAATATTGTTGAGTGTGGCGTTAAACAACAAACAAACAAACGTGGCTGAGGAATGGGACGTTGCTCCTAACGTCAACCGCTGGTGTGTCTGGCCATGACATGATTACTTGCAGGCTGGGGTGGTTCAGCTTTGGTGTTGCTCACGGCAGCATTAAACAACAAACACTGTAGTCAGAGAAGACAATGTCTTCTTTATTTGTGAGTTTTGGCAGGACACAGTTATGCTTTAAATAACCTCTACAAATGTATTTATGTACTTTAAATCTGGTTGTGTGCAGATTGTCCAATGCATTCAAAATGACTGTGGGCCCCAAATGTTGTATTTATCTTTAGACTGAAGTACAAAAAGGTAGAGGCTTACTTTTAATATTAACATGCATGCATAGGGATGGTATGAATCCTGGTCCCTGATAGAACAAGCTGATGAAGTCCTGGCACCGACAGTTACCTAATGTTCCTGGGAATGGAAAAATCTGCTGTTTTTGTACTAAAACCCAGCTGATGTTCGATAAGGCGAGACAGAAGATGCAGTACCATGGGAAGACATGCTGTTAGTACATTCAAGCCTGGACTGGGGTGAACAGGGACTCTGCATCTCTAGCCTTGCTACAAGGCTGTACTGAAAGAAAATGCCAAGGATTTGTAGTAGTTCTATTCTCCTAATCGGCAAGTCTAGATGTGGACAGAATAACTCCAGTCTCTTACAGGGACAGCTTGTTCTTATCATTTACATAATCTAGAAATTATTATTTAAACTTAAAATTATTACCTCAGAGACATGTGCAAGACTAATGCATCTCTAGCCTTGCTCCAAGGCTGTACTGAAAGAAAAGTCCATGGATGTGTTGTTATTCAATCTTCCTAATCGGCAAGGCTTGGACTCCAGTCTCTTATAGGGACAAATTGTTCTTAGTATTTACATAATCTAGATATTATTTAAACTAATAATTATTGCCTTTGAGACTTGGGCAAGTCTAAGGCATCTCATGTGCTTGGTGTTGGTTATCTACCTTGTAGATACTCGCACCAAACCTGCTGATTTCAAAGGGCAAGGTTGGGGAGTGGAGGTCTGCTAGGAAGGAGTAATTACATTAACAGCCACTAGCCCGCAGACATGGTCTTGTCAAATTTCTTTCGGTCCAGTGAGCTTAGTGAAATAAAATTCCTCACATCAACACTATATCCACTGAAAAGGATGTCAGGTGACAAGTACAGGCCACTTGACTCCAAGAATTCGGCCTACTTTTTGTACACTCTCCTGTCATTACATTTGACATGGTTTGGATGCTGGTAGGTAGGGCCCACTGAAACAGTAGTGTAACAGTCTGTGCCTAAAGCTTTTGACTCTACTAGCCCGATCCTGTCACTTTACATCATTTTCAGTGTACAGTCAAGTCTTGTTAATCCGACACTCGTTAATCCGACAATCTGCTTTATCCTAGACTAATGATAGGAACTGATTAAATGAATGCTATTTAGACCTGTTAATCCGACACTCTCGTGCTCCGACTCCGACGCCTCTAATTTGCAATGAATTTCCAAAATCACTCTTTAATCAGTCTTGTTAATCTGAGACACAGTATACCGACTGAAGCTGACCAATCTCTGTGTTATCCCCTTAGTGCCGAGTGAGGCCCGTGAAGATCTGGGTTAGAATAGGTCTTCAGTAACCATGCCTGCTGTAAAAGGTAACTATGCTTGTCGTAAGAGGCGACTATCGGGATCCTGATGACTTGGTTGATGCATGTCATCATATCCCAATTGCGTGGATCGATGCTCATGATGTCAATCACTGGATTGAATGGTCCAGACTCAATTATTTACAGACCGCCGTCATATAGCTGGAATATTGCCGAGTGCGGCATCATACAACAAACAAATAATACCGAGCGCCAGGCTGGGTAACAAGTACCATCTTTTAACATCTGTTGGTATGACATGGGCGGGGATTGAACCACTGACCTCCCGCTCTCCTTGCAGACGCCCTATCCCCTAGACTACAGAGGTGGTTACACAGTTGTCAACTAAACAAGGCCCCTCCTTCATGTTTAACACTGTTATCTGTGTGCTAACAGACATCCCAGGTTAATTGCGGTCCCTGTGAGCGCTATCTGTTGTGTATGGCTGAGGGTTAGCCAAGGGATCTCTCTCAAGCCCTAAAGCGGAGGAAAAATCGGGAAATTGTGTGTGTGTCTGTAGTATGCAGTCTCTTGAGCCAGAACACTTTGAGGTCTCAGTGACTAGGTTCATTACTAGATAATTTATTTTTTTATTTTCAGGTATTGAAAGCTACATAGAGATTATTAGCCAAGTTTTTTGTGTTATAAATATACATTAGAAATAAAGATTGTATTGTGCAATCCTTTATCATTTCATGTAATCCTTTAATTAAAGGATGTTGAAGGTGTAATTTCATTCAATGAAAGGGCTCAGAAACTGGGTATGAATACAATGTCGTACAGTGCAAAATGTCTTGCAGCCATGTTTGTCTGCAGAAACACAGCAACACATTGGCAAACCCCTGTCTAACCATATTTGAAATTTTATCAATAGTTTATAGGGGAAGAATGCATTGCATGGATGTTTGGAGCTTGAAAGTAGTTCCTGCTAGCTTCCTCATTTGCATATTGATTGGATCAGTTTATCACATTGATAACATGAAGCATTGTGTGATAAAAATATTTGTTAGTCATTTTCAACAAAGCACATCCAGCTGTGGGAATCCACGATGTATAATAGGCCCCCAGTATCCTGTGCTTGGTGTATGATGCAACTGTGTAGATCGGGGTGAGGATCACTGAGTTTGTTGATTGCATGTCATCCTTCCTTAGTGGCAAGGACCGCCTCCGTGGTCTTGTGGTAGAGCGTCCGCCCGGAGAGCGGAAGGTCCAGGGTTCAATCCCCAGCCGCGTCATACAAAAAGACGTTAAAAGATTGTACTTGTTGTTACCCTGTCTGGCGCTCGGCATTAAGGGGCTAAAACAAGGACTGGTCGGCTCGGAGTCAGTATATTGTGTCTGAGTGGGGTATTCATGTTAAACTGCGGCATGGTATCTCAGTGAGCTAGCACTATAAATCGGCATCAGTCCGGACTAGTACAAGCAGCCACACACACACATACACGTGCATGCACGTCGCTATATAAGTGCAATAATCTTGGACGCGACGTTAAACACAATTTCACCTCACCTCACCTTAGTGGCAAGGAACGATGCTCATTATATCAACCACTGGTTTGTTTAGTCCAGGTGTGACCTCCATCATACATCTTAAATATTGCATTTAACAACAACATAAACTTTGAAAGTTAAAACTGTATGAGTGTTACAATAGTTCCGTTTTGGAGCATTAATAAGAATTGTTTTTGGAAGTGATGAAAAGTCCCAAACTTTTGAAGCAAGTATCTTGTGTGAAATTTGGATATTGCAATTTAAGGCATGATCATCAACTGCTAGCTTGATGTACATCAACAGTTTGAAGTTGGCAATAAGAGTGGTGTTTGAACTTCTTGAATCAGACTTGCCACTTCTGCCAAGTTCCTAATCTTCGTCCCCATTGAAGGTGGAAACTGGCATTGTCTCTCATCATTATTGATCAGCTTTTTTGTTTTATCTCCAGTGTAACCTTTAATCCAGCTTGCAGATATATTGTGAAAGTTCTCTTCCAGACGTTTTATGACCTACTGCGCACGATGAACAAGTTCAAACAAGAAAAGCGATCTGGTAAAAGTAGTTCTGGGCCTACTAAACAGAAGGCCGAGAAAAAGACCGGTGACAAAAAGAAAACTAAGAAACAGAAGAAAAAGAAATGTGTTCTTATGTAACACTGTTCCACTTTTGGACCGACGCCATGTAACTCCTGTTTTGGTTTCCCTTAAACTCACCCTATCCCAAATTCTGCATACCCCTCACAAGTAGGTGAAGTCGGTGACTCTTTTCTTACAGAACCATTCTCAATAACTGTTAAATTGTAACTTGGTATCACAGTCATATTGAATTAAAAGGACAATATTAGATAACGTATTTTATTTTTCATATTCAGAAAAAGTTCAAATTTAGCTCCTTGAATATGAAATTATTTGAGAACCTAATACTGTTTAAGTTCTAAACAGAGTGATGATATAGAAGCACTTACCATACCAACCACAGAACTGACTTAGCCAGTAATAACTCCCACTGGTGTCAGGTTTTCCTTAACAACTTTAATCATGTTTAACTAAAAACACCCCCACCGGTTTACCTTGCACACTAACAAAATGTATGCTATAAGACAGCACTTTGTTTTTCAGCTGGTATTAGGACTTGCCGATTCAGGTTTTTTTAATTTGATTATCCACATTTGGAAAAGAAATATATTTATGGAATATTTTACATTATTTTTTTGCAGGCGGAATGGCATTTCAGTATGCTGGAGATGTGGTTTCTTGCTCCTCAGCCATGTTAAAGTTGGCTGTGTCAGATTAATTCTTAAGGAAACTTAGTTCTTTAGTTTTGTTGTATGAGTTGTTTCCTTTTCGACTTGTTCGGGAGGAGGAAGATGACAGGGTATTATGCATATTTGATGTATGGTACCCAAGAGTTTTAAAAAACACCCGATTCTTTTTTCATTTTTCTTATGACTAGAGTTAATCTGGCACACTATGACAGTTTAAGCGTAATGTGAGTGGTTGTGTTTAACACCACTTTGAACAACTTTCCATTTATATCATGGAGTATCAACTTGATGTGGAGGAAAGCTCTGAGTGATGCAGGTCTTTGACAAATTGTAGAAAGAAAGAATTGGTTGTTCTTTAACTTCTTCTGAGTAGTATGTTTCAACTATCTTTCAGGGTATGTTTTAGAAGTTCTGCAATGGAAGGCCTGAAAATGGCAACTTAGATAGATATCATAACCATTTTGTGGACACAGGTAGCCCAATCATCAAGGTTGCCACAATTTGGTGTGAAGAGTTGTGTCCCTTATGTGTTCCAGGATCCAACATTTGTTGGTTTGAATCTCAAATTGGCCCAGTTTGGGATCCCTATGCTTGTGTGTCTCACTGAAGTGGTAAATGTCTAGGCCCTGAAAGACACTGTTTAAAGCGGCATGAACCACCTCACTCACTCATTACCATTTTGACCAGTTCAAACTTGTGTGTTAAAATATCTTCCCTACAGTTTTGTATAATTTTCGAAAAATGTTTCTTTTTAATTAGTGATTCTGATTTAATAAAAAAAAAATCTTTCATCCTGCCAAAGAATTCACAATATAGTAGGTTAAATAGTGTAAAATTCTTTTCTCAATAAGGGGCGGTGGGGTAGCCTAATGATTTAAGTGTTCTCTCGTCCCGTGTTCGATTCCCCACATGGGTACGATGTGTGAAGCCCATTTCTGGTGTCCACCGCCGTTATATTGCTGGAATGTTGCTAAAAGGGGTGTAAACCCATACTCATTCACTATTCTCAATAATCTTTTTGTGTAGTTTAATAATTTTAGTTGTTACAATATTCAGGTAGAAGATTAACAGTTTCAAATGTTTTGAAGGAGTATGTAGTCACCGATACAAAGCAAAAAAGTTCTATAAGTACAAGATGTGTTTCTTGTGATAAAAAATAGCCTAAGTGTGCTTCTTAAGCCTGAAGCCTTTAATCTTTGTCCTGCTACCAGAATTATAAGTTCAACTTCGATCTAGATCAGGGCAGCCATATTGATTGCCAGGTTGGAAATAGTCTATTTGTGGTCGATAGCAATTACCCTGAGCTAACATTTCACATCTTGCAGTGAGGGAAGCCGTTTCCGGGCCGATCCAAGTCCCGATCCTCGTGTGTCTTGGTTTATTGTGTTCACTGGTTCCCTTGAAGCCGACTTAACACTTTCCATGAAAATTTGACCAAATTGACCGTCACCTTTGTGCTTGTTGATTCTGGAGCTCATTTGGGAAGCACAACCGTCCAAATTCAATTGACTTTTATCTTGGGAGACCATTGCGTGTTGACTGCGTGGTATTTGTCTCCTAAAAAATGTTACCCTGTAATTGTAGGCATTGGAGGCAATCAAAGTGGTCCATTGATGTTTTTGTTTTTAAGTTAATTTGTCTTTTCTGAATATATATACTGCTCAAAATATGTTAAGGACCAGCCAGTTATTTCATATTACTATAGTTAGTCTGACAGGAATGCTTATTCTTTCATTATTTCTATAGTTTGAAAAGTATATTTGAGTAAATACATTTTTAGAAGTTATATGTTATTAATTATACTTTTATGCAAAACTGTTAACACAGTGGTTTCTTGTATGCCTCTATGCTAAAATGTGAATTTGGTATGGTATTTTTTAAAAGTGCCAAGCACAATACATGCTCTACAAACGAACATGCTTGTCGACCAGAGAATATGCAAAATATGTAAATTAACAAGATATGAAAAACACTTCCTTTTGTAGTCATAAAGACTGTTACTTCTTCAAACGCTGGGTTTATTAAACTGCCAAAATGATAATAAAACTAAGTATCTTGAACCCTGTTCTTAAAAAACAAAATATGTTACGCAAATTATCTCTGAGATGTTAATTGATAGAAAATCTTAAAGACAATGTCTAGATATGACATTAAAGCTTTACTGCAACTATTGTGGACCCGTGAAGAGCCGGGCTAGAATAGGTCTTCAGCAACCCATGCTTGTAGTAAAAGGTGACTAACGGGATCGGGTGGTCAGACTGTGGTGGTTGATGCTTGTCATCGATCCCAATTGCAGGGATGGATGCTCATGATGTTAATCACTGGATTGTCTGGTCCAGACTCCATTATTTACAGACCGCTGTCATATAGCTGGAATATTGCTGAGTGCGGCGTTAAACAAACAAACAACTATTGTGACTTATCGATACAGTATCTACACTAAGTGTACGCTATAAATGTTTATATACAATGAATGAAAATAATACGTTATATCTCTATAATTTATAATGTACATTATGTATATCTATAGTTATATTTATTCCCATATGTAGATATAAGTTTGAAGTTGGCACCGGATTTTAAGAAGAGAATGTATATATAATCTGTAAAACTATTTGAATCATCAGAAATGAATTGTAAGTTTAGAAAAGGAGCATTGATTCAGAATATTTTCATTGATTTCATAAAAAGAGTGAGTGAGTTGGGTTTAACACCGTTTTTAACCCTATTCCAGTTATATCATGGTGTGTCAGCTTAATGTAGGAGGAAGTCCTGAAGTCATGTAGGTATCAGACGTTAACCACTTTGATGAAACCCACGAGCACGGTATGGTGCTGAAAAACCTAGGAACATAATCGAGGCAAACTGGGATTCGAACCCACAATCATAGGTTTCTGGCGTGCCCAGGGGACGCAACTCTGAATCGTGGCGCCTTAGACGACTGGGCCACTCGTGCCCACTTCATAAAAAGAAATATCACCAGTTTGTCATCTGGATACACTTGAAGCTTGCACTGAAACTCCCCTTCCCCTATCGGCAGTAGTGTGAATTGATGGACTGGCCCCAGAAAGGGGAGATAACCAATAATGTGCTTCCTTCCTTCTTGCCTGGGTCTCGTCGTGTCAGGCTGGACGATCTGTGAGTGGTCCTGCTGCCAGCAGTAGGATGGACTGAAAGCTACCATCAGTGTATTCAATCTCTCCAGCTGTTCCTCCAAGATTCCCTCAGCCTATCAGTACACTACCCGCCAGTGGCACTGGATTTGACCCTTCTTTGTCACACACCTCCCATTGCACTTGATAAATAAGTCACAGGCAGCTGCAATGCATATATGAACTGTCCTGTAATAGTCAAATACTCCATACACTGTCATTATTGTGATTTATATGCTCTTACTGCAATATTAATGCTGTATCAAATGAGTGGAGAAACTAACATTTTTAGTCCACTAGTCCTTATGATGATAACATAAAGCAAAACCCTTAAAAATGGCCAATTTCTACTTGTCCTTATGATACCTTAAGTAAGTATTGGGCAGCTTGGCATGAACTAGTGCCAATTTCTAATGCTCCAAATTGTTTTTATTGTCTTTGTGACTGTTGATTTATGAAGTAATTATTTCAAGTCTTTGGAGAAAATTGTCTTTGATGAAACCATTTGTAGTTTCTGTAGTTTTGAGAATAGAGGTTGCAAGATGCCTTTTCCTCATGACCTGATTGTAATGGTCACGGCAGTAGGTGTTTTTAAGCCGTCAGAGATTGCACTTCTGTTTTGTCTTGGCCAGTGCTTTTAATATACTCAGAAATAGAAATATAAGTTGAAAACAAATAGTTAACTCAGAATCGTAGGTGCACTTTGGCTTTTTGGCTCATGTGTAGGACCTGCATAAAATATATGTTTGATTCACTTAATTTGTACAGATTTCTTTTAGTGATACAAAAGTAAATATAGTGTGCCATTATCCCTGACTATCTATAATTACAGGATACTAATTCACTGATCTATTGTAATTGTCTGATATCTATTGTTGGGAAAATTTTATTTGATATGATGTATAATTCAAGTTTGAAACAATTGATTAAATCTGCTTGTTAACATGTCAAAAAAGGACATTTTGAAAATTTAAAATCATAATAAAAGCAGGTGCTTTGTAAATTTCCTAGAAAGTGGTTCTCGTTTCTTGAGTTGGAAACAAGTTTGATCAATGATAGGTGAAAAGCTTTCAATTGATTTCAATTCTTGTACACATGTTGACCTGTGAAGATCTGGGATAAAAAGTCTTCAGCAGCTTGGCGCGGGTCACAGTTAATCCGGCGTGCAACCTGCCTTAGGGGCATCTCTGCATCACTCATACCTTTAATCATGTGAAGATCCAGGTTAGAATAGGTCTTCAGCAACCCGTGCTTGTCTTAAGAGGCGACTGAAGGGATCGGGAGGTCAGGCTCACTGACTTTGTTGATGAATGTTATCGTATCCAAATTGTGTAGATTGATGCTCATGATGTCAATCACTGGATTGTCTGGTCCAGACTCAATTATTTCCCGACCGCTGTCACATAGCTGGAATATTGCTGAGGGAGGCGTAAACAGCAAACAACATAGTGCATATTTCATTCCTTTATCAGAACATATCAAGTAATATTCAGTCTTTGTTGTGCCTGTAGTGGCCTTCTGTGATTGTGGGTTTGTGACTATAATTGTCAGTTTGAAGACCATGTTTGGTTCCCTACATGGGTACAATGTGTGAAGCCCAATTGCGGTGTCCCCCACCATGAGGTTTGGGAATATTAGGTGAAGGAGGTGTTTTTAAGTCTTCTCAATTGTTAATGATGGCTTTTTATGTTTCAGGTATTCTACGATTTGATGAGGGAGATTCGCTCACGGAAGATGGAAGCAAGTCGACAGAATAATGGCAAACAGAAGAAAAAGAAAGACAGTCGCAAAAAGAAATGTGTAATTTTGTAACCAACACCCCTCGTTATAACTCTCCCCAACTGTGCAAAAGACATCTCCACATCAACGCCCAAACTAGGGGCTCGGAAATCAGCCACACTGTGTCCAGGCAAGTCTTCTGGACCTGGGGTTAGTGAAAGACCTAGGATGGCCGTCAACAGTTGGCGTATGTCCTAGGACTGTCCCTAACCCAGGCATCTGTTCACAGACACAGCGTCACTTTTTCAGGAACAGTTTCTGAACATTTGATTGGAAACAACGATGTGTTTTGATAATTAGAGAAATGCTGAGGGGACATTGGAAACAGCATGTCAGGATTCGTGCTAACCTGTATGTTTTAATAATGTTTTAAACAAAATTTGAATGTAAAGATCGGAATATTTTCAAGTTTGAAATTGTTACATTTGTTTTCGTGTGTTGATAATTACCGAGTAATGAATAGAAAGATTGAAATGTAAAGTGGAAAGTCTGAAGGACCTTTTGTATGCTTCATTATATTTGATAGGACCAAAAGTGTACTTTTCAATATCAAATGTACGCGACTTGTTGAATCATTGTGCTGCTTGCATTGGAAGCAATGTATTGCTTATAGTATAAGGGAGGTAACTCTTCATGCAGAGCTGTTGCCAGTCACTGCAACAAGGCTTTTGAAATCCTTCAACACAGAAGATTCCTTTTTGAAAATCTTTTTTGAGAACCTGATGCCATGTGTTAATGTAATTGTACAAATATTCTTGTATTACAATATATATGAAAGTTTGAGATTTGAACCTAAATGACACTTTTTTTCTCGTAATGGAGCGGAGTAAATTCTGACACCTGTTTCTGCTTCGTGGTATTTTGTTGCATGTACAGCCTCATTGTGTTGAATAAAATACCATATGTCCACGTCCTGTCACAAGGAACATTCAGAATACTGTGTCCGAGTTGACTTTGAATAGATTGAGTTGACTCCACTGTTGAATTCATATTTTGATATAAACTTGTAAGATGTATCTCTTTTGTTGTCTGTGAGCATCAAGGCAAAAGTGTCAGATCCATGTTACAGGTGATACGGGCTTATCACATTATCATCAGCATTGGTTCCTATATTTGTCGGTGATTCTGTGTGAAACAATTACAACAATGTTCACAATTACCGTGTTTGACGTAATAAGCGCCCAGGGAGCTCTCAAAATTAGAACTAGGGGACTCTTATTAGAATATTATTTTGTCAAAAAAAAACATAGTTGAAAGATAAATTTCGTGGTTTATGCTGACAGTCTGAAATGTTTATATACGAGAGATATATTTTTCCAGAATTTAATTGCCCATAATTAAGGGTGCATATAACACACGAGTGCGTATTATACGCGAATAAATTAGTATTGTGTACATTGATCAATCGAAGGGTGCTATTTTGAATTGTTCACAAGCCAATATGTTAGCAAATATCGCTGTGGGTGCTTATTAGAGCAGGGCACTAATTACGTCGAATACGGTAAGTCAAGAGTTCCTTGTCATAACCCGAAATTTAAAAGTTTTAGATTTAGGGGTCCCGAGGTTCAAATACAGCAGACAACCTCAAGAACCCCCTTAACTTCAAACACTGCATCAATATGATCTGATTGATAAGATTATATACTGCTCAAAAGAAGTACAAAAACAGACAATGTGTTCATATGACTATTGTTAAGCTGTCATATGGGTGTTCCTTAACTTGTTTTGAGTAATATACATGTGATTTTCCTCTGAAAGCACTGTTGATTTACGAATGATCTCTCAACTCGCTCGATCTCTGTTACTGTTCGACAGAGCCAAAACACATTTTATGTCAATAGCAAGTGTTTACTAGAATTCAAAGCGTATTATTTTTGGTTTTGAGCAGAGCTAGTTTTTTTAATCAGCATCATATGAGTATTTATCTGTTTAAAAAGATTACCTAGTTGTTAAAATATATTGTTGTATTTCGCTGATAGTAAGGTATCTTTGAGCAATGTCTTTGGACACAGTAAATTAGTCATGCCATTTTCGTTCATTGTTTATTTGTCAAATGAGGTATATTTAATGAGTCATTCAGGGCCAAACTTCAGTTAATAAAGAATATTGAGGGTAGGCTAGTTGTTAAAAGTCTGAAGGGGGGCACGGGTGGCCCAGTCGTCTGAGGCGCCGCGATTCGCTGTGCAGCAAGGGTTGAAACTGGACTTAATAGTCAGTTAACTCCCTTGCGTCGGGAAGATACAGCTCTGAAGATGACACTCAACTTGAATCTTTGATTAATTCAGAAATTAAACATCCATTCAAACCTCACAATATAATTTCAATGTTTATACGTTTCCTTCTTCTATCTTGAGGAAAGAAATAAGCAAGAAAAATTATATGGCAAGGAAATAAGTTGGTCTTGCCCAAAGTAATAATATTACATTTTGATGTTTAGTCTATGAAACTATCTAACACAGGTCTGGCAAATAGGACATAAGATTGATATCGTGATGCGAGGATGGATGACAACATGACCTTAACTGTTGCCCTCTAGGTTCCTTTTTCAAAAGATGAAACGTGTCTTATTGGAAGTCAATGGTATTTGGATACCATTAAGATGGGCCGTTGTGACTGTGATTTGGAATATGATCTGCTGGTATTCAGTGGGACATTTGGCATTCTTGTCATAAATGTTATTTATTAGTCGGGTGTAAATTTCTCTACAGTCAATAGACTAGCATCTTGTACCAATTGTATTTAGACCAGTGCTCACTTTGTATAAACTTGTATAAACCTTCCCGTTAGCATGCTGTTGATAGGACTTGAACTTGATGATTGTGTTCGCAAGCAGACATCCTTGATTATCCAGGATTTTTTATCTCCGTTCTATTATGATAATACCCTGGACCCATCCCAAATGATAGTTCACTCAGAAGTGATGTCATATCTAAATCTTTCCTATCTCACACTTCACACAGAATTTATTTTCCTCATGACTGATTTGATTTGATTGCTATTATTAGCATCGTGCCATTTCAAATCGGTAGTGAGTGAGTGAGTGGTCTTACGCCGCTTTTTAGCAATATTCCATCAATATATCGGCAGGGGACACCAGAAATGGGCTTCACGCATTGTACCCATGTCGGGAATCGAACCCAGGTCTTTGGCGTGACGAGCTAACGCTTTAACCACTAGGCTACCCGACCGCCCCCAAATCGGTAGTGAATGGTCCAAGGTACTTACCATAGAATGGAGATGTGGTACACTGGATAATCGTGGGTGACAAGCAAGTGGTTCATTGAGAACTGTATCATGGGGGGGATGCTCGGAGTTGTCTCCCCTGGAGCCATAATGTTCGTCAGTACAATGTGGATGTAGACAGGAAAATTGGGATGTACATTCAGCATGGCCGGAGGTAGTTTCTCCAAGGAGAATAATATGACTTGGTAGTTGGCCTATCAGCAAGTAGAAAACATTCTGAAGTGAAGGATGGTATGTATCTTACAGATCAGTATTGAAGTAGGGTTTGCCCAGATATTTCAAGAAATAAATCTATGACTGGTGTTAAAAAACAAACTCTCATGTTATCATGTTTGACCTAATGTTACCATATTTGACATGTGCCTAGCGTATACAAAACTTTCCAAGGTGCTTTTCAAAGATCACCAGTCCCATTTGATCATATGACGGTCAGCTTTCGACTAAAATTTGCTGTGCAGAGTTGCGTCCCCTGGGCATGCCAGAAACCTATGATTGTGGGTTCGAATCCTGGTTCGCCCGATTATGTTTCTAGGTTTGTCAGCACCATACCCATGCTCGTGGGTTTCACTGAAGTGGTAAACATCCAAGACCTGCAACACTTCGGGCTTTCCTCCCACATTAAGCTGACATGCCGTGATATAACTGGAATAATGTTAAAAGCGGCGTTAACCCAACTCACGCCCTCACTCCCTAAAAATATATAAATAATAGAAATTTGTACTTGCTGCCTTCATAGAAGACCATTCCCTAAACATGAGGTTCTGAACCAGGGCATTAAGTGTTGACTCAAATGTCCGGTAAGCAATATTTTAAACCGGACATTTGAGATTCCCAATCGGACATGTCCGGCGCATATGACGGTTTCCGGACCCCTGGTGTTGAGTATGATGGGTCAGTGAATGAACTGCTGAAGCATTTGTAAACCACTGCATGAGACCCATGGTCCTACCAGACCCAAGGTAACTGAGAGCTTAGTTCGGCAAGGCTGGAAACTCGACTTTTATAGTCAGTTAACTCCCTTGCCTTGGGAAGATGGTCAATCTGGAGCTCCTTCAACAGTTAGTATTATGACTGGTCCAATTGTTAAGATAAGTCAGTTGTAAAAGTGTCAGCTTGCTGCTGACTGGTAAGATTCTCATATAAAGGATTGGTTGATAAGTAGGCTTTCTGACTGATATGATACAGGAACTTAACATGGTTGCAAGGTCTTTCACACACAGCAGACATTTAATTTGTGTGGTCTTACCAAACAGCAACTAAGGGATTAACTCTAAGAGATGGTGTAAATTCAATATTTTCTTGATAAAATTATTTCCGAATTATTCATCTAGGGATAAATCATTCTGAATGACTGAACATTTTAATCTGCTTTTGTCATTATTTGCTAATCCAATGAGTTCAGTGTGTACAGATGAATTGTATGATGCTCCCCAATTGTATAGTTGAGCTGTGTGTACTAGGCTTCCAGCTTGTGTACACTCGCATCACCCCCCTCTTCAGTGTTTCAGCCAACATGTCTGTGATGTGTTGGCACTGGTGAGCAGTTAGTGTGCATGTTTAGGCCATGATAAATTAATTATTAGATTTTCATCCTCACCTGCCTCCGTACCGAACACCCCGCTTCACATCTGTTTATTGTCCCAAGTCCCTACCGATGAAGAAAATCAGTGTCCCGCCTCCCTTTCCCGAGTGAAATACACCTTTTGCGTAGTCCTACCAAACATTTATGCGAGGCACATCCGTTGACAGTTAATGTACACACATGCCTAGATTATTTTTTTGTTAAAATATTACATTCAAAATTAAATGTTTCAACGTTTTTTAAGAATTGGGGTGAAAATTTAATTATGTATTGTGGCTTAATTCCCTTTCTGTACATTTTCTTCTACAAATCACATTTTCTTTGCGCTATGACAATTATAATGAATACTCATACATTTATCTGTATTTATGGTACGTGGTGCTGAGATCAACATGGGTCTTGGCAATTTTTTTGGATAGTTTAGGTCATTCAAGTTAATTAGTTATTTTTTTATAAAAAATTTTTTTTCATGTATGAACAGAACATCTCTCTTGCTCCTTGTATCAATTATGGGATGCTAATATTCCGACTTTTAATATTGCCAGTCAAGTTGACTCATTGAGAGATGCTAGATATTTGAAACATGGTGGACTAACGCACCCTGTAGAGATTGTGAGGAAGAATTAGATCCAGGTACTGTCTTTACATTGTCAACTATAGTGAGATGTGGGTGACCAGAAACGACCAATTCTCAGCAGTGACGTCCCTGGCTGATTTCGCATTTGGTCTGGAGCAACTGGATTGTTGCTCCCATCACTGACCACCTGTTTAGAGAGGGGGGGAGGGGGGGGGGGGGGGGGGGGGGGGCTGATATGGCTGAGGATGACCCGAAAACGTCATGTACTTTTTTAGTAACTTCATGAATATCTCTTCATATGAAGTGTGAAATGTGAATTTCATAGGAACATTAAATAAAGCAGTCAATTCATATTTTTCACAGCTATTTTGCCCTAAACGCCACTTGGAATCTGTTTCGGCGTAGTCAAGACTGGTTATTCACTTGCATTGACATTTTGTATTTAGTTAATACTTACCCTCTGCTCAGTCTGGAGTGATTACACCACAGTTCAGAATATGTATGCAAATTGTCTTTTCAAATTGAAATTCAAATCCAGATTGCATGATTTTTTTATGTCAAGTGCTACTAGATTGTTCTCACTGAAGAGTTCAGTGAGTGTTGTATTCATAATTAATAGCCATAGCCAGTGTAGTGTATTTTGTGGAAGGATTTCAGTTTGAAGAGACAGCACAACACTTCATGTTGACAAGGAGCCACTGTGTCCTTGAGGGATTAGATGTTACAATTGGTCAATTATGCCATTTGTTTTATACAACTTTTAACATTTGTTTGTCAACTGAAACTGTTTCTATTTAAACATGTATCAATTATTGCCTTTGTCAATGCCCAGTAATTTCATTAAATACTGCATCTTTTTTCACGCTTGTTGTGTTCTTTTTAATAATACTACTAATAATAATAATAAAAATTAATGTGTGTACCTATATTGTGCTAGCCTCCATACACTCCGTGCATGCTCAAGGTGCTAACATTATTACCCCAGTCAATGGAAAGTATGCACTCGATTTTCATTCTCAGCTCCATGGGGAGTATACAACAAAAACTGCCTTGTCAGGTGCTGGAAGGTGGAGTCACTTTACCCATCAAGGTACCCATCTTTTCTGCTGGCTGAACAGAGACTTGTGTTTTTGAGGGCTTACTTATAAAGAAAGGTTGGTTAAAATGTCTGAGTGTGTGTGTGCAAACTGAGAAGTTAGTTACTCATGCTTTCAACCACTGGTTTGACTGGCTCATGCTCAGATAGATACAGGCTGCTGATTAATAACACAACCAAGTCAGCCTGACCACCCTATCCTCGTTCGACCCCCATGAGTATAGGGGGAGACACGAGTGGCCCAGTTGTCAATTCGCTGCACAGATATGCAAGAAATCTGTGAATCCTTTTTGCTCCAGTTATGATCCATAGGTTTGTGAGCACCATGTGTGGGTTTCACTGAAGTGGGAAAAAAAACACACACCGCACCAGGATACCCAAGGATCGTAAAGGGCTGCTTACCTTAAGGATCTTAAAGGGCTGCTTACCCTTATGATCATAAAGGAGTGCTTACTGTAAGGATCATAAAGGAGTGCTTAACGTAAGGATCATAAGGGAGTGCTTACTGTAAGGATCATAAAGAAGTGCTTAACGTAAGGGAGTGCTTACTATAAGGATCATAAAGGAGTGCTCACACAAGGACCAGAAAGGGGTGCTTACCCTAATGAGTGCTTACTTTAAAGATCATAAAGGACTGCTTACCCAAGGACCAGAAAGTTGTGCTTACCGTAAGGATCATGAAGGAGTGCTTACCCAAGGATCAGAAAGGGGTGCTTACCTTAAGGATCATAAAGGAGGTTTACCTTAAGGATCATAAAGGAGTGCTTACCTTAAGGATAATAAAGGACTGCTTACCCAAGGACCAGAAAGGGGTGCTTACCTTAAGGATCATAAAGGAGTGCTTACCTTAAGGATCATAAAGGACTGCTTACCCAAGGACCAGAAAGGGGTGCTTACCTTAAGGATCATACAGGTGTGCTTACCACAAGAATAATAAAGGAGTGCTTACCTTAAGGATCATAAAGGGGTGCTTACCTTAAGGATCATACAGGTGTGCTTACCTTAAGGATCATAAAGGGGTGCTTACCTTAAGGATCATACAGGTGTGCTTACCTTAAGGATCATAAAGGAATGCTTACCTTAAGGATCATAAAGGAGTGCTTACGTTAATGATAATATAGGGGTGCTTACCTTAAGGATCATAAAGGTGTGCTTACCTTAAGGATCATAAAAGGGTGCTTACCTTAAGGATCATACAGGTGTGCTTACCATAAGAATAATAAAGGAGTGCTTACGTTATTGATAATATAGGGGTGCTTACCTTAAGGATCATGAAGGGGTGCTTACCTTAAGGATCATAAAGGAGTGCTTACCTTAAGGATCATAAAGGAGTGCTTACGTTAATGATAATATAGGGGTGCTTACCTTAAGGATAATAAAGGAGTGCTTACGTTAATGATAATATAGGGGTGCTTACCTTAAGGATCATACAGGTGTGCTTACCATAAGGATCATACAGGTGTGCTTACCATAAGAATAATAAAGGAGTGCTTACGTTAATGATAATATAGGGGTGTTTACCTTAAGGATCATAAAGGGATGCTTACGTTAATGATAATATTGGAGTGCTTACCTTAACGAACATAAAAGAGTGCCTACGTTAATGTTTATAAAGGAGTGCTTACCTTAAGGATCATAAAGGGGTGCTTACCTTAAGGATCATAAAGGGGTGCTTACCTTAAGGATCATAAAGGAGTGCCCTCCTTAAGGATCATAAAGGGGTGCTTACCTTAAGGATCATAAAGGGGTGCTTACCTTAAGGATCATAAAGGGGTGCTGACCTTAAGGATCATAAAGGGGTGCTTACCTTAAGGGTCATAAAGGGGTGCTTACCTTAAGGATCATAAAGGGGTGCTTACCTTAAGGGTCATAAAGGGGTGCTTACCTTAAGGATCATAAAGGGGTGCTTACCTTAAGGGTCATAAAGGGGTGCTTACCTTAAGGATCATAAAGGGGTGCTTACCTTAAGGATCATAAAGGGGTGCTTACCTTAAGGGTCATAAAGGGGTGCTTACCTTAAGGATCATAAAGGGGTGCTTACCTTAAGGATCATAAAGGGGTATTCAAGTATTCCGTGTAATGTATACCTCAATAAGATGCATGCAAAGGATAGTTATAGTGTGAAGTTACCACACGCAGTGTAGATATAATAAGCATAAGACAATATCTATTTTATTGCCCTGTTTTGCCGTTTCGGTTTCGCTTCTTCAGGCAGAGTTAACATCCGTGATAATTATAGGAATATTGTTCTGTGTGGTGTTGACGTTATGGATTATTTGAGGCTGTTAGCTATATTCAGATATTGTTGGTTGGTTGTTTCTTTTAACGCCGCACTCAGCAATATTCCAGCTATATGACGGCGGTCTGAAAATAATCGAATCTGGACCAGACAATCCAGTGATTGATATCATGAGCATCGATCCACGCACTTGGGATCGATGACATGCATCAACAAAGTCAGCGAGCCTGACCAACCGATCCCGTTAGTCGCCTCTTACGACACGCATAGTCGCCTTTTACGGCAATGCCGCCTCCGTGGTCTTGTGGTAGAGCGTCCGCCCCGAGATCGGAAGGTCCGGCGTCCGATCCCCGGCCGCGTCATACCAAAAGACGTTAAAAGATGGTAATTGTTGTTACCCTGTCTGGCGCTCGGCATTAAGGGGGTAAAACAAAGACTGGTCGGCTCAGAGTCAGTATACTGTGTCTGAGTGGGGTATTCATGTTAAACTGCGGCATGGTATCTCAGTGTGCTAGCACTATAAATCGGCATCAGTCCAGACTAGTTTAAGCAGCCACACACACACATACACGTGCATGCACGTAGCTATATAAGTGCAATAATCTTGGACGCGACGTTAAACCCCATTTCACCTCACCTCACCTCATCAGTTAACATCCGTGATTATTATAGTAATATTGTTCTGTATGGTGTTGACGTTATGAATTATTTGAGGCTGTTAGCTATATTCAGATATTGTTGGTTGGTTGTTTCTTGTAACGCCGCACTCAGCAATATTACAGCTATATGACGGCGGTCTGAAAATAATCGAATCTGGACCAGACAATCCAGTGATTGATATCATGAGCATCGATCCACGCACATGGGATCGATGACATGCATCAACCAAGTCAGCGAGCCTGACCAACCGATCCCGTTAGTCGCCTCTTACGACAAGCATAGTCACCTTTTACGGCAAGCATGGGTTGCTGAAGACCTATTCTACCCCGGATCTATTCCTTAGTAACGGTTTCTAAGTTTTTCAGACGTCATTTTTGTAGCCTCGCTAAAATAACAGGGGGTTTGGGGGGCCTGCCACCTCTAGAAAGGTTTTATGTACAACAGTGAGAGCTATGTGCATACCATTCGCAATGGATATTATTGTAAAATAGGCCTGTTTAATCTACAGAAACTATTCATCATCAAAGTTGGTAGATAATATGTCTTCAAAACATTTAGCGAATATTTTGATAGTTGGAGATATGTTTTAAATTTATATTTATGTACACATTTATCAGTATTCAGTTCGTTCCACAACTTTCACGTTTGTAGGCTTGGACAATAAAAACACTTCCGTGATGATTTACATAATCGAAGGTCAAGGACAAGGCAGGTCACTGTCAAAGGTATCGGACCCTCGTCTCTTCGAATGGATATAATCCATTTCCTCCGCTGATCGTCTGCCTTGGGGAAAGCGTGAAAGCTGATATTGGCTTCGTTGCGCGAATCGCTTGAACATTGCGGGACACAACAGTGAAAGTTACTCGAAGATCGCGCCATTTTAAACTCGCTATTCCTGGGACCCGTTCCACAAAGCGATCTTAGCGCTACGACTGTCGTAAGTCAGTGTTAAAGAATGGGAGTTACGACCGACTAAGCGCTAAGAGATTGCCCTGGATATGGACCAAACCTGTCCTGCCATGATGAGAGATAGCCGCCCACATCATAACGCTACCCCCACAAAACCTGTCCGCTTCCTCTACGCAGTTTTCGGCGTAACGTTCTCCCCGACGTGTGTAGACCCGTGCTCTTCGATCCCCTCGACGGAGGAGAAATCTTGATTCGTCGCTGAACCAGACATATCTCCATCGCAGTTGAGGCCATACCCTGTGTTGACGATACCAATGCAGTAGCTGTTGACGATGTTGTCGACTCAATATGACGTGACGAACATGAAATCTTGCTCGTAGACCTGCTGCTCTTAAACGATTTCGTACGGTTTGGTCGGAGATTCTGCGCCGTCGCGGTATTTGGGATGCGGTTGAGATGGCTGTGGTCGTCCTTTCACATAGGTGGCGCAGTCGGATGTAGCGATCTTGTGCAGGGTGGTTACTCTTGGTCGACCCGATCTTCGCCGATCACGTGTTGACCTATGCTGTTGAAACCGATCCGATAGCCTTGTGATGGTGCTGGGCGCAACATTGAAAACCTTGGCTACAGCTGATCGGGATTCCCTTGCCTGCAAGCGGCCTATGACGTTGTTTCTTTGCACTTCTTGGCATGTTGTTGAACTGTCACTGTTCGATTGACGCAGATGCCAGACAGTCAAAAACACTTTAATACCGTTACTAGGAGTGCGTGCAGCTCCATGGCCCTTTTGTTGATGCACTGGGTGCGTTTTTCCGAATCGAACGTGTTTCCCGACTAAAGGTTTGCATGTCCTTGTTGTGATCATTTTGATCCAGGAAATTTGTCACTGACACTGACACATTAAACCTCTTTATTTTGCACCTCTTGGTCCGCTAATTTTGCTTTTAATGGCAATACATACATGTGGAAGCGAATATGTACATTTTAACTGGAACACATTGAGATAACAATCAACATCATTAATAAATATACACACATTCATCATAATAAAAAAATATCTCGCATTTATTTCTGTATGGACAATCCACTTTTGATATATTTACAAAACTTTATAAGTAAGGGCTGATATTGACAATTCATGAGAAAGGTAAATTTGTCTATAGTAGATATTGACAAAAATAGTTGGGTAATAAAGATTTCCGGAGATCCTATAATTCATTACAGCATTGTACAAAATGAAGTTCACCCCCGATTGCAGTGTTACAAAGTGAGTACAGTCTGTCATTTCTATGTACATTATTCCATCTTCCAGTTTCAATTGGGCGGTCGGGTAGCCTAGTGGTTAAAGCGTTCGCTCGTCACGCCGAAGACCCGGGTTCGATTCCCGACATGGGTACAATGTGTGAAGCCCATTTCTGGTGTCCCCCGCCGTGATATTGCTGGAATATTGCTAAAAGCGGCGTAAAACCATACTATCTCACTCACTCCGGTTCAATTGCTAGCCTGTGATTTGTTGTTCTTTACCGATTTAGCCAAGTGCGGAGATAATAGGGAAGTGATAATAAATATGGTTCTAAAACGAGATCATGTTTAAATAGTAAATAAGTATCCACTTTTGAAGAAGTTCTAATAGACATACTCCAGTATTGTTTAAACTGGTCCAGTAAAACGAGCTTAACGTGTTCTTTTACCCATAATGTATTTGGTATAGTCTGTAATGATCATAATTAATACAAACCGGCTTCTTGCAGGATTTCCTTTGCCATATGTATTAGCGGAAAGGAGACGTTGTCACTGTTATTCGTCATCGACAGCATAACAGAACATAAAGTGTGGGGGAGAGGTTCCTTGTAGTAATTAATTTACACCTGTACGATAATATTCTAATTTTAACTGTTATAGTAATTGGATGTCTACCACGTTCGCCAAAAACCATATAATCTGGAGTTGTCTGCTTAACGTTAAGGATATATTTACAATATCTTAAAAGTACTCTCTCTGGGATACCTCATCTTTCAAAGCCCCAAACTTCAGAGCCATACAACAATATTGGTAGGATTAAGTTATCAAACAACTTCAGCTGACAATCAACCCGGATTTCTAGTTGTCGAATGAGTTTAAAAGCTGCAAACATGCTCTACTTGCTTGGTCACTGAGTGACTTGATAGCGTTACAAAACCTTCCATTGCCTGAAAATAATACACCCAAGTAGAGATACTGTTTAACAATCTCAATCTCACAACCTTGCAGTGTAGGCTTAAGTCTTTTCCTCACGCATCCTTTTGAAAATATCACAACCTTTGTTTTATTTATATTGACTTTTAGCTTCCGTGCTTCACAATACATTCCAAAAGAATTTAAAGCTTTCTCTAAGTCTGCAGCAGTCTCCGACAGTAAAACGGTGCCATCTGCGTAAAGGAGCAGGAATAACTTCATAAGAACACCAAGATGACTCTCGATATAATTGGACCGCCTCCGTGGTCTAGTGGTAGAGCGGAAGGTCCGGGGTTCGATCCCCACCCGCGTCATACCAAAAGACGTTAAAAGATGGTACTTGTTGTTACCCTGTCTTGCGCTCGGCATTAGAGGGCTAAAACAAGGACTGGTCGGCTCAGAGTCAGTATACTGTGTCTGAGTGGAGTATTCATGTTAAACTGCGGCATGGTATCTCAGTGTGCTAGCACTAAAAATCGGCATCAGTCTGGACTAGTACAAGCAGCCACACACATACACGTGCATGCACGTCGCTATATAAGTGCAATAATCTTGGACGCGACGTTAAACCCCATTTCACCTCACCTCACCTCGATAAAATTATTAACAAAATCCAAACCCTTGACCTCATTTTTTCTCAGAAAGCATTCCAAAGCGTTAATATAAAGCACAAACAGAAAAGGAGACAGATTTTCACCTTGGCGAACTCCGGCAGATGTCATACATGACACACGACTTAATATTCTGATAGATGTTGTAAATTAACCTAAAACATTTCCCACTAATATCACTTTAATCATTTTAAGCCATAACCCAGATCTCCATACTGTGTCGAAAGCTTTTCTAAAATCAATGAAAGCACAAAATAACTTTTTACCAGATGATTGATAGATATCGATAAGGGACTTGAGGACGTATGTGTGATCAATAGTCGAATGGTTTTTCCTGAAGCCGGCTTGTGTTTCCCCAATTAGACCCCTGACCCATCCAACCATCCATCCATCCTCTAACAGAAACACTCTAATAACTTCCGGCGCGGACACGCTCTAGTCGTTTGCAACAAATGCATTTTGTACCTGTTGTCATAGCACAGACAAGGGTGCTTATTCAAGCTTTGTAATCGTTCACCGAGATATTTAGAGAAGAAGAAGACGAAGAAGAAGAAGAAAATTGTTTTATTAGAGTGTCACATGCTGCAGTACAAAATATATGGACATATAAACATTTCATTAAAAAAACAGCACCCGGCCAGTTGGCCTACGTGACACTAATTACATAATGGTACATTTAAAATATAAAAAAGAAAAAAGAAAAGAAAAATTAGTTATAACTTTGTATATTACTTCACCCACACCCACACCCACACCCACACCCACACCCACACCCGCACCCATACACCCACACCAACACCCACACCCACACCCGCACCCGCACCCATACACCCACACCCACATCCGCATTAAAATCCCGCTCAAAGCATACAAACAGGTAAGCATACAGGACGCTCACAGCAATCTCATATAAAATACTCACAGCAATCTCATGAAAGACAGATACTTTATTTGAGTCTCACCTCGTTACATTAATAATACATTGGAAATAAACTTTTTACAAATATCTTAGTAAAAAAAGCATATGAAATAACGAGCCACTCCCTGCGGAGCTATGAGAGACCATATGACATTGGTAAAAAATACATACATTTTCACATGTATTACACACGATAAAAATGACAGGCTATTCACAAAAGAGAATGATCTATAGTACTACATGGCGTAGAGCATCCGATCTGGTTGTTAACATATTCTTGCAGGTCTTGGCAGTTGTAATAATCAATTCTGCGCTGGACAGCATCATACCTACTTTCCGTAGATCATTAAAACTATCAAAATCAGAACATACGTGACGACATTTGGAAATAAGATAAAACCTAAGACCTTCATAGTGTGGACAATATAATAAAACATGCCGTTCATCTTCTATTGCATCCGTACGAGACGGGCATGTTCTCTCCATTGTATTGGTATAGCGTCCGGTCTCGACTCGTAGCGGTGCGACCCGTGAAGATCCGGGGTAGAATAGGTCTTCAGCAACCAATGCTTGCCGCAAAAGGCGACTATGCTTGTCGTAAAAGGCGACTAACGGGATCGGGTGGTCAGGCTCGCTAACTTGGTTGATGCATGTCATCGAATCCAATTGCGTTGATCGATGCTCATGATATCAATCACTTGATTGTCTGGTCCAGATTCGATTATTTACAGACCGCCGTCATATAGCTGGAACATTGCTGAGTGCGGCGTTAAACAACAAACAATCAATCTTAGCGGTGCTCCACCACATCTAAACCTTTACAGGGCGCTTCTTAGATTTCTAGGGTGACTTTAGCGTACAGATGCTTCAACACTGTAAGTATTCTTAAAGATGCAGTAAGTTCTCAATTTATTGCCACCTGTCCCACGTTTGCTGTTCGTTAATTCCACTGCTGTCCACCACTCTTCTTTAAATTCTTCAAACATTCTGCATTGCACTTCCCATGACACATATTTACTGCCGTATCTGTTGTCAATGGAGATGATGTGCGTCATGCCAAGTGTTTCTAATTTCCCGATTTCTACATGCCATTTTCCAATCTTGAATATTTAGCTTGGTTTACAATTCTGTCTTTTAACTTATAGACACAAATACGGATATATAATGTCAAATGAAACATGTGTTTCAACCTTGACCAAAGCAGTCTACCATATGTTTTCTCACTGTCCCGAGACCGCCTCCGTGGTCTAGTGGTAGAGCGTCCGCCCGGAGAGCGGAATGTCCGAGGTTCGATCTCCGGCCGCGTCATACCAAAAGACGTTAAAAGATGGTACTTGTTGTTACCCTGTCTGGCGCTCGGCATTGAGGGGCTTAAACAAGGACTGGTCGGCTCGGAGTCAGTATACTGTGTCTGAGTCGGGTATTCATGTTAAACTGCAGCATGGTATTTCAGTGTGCTAGCACTATAAATAGGCATCAGTCCGGACTAGTACAAGCAGCCACATACACACATACACACACGTAGATGCACGTCGCTATATAAGGGCAATAATCTTGGACGCAACGTTAAATCCCATTCCACCTCACCCCTCACCCTCCCGCTTTTGTTTGTATTATTGGAGCGGTCGGGAAGCCCAGTGGTTAAAGCGTTCGCTCGTCACGCCGAAGACCCGGGTTCGAATCCCGACATGTGTACAATGTGTGAAGCCCATTTCTGGTGTCCCCCGCCGTGATATTGCTGGAGTATTGCTAAAAGCGGCGTAAAACTATACTCACTCAGTGTTTGTATTATTTGTTAAAATGCGTAACTGGTGCCTTATAGATTCGGTGAAATGTATACGTCCATATTTTAAACGTATATATTTTTAAATTTCATGGGAAAAAAGGTATTGTTTCATATTGTATATACTTTTCTCTGGCTAAGTACATTTGTATATGTTTTAACCTGTTTATATTATAGCTGTACTTTAAATGTAGACTTAGATAAACTCTCAGTCTGTTTGCCATAATTATAACTTAAAACACGAAAATAGTTCAGCACACAGTTGATCTCATTTCACTTCTCCGCAATGAATTTAATTTGTTAATATATTTTTCTCATCTCAACCATGTTTTTCTTTTACACACATTACTGTTACAACGTCTAAATGCCTCTCAAAGACATAAACCTGCTTATTCACACGTACGAGCCGTGAAGATCCGGGGTAGAATAGGTCTTCAGAAACCCATGCTTGTCGTAAGAGTGAGTGAGTGAGTATGGTTTTACGCCGCTTTTAGCAATATTCCAGCAATATCACGGCGGGGGACACCAGAAATGGGCTTCACACATTGTACCCATGTCGGGATTCGAACCCGGGTCTTCGGCGTGACGAGCGAACGCTTTAACCACTAGGCTACCCGACCGCCCCTTAAGAGGCGAGTAACGGGGTCGGGTAGTCGGGCTCGCTGACTTGGTTGATGATCCATGCCATCGTATCCCAATTGCGTGGATCGATGCTCATGATGTCAATCACTGGATTGTCTGGTCCAGACTCGATTATTTTCAGACCGCTATCATATAGCTGGAATATTGTTGAGTGCGGCGTTAAACAAACAAACAAACAAACAAACAAACAGACAAACAAACCAGTTGTCGGACTTTCATTGTGGAAGCCGCGGTGGCTGAGTGCGCTAGATCGCTGACATCGTGTCCTGGCGATAACGAAATGGAAACTATAAAGTCAAACCATTTTCGTCCCGAGACACCCATTTGTCCCCAAATACGATAATATTTTAATTTTGGTTTTTAATTTATCATGTCTAAAGTTAATCATTGACCCGCGCATCATATATTCTAAAAGATGTTTATTACCATTAGCCTTAGTGGGTCGCCTAAAACAACTACAGACAAATGCATTACCCTGATTGTGGGGGGCGGTCGGGTAGCCTGGTGGTTAAAGCATTCACTCGTCACCCGAAGACCCGGGTTCGATTTCCGACATGGGTACAATGCGTGAAGCCCATTCCTGGTGTCCCCCGCCGTGATATTGCTGGAATATTGCAAAAAGCGGCGTAAAACCAAACTCACTCACTCACCCACCCTGATTGTGATAGTGTATTTCACAACATTCTTGAGAACATTATTTACCACAATAACTATAACATATTCCGCAGTCCAAATTTCCCAATTACGATGGAAATTATTTCCTATGAATTTGTTCAAAGAAGAAAACTAAACGTTGCACTACACTTCAATGGAGTATGTCCATGTACCTCTCTTGATCATGACGATAAGAATGGTTTTCTTAATGTTATTTCAAATGACATAGAAATGAAATTTTGTGATTTTAAGTTGACATTGGTCTCTGTGAATGGTTGACTTTGTATTTTAATTGTTTCTTGCAGTTCCCTTTTGAGTGAGTGAGTGAGTTATATCACGGCGTGTCAGCTTAATGTGGGAGGAAAACCCGAAGTGATGCAGGTCTCAGACGTTTACCACTTCGTTGAAACCCACGAGCACGGGTATGATGCTGACAAACCTAGAAACAAAATTGGGGCGAACCGGGATTCGAACCCACAATTATAGGTTTCTGGCGTGCCCAAGGGACGCAACTCTGCATAGCGAATCGCGTCGCCTTAGACGACTTGGCCACCCGTGCCCCCAGTTCCCTTTTGTCCAGTGATTGATGTCGGTATGGGGAATTTTAGTTTGTTGCCAGCAAATATCGTAGTCAGGGTGGCAATAATATTGTTATTTTTGTACATTAATCCAACCTTGTGTTTGTTTGTTTAACGCCGCACTCAACAATATTCCAGCTATATGACGGCGTTCTGTAAATAATTGACTCTGGACCAGACAATCCAGTAATTTACCTCATGAAGCAACAGCCAAGTCTGACCACCCGATCCCTTTAGTCGCCTTTTACGACAAACATGGGTTGCTGAAGACCTATTCTTACACCAACGTTTTGTAAACATATGAGCATGTACATATTAACTCAATACATGAGTTTGCTGTTTAATGTCGCAGTCAGCAGTATTTCAACCATATAACGCCAGCCGGTCTGTAAACAACGTCTGGACCAAACAATCCAGTGACTGATGTTGTGAACATCAACCAAGTCACCGAGCCAAACCACCCGATCCAATAGAGGACCCGGAATCCGATACCCGTGCTCGTGGGTTTCACAAAGGTGGTAAACCTCTGAAACCTGCATCACTTCGGACTTTCCTCCTTCATTAAGCTGACACGCCGCGATAAAACTTGAATACTGTTAAAAGCGGCGTTAAACCCAACTCACTCATCCACTCCAACCCGGAATCCCAGGTAAAAACAAACTCTAAAAGACATCAGAAGACTCAACATTTTATGAGCGTTTCACTCAATTTGCTGCTACTAACAATAATCTGCTGCAACATAACACTATGAATATGAAATAAAAGGTGATGAAATAAGCACATCGATATGAGAGCGGGGAACCATTAGTACTTGGCTTAGGGGATCAAGTGTTGGGTAAAATGAAGCTGCTATACAGAAACACATCTCGCAACACATAATAGACATTTAAGCTGGTAGGGTTGGGTGACTGATTATAAAAGAGAGACTATAACAGTGCTACAACACCTTGGCCAACTAAGATGATCGTAACTCCCATACTTTAACATAGGCTTACAATAGTCGTAGCGATAAGATCGCTTTGTGCAAGGGGGCCCTGGTTTAAATGGTCTACCATTGGCGATGTTACATTAACTAATCATTGCATGATGAAATACAGTTATCTATGAGTATTTAATATTAAAAATGTTTTTTTTTGGTTACAGGTTGAACCATAAGGCTTGCAAAGGGTATTTTGGGAAAGCAATATTTTCATTCGATAGTTCTGTTTGACAGGTTTATGGTTCTTTCTTCAGAGCACGATGCTTGAGAGACCAGTCAAGGGTTATTCCATTTTTGGAGCATGAGCTCTTGGATTGGTCACACGTGTAACCATTTGGACAACAGTGGAGTCCGTCTTGGCAGCACACAGCATTTTGGTACGAGCAGCATCCCCATCCTCCAGTCGACAGCTTACAGCAGGTCTGATTCTGGTCACAAGACACGGTGGCATTGCATGATACCAAGCCATCACCAGGTGATGAGGCTCCGGATTGTTTTCCAGATCCAAATCCTGGTCCAGACTGCTCTGCAGCTACATATCTGGCTCTTGCTATATTTCCAGGTCTGGTTCTTGCTCTGACTTGTTGATTGAAGAACAGGACAGTTGAGGATGGAATTCCAGAGAGCTTGGTCTCTGAGTCTGGAAGACTTGAGAATAATGCAGATGGCCGACACGTGTTGTTCACGCAGCGGAATCCAGCCCTACAGCAGTGGAGCCCATTTATGCAGCATGAAGCATGGGGCAGCGAGCAGCATCTCACTCCGCTTGGTGAACGACAGGCTGTCTGTCCAGGTGAACAAAGGCCAGCATCGTCTTGGGTAACGTATTGTAAGTTGGCTTCACCTTTCTTGCCTAACGACGTCGGTCCAGCTCTCTGTTGTGGAACGTCAGTTATATGTCGTTCGTGTCTCTGGTCTCCAACTTTGAGACCTGGTTGAAGAGTGCCCTGGGGCACTGACTGCTCTCCCACGGGTCCTCTGTAATCAGTTCGTTCCTTGTCAAAGTTCGGAATCTTGGTCAGCAAGAGCGTCGCAAAAACATTTCCTTTGCAGGTCATGGGTATCGGGCCACAGGTCATCCCCGACGGGCAACAGAAATAGCCGGCAGCAGATTTACAGCAGGTGGAGCCGTCTCGGCAGACATACCTATCGTCGCACCTGACCGTGTCTGGAGGACTGTCTTGAGAGAGGACTTCATTCTTGGTGGATTTGTCCAGATCCTTGATCAAGCTATGGCGCTGGGGAGAAACCTTTGTCAGCAAGGGCGTCGCAAAAACGTTTCCGTTGCAGGTCATGGGTGTCGCCCCACAGGTCATCCCCGACGGGCAACAGAAATAGCCGACAGCAGATTTACAGCAGGTGGAGCCGTCTCGGCAGACATACCTATCGTCGCACCTGACTGTGTCTGGAGGACTGTCTTTAGAGAGGACTTCATTCTTGGTGGATTTGTCCAGATCCTCGATCAAGCTATGGCGCTGAGGAGAAACCTTTGTCAGCAAGGGCGTCGCAAAAACGTTTCCGTTGCAGGTCATGGGTGTCGCCCCACAGGTCATCCCCGACGGGCAACAGAAATAGCCGACAGCAGATTTACAGCAGGTGGAGCCGTCTCGGCAGACATACCTATCGTCGCACCTGACCGTGTCTGGAGGACTGTCTTGAGAGAGGACTTCATTCTTGGTGGATTTGTCCAGATCCTTGATCAAGCTATGGCGCTGGGGAGAAACCTTTGTCAGCAAGGGCGTCGCAAAAACGTTTCCGTTGCAGGTCATGGGTGTCGCCCCACAGGTCATCCCCGACGGGCAACAGAAATAGCCGACAGCAGATTTACAGCAGGTGGAGCCGTCTCGGCAGACATACCTATCGTCGCACCTGACCGTGTCTGGAGGACTGTCTTGAGAGAGGACTTCATTCTTGGTGGATTTGTCCAGATCCTTGATCAAGCTATGGCGCTGGGGAGAAACCTTTGTCAGCAAGGGCGTCGCAAAAACGTTTCCGTTGCAGGTCATGGGTGTCGCCCCACAGGTCATCCCCGACGGGCAACAGAAATAGCCGACAGCAGATTTACAGCAGGTGGAGCCGTCTCGGCAGACATACCTATCGTCGCACCTGACCGTGTCTGGAGGACTGTCTTGAGAGAGGACTTCATTCTTGGTGGATTTGTCCAGATCCTTGATCAAGCTATGGCGCTGGGGAGAAACCTTTGTCAGCAAGGGCGTCGCAAAAACGTTTCCGTTGCAGGTCATGGGTGTCGCCCCACAGGTCATCCCCGACGGGCAACAGAAATAGCCGACAGCAGATTTACAGCAGGTGGAGCCGTCTCGGCAGACATACCTATCGTCGCACCTGACCGTGTCTGGAGGACTGTCTTGAGAGAGGACTTCATTCTTGGTGGATTTGTCCAGATCCTTGATCAAGCTATGGCGCTTGGGAGAAACCTTTGTCAGCAAGGGCGTCGCAAAAACGTTTCCGTTGCAGGTCATGGGTGTCGCCCCACAGGTCATCCCCGACGGGCAACAGAAATAGCCGACAGCAGATTTACAGCAGGTGAAGCCGTCTGGGCAGACAAATGTATCGTCGCATCTGACCGTGTCTGGAGGACTGTCCTGAGAGAGGACTTCATTCTTGGTGGATTTGTCCAGATCCTTGATCAAGCTATGGCGCTGAGGAGAAACCTTTGTCAGCAAGGGCGTCGCAAAAACATTTACTTTGCAGGTCATGGGTGTCGGGCCACAGGTCACCCCCGACGGGCAACAGAAATAGCCGACATCGATTTTACAGCAGGTGAAGCCGTCTGGGCAGACATGCCTATCGTCGCACCTGACTGTGTCTGGAGGACTGACCTGAGAGAGGACTTCATTCTTGGTGGATTTGTCCAGATCCTTGATCAAGCTATGGCGCTGAGGAGAAACCTTTGTCAGCAAGGGCGTCGCAAAAACATTTCCATTGCAGGTCATGGGTGTCGCCCCACAGGTCATCCCCGACGGGCAACAGAAATAGCCGACAGCAGATTTACAGCAGGTGGAGCCGTCTCGGCAGACATACCTATCGTCGCACCTGACTGTGTCTGGAGGACTGTCCTGAGAGAGGACTTCATTCTTGGTGGATTTTTCAAGATGTTCGAGCAGCGACAACCAGCAAGTCTGACCACATCCTTCTACGGCCACGCCCACTGCCACCAACACCAACAGCAGATGGAACTATGGACAAAACAACAGCAATATAGTTTCGAATCAAAGTAATCCACGCAATTAGATGTAACGATGACACATTCTCGTTTTACTAATCACATGATATATTATACAGTTTTAACACCGTTGTGTCGAAGTGCATGTGACCTACGTAAATACTTCGAGTTATCCGAGGTAAGACACAATCGAAAACTCAGCATGCATTTACCGAAACACGAGTTATCCGAGTAGAATTATGCTTGAAGTACGCGATTAGGACTGGAAAATCACTTCAAGACAAGGGTAACTTCGACACATCCGATGCGACACATTAGAGGTTAAATAATGATGAATAAAGAAGGAAAACGCCGGGACCATGTACGTTCGATATATTAAAGTTCGACACAACGGTGTTTGACTATATATGATTAATTTGTTTCTTTGGTTTGTTTCAGGTAAGTTAAAGTCTTGGATCCGGTTGTATTAAACCTTCATTAACTAATGGGTTTATTAAACCCTGACGATTAACTAACTTCCTCATTTGTTAATGGCGGCATTAAAATGGGCTGCACAAAGCTATCATTATACTAACATCAAATAACGATACTCTTGGAAGAGGCGACTAACGGTATCGGGTGGTCAGGCTCACTGACTTGGTTGATGCATGTCATCTTATCCCAGTTGTATGGATTGATGCTCATGACACTGGATTGTCTGGTCCAGACTCGATTATTTACAGGCCGCCGTCATATAGCTGGAATATTGCTGAGTGCGGCGTCAAACAACAAACAAACAAACAACAAACTTCAAGTGTAAAACTGCCATTAACATGCCATTAAATTAGGCCACTGTTCCACAATTCAGTTTCACCAAATAAGCACTGTTTTTCTTTTCCTCATCTGCCAAATGGCTTCAGAAATAGACTTTCTCTCGACTTGACAGTTTGGTAAAAAGTTAAAATTGGCAAATGCATCACTTCTGATGTTCATTTTGTGTTTTATTTCACCTGTTTGGGTATCAATGCGAAACCACAAAGCTTTCATCAAATCCCTCCCTTTTATCAACGTAGCGCACATTGTCAGGCACTCGCACCCCTCGCACTGCTGTATTTGTCATATGCGACTCAATTTTGGATTAATTTTGTCATATGCGACTCAATTTTGTATTTGTCATATGCGACTCAGTTTTGTCTTTGTCATATGCGACTCAGTTTTGTATTTGTCATATGCGACTCAGTTTTGTATTTGTCATATGCGACTCAATAAAGGAACATTGCAGCCCGAATTTTGGTAGAATAATACCAAACGTTTCTTCAAGCTCTGCTCGGATCACCCCAATCACCAAGGTTATCTCGGATAGAATTGGGAGGAATCCGTGTTTTAACAGAAATCGCTAGGTCCACAAGTTCACGTGACTCTCATTTCAATACACAATCTGGCGTCAGTCGTGGCCCTTATATTAATGTTCCTCCATAACAAAATATGTACCAAATGTCTATGAACCATAAACAAACACAGCCCGTCAAAAGCAAGTATACCCATGTTTGATGGTGGCAAAAAAAGAAACAAACAAGAAATGCTTATTCGATGGTGATGTATTTGATACGACAATCCAGTGATTAATATCATGAACATCGATCCAGGCAATTGGGATCGATGACATGCTTCAACCAAATCAGCGAGTCTGACCACCCGATCCCGATAGTCGCCTCTTAAGACAATCATGGTAAGGTACAGAATACGCCGAGGTGTATTATGAACATATACTGTCGGCCACACAAAATCCTGAACATGTTTATCGAAATGAGTTCTTGTGACCAGCTTTTGTGATTTGCATTAGATGACATTACATGCATAACAAATATTATGCGCCAATGACATATTGTTGCGTTTATATAATACATAATATGCAAAAATAATTTATTCTTCTTTAAATTCAAGTTCCCACAAAATTCAGATTGAACACTTTTGATTAAGTGATTTGTAAAAGGCCAAAGCTGGCAGCTGGGAATATAAAACAATGATTTAGTTACAGGCGTTAAAAAAATATTAATCGCTGCACATGTTCTAAAATAATTTTTTGAGAAAAATAAAATGTGCGGCTTTTTTCCGAGACAAATGCGCTGGTACAAAACAAGGTATACTCACAAGTAGCATCCTAGAGGACCATTGCTCTCGAGAACCAGTGCCCCACCGAAACGGTTCTCACGACATCTTCCTTTTATACCCTTTCGGTGTCCTGCCACGCGCAACAATCGTCATGCCATGCTCTTTATTTCGTTCCTTTATCGTAAATGTTTCCTCATAATTTTTCCTAAAAGTTTATATTTCCTGCTGTATTTATTTTGTAGTTTTCCTTGCATGTTTGTATAGTAAGGGTTTAGATATGGTTATCGCATCATGTTACATCGGCATTAATAGCAGTATTTCCTTATGTTTGGACGATTTAAACAATGATAATTTAATATGAGACGAAGTCATTTTCGTTCGATTACACACATGGTCACGTGTTGGCTCACCTTGCCATCGTCAATGCGAGCTTATGTCATGGGTGAGTGAGTGAGTATGGTTTTACTTCAAGCAATATTCCAGCAATACACAGCAGGGGAAACCAAAAATGGGCCTTTGAACGTTAAATCCACGATGGGAATCGAAGCTGGGTCTTCGGCGTGAAGAGCGAACGCTTCACCAGTGCTCCCTCACTGCCCCCTTCGTCATCAAGGGGGCACGGGTGGCCCAGTCGTCTAAGGCGCCGCGATTCGCTGTGCAGAGTTGCGTCCCTTGGGCACGCAAGAAACCTATGATTGTGGGTTCGAATCCCGGTTCGCCCCGATTATGTTTCTAGGTTTGTCAGCACCATACCCGTGCTCGTGGGTTTCACCGAAGTGGTAAACGTCTGAGACCTGCATCACTTCTGGCTTTCCTCCCACATTAAGCTGACACGCCGAGGTATAACTGGAATACCGTTAAAAGCGGCGTTAAAACCAACTCACTCACTCACTCACTTTGTCATCAAGGGTCTTCGTCCATTATTCGTCTGTCCACCCACCCGTTCGTTAGCAATGAAATTAAAATTCTTCTCCATAACTTCAATATAATATTTTTACATGTTATACATGTCTCTGGCTGGAACTTAGAACTTTTGGATCCAATCAGCAACCATCGGACAAATATTTTCAAATGTTTAGATGGTCACAGGATCTTCCTGATGATGAAGCACATTTTGCTTAAAATCTATTGGTTTTCCAGTTTTGTCAATCAGATCCTCTCTGTCTTCAGAAGAATGTGTATACTTTGCTCAACCCTAATATAGGGGCGGTCGGGAAGCCTAGTTAAAGCGTTCGCTCGTCACGCCGAAGACCCGGGTTCGATTCCCGACATGGGTACAATGTGTGAAGCCCATTTCTGGTGTCCCCCGCCGTGATATTCCTGGAATATTGCAAAAAGCGGCGAAAAAACCATACTCACTCACTCACTCAACCCTAATATATATTTTGGGGATTATTCCGTCACATTATAAACTGATTTGAAGGTCAAGGTCACTACTAAAAAAATATGAATGCACGATAGCCCGTGATCCCAATAATTTGAGATTTTAGGACGGTCAGCTAATTGGTAATACCTGACCTCTGACCCTAGACAATACACGTTTTTTGTGTGTGAAAGGTCGGGGTCATAGAAAACAGGGTAATTGACCAGTGATCTTCCGACTGTCGAAAACCGTCGCCTCAAGTCCGAACTCCCTGACTATGATTGATATAATGCTATATGATGATTCTGTTACTTTGAACCCATAGCCACTAGGGCAAATTTGCAAAATTGTTATACCCAGGAAAAGTAGATCCTCGTCGCAACCGCTCTTTCCTTATAACTGTTGTGTGTTGTTTCATTTCCACCTCCACCACCACGTGAACCAGACCCTCCCCTCCTCCCCCTCCCCAAGTCACACTAATTATTTAGTTCCCTATTACAGTGGTGCGAGGGTAAACTCGCAAGTCGGTGTGATATACCTTCACTCTGTTACGATATATACAGCTGGCCTCAGACCATGAAAATTTCCTTCATGGCTTTGAGTGAGTGAGTGAGTGAGTGAGTGAGTGAGTCGCTTTTACCAATATTCCAGCAATATCACGGCGGGGGACACCAGAAATGGGCTTCACACATTGTGACCATGTCGGAAATCGAACCCGGGTCTTCGGCGTGACGAGCGAACGCTTTAACCAGTAGGCTACCCGACCGCCCCCTCTCAACAAAATACAATGTGTAATCTTTTATTAAGTCATTTAAGTCACTCCAAACATTTGTCTCCCTCCCGGGTCGTTGTAAAACGTAAAGGGATGGGGCGGGGTTGGGTGGGGTTGTATTGTGGTCCGAGGGCAGCTTCATTAAGGAGGTAACCTCAGGTAACCTCAGGTAACCTCAGAGTTTTCGATGCGCTACTTCGCACATACTTTCTTCAGGTCGTGAGTGTAATGTGATTGGATGGCTGTTTTTTAGCGTCGTCTATTTCGACTCGGTCTCATGGTGGCGTATAGGTGAAGTGTATTTATCATCCAAAACTGGCTCCCACAGGAGATATTACTTGGATGAGATCAAGCGATATCTACACTGTAGATATCGCTGCAATGAAATTACATCACAATGCTTTGCAGACCATTGTGACGCCACTGGTTACCATGACATCACTAATGGCTCTGCTACTGAAGCTGTTAGCAGTACTTTTTTACACTGAAGACACTGCTTATTACTGTCAACAAATTGAAAAAGCTGGAAGAATGATGTTGGATGATAAATAAAATCTCACCCTTGTGTCTTTTGATATCAAATATATCAACACTCGTTGATAAAAGTGGCAAAAATCCTCGGCAAGCCTCGGAATTTTTCCACTTTTATCAACTTGTGTTGATATATTTGATATCAAAAGACACTCGGGTGAGATTCTCTATTTATCATACATACAGAATTGAGACATAATACACTGTTGTTTGTTTGTTTGTTTGTTGTTTAGCGCCGCACTCAGCAACATTCCAGCTATATGACATCCTTGATGCGTCTTCCACGTAGGGCAAATTTCATTTGCCGGAAAAGGAAATAGTCACTGGGGTCTAAGTCTGGGCTGTGGGGTGGGTGATTTAACTTTATAGCCCAGACTTAGACCCCAGAAGACGCTTCCAGGATGACGAGGACATAAAGGCTGCCACACAGGCGTGGTTAGAGGGCCAATCTGCGGATTTCTATAAAAGTGGTATTTAAAGCTGTGGGCATGGGTGTCTTCCATCTGTATCACATTCAGGCTCACTACCGATGTTCTGTGGTGTTTTTTCCCTTCAGCGTGAGTGTCTGACATGCCGTCTTTATATACCCTCATTGCACGTTTAGTTTCGGCTGCCCAAACTGCACGTGTTTCTTACTTTTAAAAAACGTGCCGTGCACGTGTATCACTTTCTGCAAAGAGTGAGTGAGTGAGTTTGGTTTAACGCCGCTTTTAACAGTATTCCAGTTATATCACGGCGTGTCAGCTTAATGTGGGAGGAAAGCACGAAGTGATGCAGGTCTCAGACTTTTACCACTTCGGTGACACCCACGAGCACGGGTATGGTGCTGACAAACCTAGAAACATAATCGGGCCGAACAGGGATTAGAACCCACAATCATAGGTTTCTGGCATGCCCAAGGGACGCAACTCTTCACAGCGAATCACGGCGCCTTAGACGACTGGGCCACCCGTGCCCCCTTCTGCAAAGAACATTGTGTTTTGACGATGTTCATTTTTTTAGCATTGATTTAGTTTGAACTTGTGTTTTCAAATTTTGCAATTTTATATCTAAAGTGGTAAAGTTTCTTTTGGCCGTCTGTTTATATGAAGACAATACGACCAGTAAAGCATATCCACACACAGGTATTAGTTCAACCAAAACAAAGATATGCTCCAGTACCTGTCGTACTCTGGTTTAATTTGTTTGTTTTTATGATTTCGAATATTATCCTCGGATGTATACACCCACCTATTACTTAATGTTTATAGTCGTTCATGACCTGTTGTAATTCAAACCTTTAATGCGCTTAACAAACTGTCTATTGGTTTCTGAACCATAATGTGTTTTGGGTGGCGAGTTAATGTGTAAATTATCAAATAGAGTTCCTTGTTATTCTAACAATTCTTGTTATTGGCAAACTTAGAAGCCTAAACTCCTATAGGCTTGTTCATGATGATGCAATCTGAAAAATGCAATCTATTCACGATGATTCATGTGCCGAAAATGCAATCTATTCATAATAATTCATGTGCCGAAAATTCAATCTATTCATTATAATTCATGTACCGAAAATGCAATCTATTCATGATAATTCTTGTGCCGAAAATGCAATCTATTCATGACAGGATTGATCGTTCAAGAAGTTTCTGGATGGGGCGATTTAAAATACACTCTGACAAGAGGCCTTTTTCGGGCTGATTTGTTTCTAATCTACTTGCCATGTGCGAACTGGATACGTATTTGAAAACATGGACGTTCAACAGTCACAATAATCTAAACATTCGTGAATGCACTAAGGGTCTGCCACGTATTGCTGCTGACGCTAATTTGACCACTGTATTTTTAATAATTTTCAAACCTAAAACAGTGTGTATATGTATTTTTCATTGATCTTGTTTGGCCATTTACTGATTTCCCATTGTACTTCTGTATGTACCGATTTCCGGTTTAACCCCTGCCTTACAATTTGGAAATCACCACGTAACAGTTTTTTAGGCTCTGAACCAAACTTCCCATCGCTGGTGGCTTCACACGTGTATACTTGGCACATCTGACGTCGCAATGGCGGATGACGTCCCGTCAAATCAACACCTATGACAGCCCATCTATAGCTCGGAGACCTGCCTCACGAAGATGTTATCCTTCGCAATCTTGGATTGGCTACTGTTGTAGATGTTGCTGTGGCACACCTGTACCTATCCTGCAAATGACGTAGTCGTATGAGGACGTGCTGTGCTGCCTTTGTAACATGATTGGCCTTAGTAGGTCAAGTGACATATCATGCTTTTAGTTCCGATACTAAAATACAACATGTATGTGGTGAGGTGAAATGGGGTTTAACGTCGCGTCCAAGATTATTGCACTTATATAGCGACGTGCATGCACGTGTATGTGTGTGTGTGTGGCTGCTTGTACTAGTCCGGACTGATGCCGATTTATAGTGCTAGCTCACTGAGATACCATGCCGCAGTTAAACATGAATACCCCACTCAGACACAGTATACTGACTCCGAGCCGGCCAGTCCTTGTCGGTCCAAATCTGTAGTTGGTGCCCCGGGGCACATTGAAAACCATCTCATCTGCGATTCTCATTTTTCTCGTTACTAACTTGCCAGGCTCGGCGACTTTCGCGTCATATTACCCTATTTAATCGGACGTTGTTCACATTATCAACCATTGGTGTATTTGGCTCAGACTCGACTTTTTTACAGGTCACCGTCCGATATATCATACACGCTTTGCTTTCGTACGCTACCTTTTCACTCAAATACATAATTGAAAATATATCCATAGTATGACATGACCTACGGATGGTAACTCGTGGCAACAAGCTTTCATTGTCCTCTTATCATTTACAGTGACGGTTCTATATTGAAAGTGCGGCAAAAATTTAAAACGAAACTTAAAAAAACCCTCTGCGTCAATGTACGGATGTGTGGTGATTTACTGCCTCTGTTATACGGAAGCTATTATTTATTAATAACTAAACCTGCTTTCATGTGCAAAAAATGTGAAACTAAACCGCCATTGTTTGTTAAATGGTCGCATCGTAAAACCAATTCCTAGCTTTTCGGGTAAAATATTGATACATTAACGAGCCAAAGAAACGATATCAAAATTAAGTTTATTAAAATTTGGATTCGAACACGAATAATGTTCCCAAATCACGTAAAATCAAGTGCAAAAGTCACGGATCCAACAAGGAATCTTAAGTGTAATGACGGACTAAATAATATAAATTATACTCACAGCACGATGACAGGTTAGCGTATGTAAAACATGCCACTCAGACACGGTATACTGACTACGAGCCGATCAATCCTTGTTTAGCCCCTCAATGCCAAGCGCCAGGCAGGGTAACAGTAAGTGCCATCTTTCAACGTCTTTAGGTATGACAGTGTAGAAGGGCATGCAGTGTAGACAGGACAGACAGGACAGGTAGTGTAGACAGGACAGACAGTGTAGACAGGACAGACAGGACAGGCAGTGTAGACAGGACAGACAGTGTAGACAGGACAGGCAGTGTAGACAGGACAGACAGGACAGACAGTGTAGACAGGACAGACAGTGTAGACAGGACAGACAGTGTAGACAGGACAGGCAGTGTAGACAGGACAGACAGGACAGGCAGTGTAGACAGGACAGGCAGTGTAGACAGGACAGGCAGTGTAGACAGGACAGACAGTGTAGACAGGACAGACAGGACAGGCAGTGTAGACAGGGCAGACAGGGCAGGCAGTGTAGACAGGACAGACAGTGTAGACAGGACAGGCAGTGTAGACAGGACAGACAGGACAGGCAGTGTAGACAGGACAGGCAGTGTAGACAGGACAGGCAGTGTAGACAGGACAGACAGTGTAGACAGGACGGGCAGGACAGGCAGTGTAGACAGGGCAGACAGTGTAGACAGGGCAGGCAGTGTAGACAGGGCAGACAGGACAGGCAGTGTAGACAGGGCAGACAGTGTAGACAGGGCAGACAGGACAGGCGGTGTAGACAGGGCAGACAGGGCAGGCAGTGTAGACAGGGCAGACAGGACAGGCAGTGAAGACAGGGCAGACAGGACAGGCGGTGTAGACAGGACAGACGGGACAGGCTGTGTAGACAGGACGGACAGGACAGGCGGTGTAGACAGGACAGACAGGACAGGCGGTGTAGACAGGGTAGACAGGACAGGCAGTACAGGCGGTGTAGACAGGGCAGACAGGACAGGCGGTGTAGACAGGACAGACAGGACAGGCAGTACAGGCGGTGTAGACAGGGCAGACAGGACAGGCGGTGTAGACAGGACAGACGGGACAGGCGGTGCAGACAGGACAGGCGGTGTAGACAGGGCAGACAGGACAGGCAGTACAGGCGGTGTAGACAGGGCAGACAGGACAGGCGGTGTAGACAGGACAGACGGGACAGGCGGTGTAGACAGGGCAGACAGGACAGGCGGTGTAGACAGGGCAGACAGGACAGGCGGTGTAGACAGGGCAGACAGGACAGGCGGTGTAGACAGGGTAGACAGGACAGGCAGTGTAGACAGGGCAGACAGGACAGGCAGTACAGGCGGTGTAGACAGGGCAGACAGGACAGGCGGTGTAGACAGGACAGACAGGACAGGCGGTGTAGACAGGGCAGACAGGACAGGCGGTGTAGACAGGGCAGACAGGACAGGCGGTGTAGACAGGACAGACGGGACAGGCGGTGCAGACAGGACAGGCAGTGTAGACAGGGCAGACAGGACAGGCAGTACAGGCGGTGTAGACAGGGCAGACAGGACAGGCGGTGTAGACAGGACAGACGGGACAGGCGGTGTAGACAGGGCAGACAGGACAGGCGGTGTAGACAGGGCAGACAGGACAGGCGGTGTAGACAGGGCAGACAGGACAGGCGGTGTAGACAGGGCAGACAGGACAGGCAGTGAAGACAGGGCAGACAGGACAGGCGGTGTAGACAGGGCAGACAGTACAGGCGGTGTAGACAGGGATGACGGGACAGGCAGTGTAGACAGGGATGACGGGACAGGCAGTGTAGACAGAGATGACGGGACAGGCGGTGTAGACAGGGTAGACAGGACAGGCAGTGTAGACAGGGCAGACAGGACAGGCAGTGTAGACAGGGCAGACAGGACAGGCGGTGTAGACAGGACAGGCGGTGTAGACAGGACAGACAGGACAGGCGGTGTAGACAGGACAGACAGGACAGGCGGTGTAGACAGGGCAGACAGGACAGGCGGTGTAGACAGGACAGACAGGACAGGCGGTGTAGACAGGACAGACAGGACAGGCGGTGTAGACAGGACAGACAGGACAGGCTGTGTAGACAGGGCAGACAGGACAGGCGGTGTAGACAGGACAGACAGGCGGTGTAGACAGGACAGACAGGACAGGCGGTGTAGACAGGACAGACAGGACAGGCGGTGTAGACAGGGCAGACAGGACAGGCGGTGTAGACAGGGCAGACAGGACAGGCGGTGTAGACAGGACAGACAGGACAGGCGGTGTAGACAGGACAGACAGGACAGGCGGTGTAGACAGGGCAGACAGGACAGGCAGTGTAGACAGGGCAGACAGGACAGGCAGTGTAGACAGGGCAGACAGGACAGGCGGTGTAGACAGGGCAGACAGGACAGGCGGTGTAGACAGGACAGACAGGACAGGCAGTGTAGACAGGGCAGACAGGACAGGCGGTGTAGACAGGGCAGACAGGACAGGTGGTGTAGACAGGGCAGACAGGACAGGCAGTGTAGACAGGGCAGACAGGACAGGCGTTGTAGACAGGGCAGACAGGACAGGCAGTGTAGACAGGGCAGACAGGACAGACAGTACAGGCAGTGTAGACAGGGCTGACGGGACAGGCAGTGTAGACAGGGCAGACAGGACAGGCAGTGCAGACAGGACAGGCAGTGTAGACAGTGTAGACAGGACAGGCAGTGTAGACAGGGCAGACAGGACAGACAGTACAGGCAGTGTAGACAGGGCTGACGGGACAGGCAGTGTAGACAGGGCAGACAGGACAGGCAGTGTAGACAGGACAGGCAGTGTAGACAGTGTAGACAGGACAGGCAGTGTAGACAGGGCAGACAGGACAGACAGTACAGGCAGTGTAGACAGGGCTGACGGGACAGGCAGTGTAGACAGGGCTGACGGGACAGGCAGTGTAGACAGGACAGACAGGACAGGCGGTGTAGACAGGACAGACAGGACAGGCGGTGTAGACAGGGCAGACAGGACAGGCAGGGGAGACATGGGAGATAGGACAGGACAAAACATTTATTCTAGTGAATTACAGTCCAGTGCAGTCACTGGCATTAAATGTATTTACTTATTCTTCCAGCTGTAAAGATCTTGCTTGGTATTATATGGTGTTGTTTTAATGGGTGTTTTTATTACGATAACCGACAATATGTTCTCAAAGATCTGTAAATAACGAAATGAAAATACAACATTTACCGCCATAGTCTTGGATGTGTCACGTGATCAGACTGAAATCATATGAAGCGCCTGTAAAATATCTCTGAGAACGTGCCAAAAGATGAATTGATTTCTGCCACCTCTTTTGCAGTCGCTATGCGCCCAATACGTTGATAAGGCTGACTTGTCTAAAAAAAACCCCAAATATATCTGTTTCAGTTGAATAGCCATGTCTACCGAAGATAAAATCTTCATTCCGGCCTAAATTGATGTGTATGTACTCTTTACGAGAAAGAAAGCATTTTTTATGCACACAGATAGAAACAAGAGCGACAATGTTTGATGTGGTCTAGCCGAAAGTCTACACGTCTCTCGTGCATTTTCGAAGTATACGGCTGTTTTTCGTCTATCTGTATTATCTAAAAAGCAAGTTCTGTTGCTAGGATACTGACAGCTTGAAAGTTTGTAATATTTATGATAAAAGAATGTTAAATAATAAAACGAGAAATTCAATGAAATCGGTAATAATGCGATACATATCCATATTGATATTTGACAATTTGGGGTAAGAACCGGTCCGTAGTATTTGTTTGTTTGTACCAGCCGATCCCGTTAGTCGCCTTTTACGTCAAGCATGGGTTGCTGAAGACCTATTCTACCCCGGATCTTCACGGCTCTTGTGATTAAGCAGGTTTATGTCTTTGAGAGACATTTAGAAGTTGGAACAGTTATGTCTGTATGTGTATATATTATCTAGTAAAAAAACAAACATGGTTAAATAAAAAAAATATATTAACTGACCTGACCTGACCACCCGATCCCGTTAGTCGCCTCTTACGACAAGCATGTCGCCTTTTACGACAAGCATGGGTTGCTGAAGACCTATTCTACCTGGATCTTCACGGGTAGCACTGCTCAATGAGTGAGTGAGTGAGTTTGATTTTACGCCGCTTTTAGCAATATTCCAGCAATATCACGGCGGGGGACACCAGAAATGGGCTTCACACATTGTACCCATGTCGGGAATCGAACCCGGGTTTTCAGCGTGACGAGCGAACGCTTTAACCACTTGGCTACCCGACCGCCCCCACTGCTCAATGAAAAGGGTTGAACAGTTCTTACTATTTATAGCGGAATCTATCAAAATTATAATAGTTAGGATCAGTGAATGCTTGATTTATCTTTTATAAAAAAATAAGAAAAAAAACAACCTTTGATGGTCTGATACAGTATAACATTTAACTTCATCTGTGCACAGGAACGGGTCATGACGGGGTTATGCCCCTTGTGGATTGCGGGTGATTTCAAGGATCACGACAAATTATTACTAAAATCGATACAACTTGCCACGGGTTTTGACGTGACTCGATTGTAGTATTAGATTCTGGTTGGAGTCTGGTCACCGGGGACGTAATGTGTTTTTCGGGCCCTGGTGCCCTTCCTTATTGGATCAGTCAAGTGTAATTGAATAAGTCCACACGTAGACGACTTTACTGAAAGATGCGTCCATAACTATCGAACTGCAACTCGCCATGTGAACTGTGCTCAACATCGCTGATGTGATATGAAATTGTGAGCTTGTTAGGTGAAGATATCTAGTTAAACAATAACCCTACCCCAATCCCCAAAACAACAACAACAACAACAACAACAACAACAACAACAATAATAATAATATGAAATAATGAATGTAATGTGATGTAATATAATATAATATAATATAATATAATATAATATAAAATAAAATAATATAATATAATAATGATGAGACTACTACTGCTGCTGCTGCTACTACTACTACTACTACTACTACTACTACTACTACTACTACTACTACTACTACTACTACTACTACTACTGCTGCTGCTGCTGCTGCTACTACTATTACTGCGTGGATCGATGTTCATGATGTCCATCACTGGATTGTCTGGTCCAGACTCGATTATTTACAGACCGCCGTCATATAGCTGGAATATTGCTGAGTGCGTCGTTAAACAACAAACAACAACAACATCTACTACTACTACTACTACTACTACTACTACTACTACTACTACTACTACTACTACTGGGCGGTTGGGTAGCCTAGTGGTTAAAGCGTTCGCTCGTCACGCTGCAGACCCGGGTTCGATTCCCGACATGGGTACAATGTGTGAAGCCCATTTCTGGTGTCCCCCGCCGTAATATTGCTGGAACATTGCTAAAAGCGGCGTAAAACCAAACTCACTCACTCACTCTCTCACTACTACTACTGCTGCTACTAAAAATAAAATGATGATAAATATACAAGTCAGACAACCAGTGGTAGATATTTGGAGCAAAGTCACAAGGAATGATCACAGGCAATAAAGTCACTGAGTGTGGCCACCCAATCCTCTTTATGCCTCTCACGGCAACAGTGTTGGAGGCCTATTCTAACACGGGTCCTTTGGGGCCTTGCTTGAGGGCGGTGTGTCAGATCCGCGATGGCATGCAATCTCATTCGCCGCACCTTATTTGTCATGGGTTTGAGAATATTACCTAGGGACATGGGTCATAGGGATGAGTAATCGTTGGAAAGATGTAAACAAACTTTTAAAAACAACTACCTAGGGACATGGGTCATGGGGATGAGTAATCGTTGGAAAGATGTAAACAAACTTTTAAAAACAACTAGACATTCGGACCTATTTCCCCATACAGCATTTCGCTGCGGGGAAACATTGACCCATTTCCGTTAAGCGGGTCTGTCTGTAGAGAGGGCCGAAGACAGGCCTGCACATATCGCTAAGCGGGAAACGTTGACCCAGTTTCCGTGTATCGAGATATTAGCACTTTTGGACAATGTCAATAATTTATGGTTAAAAATAACAAACGCACTCACAACGTTGTGGGTTTCAATTTTAACAATATCTGCACGTCTCCATCTGCAGATCAATTTTAACGACTCACAAGAAGTCAACATAAGCCAATCAGAAAGCAGCTCTCTCGAGCGACACGGGACCAGTTTCAAACTGATGACTTCTATTCCAGTCTATGCTCAGAAAAAAAATATTTTGACGAAGTTTCGATTTAATATTTGAAAACAAATGAACATTCTGGAATATATAAAGGATGGCTTCAAAGTCTTTTCCTTTCAAATATTGATCCCATTGAAGCGAGAGATAGACAATGATTTGTGACAGATTCAGTCGGACATCCCGTAACTGTCGTTCGGAATATCCCGTGTTAACCTTTTCGAGGTTGCATAAATAGAAAACACATTCCGACTGTCACTTTCCTGATCTGGTAAGCGACGCTCTGATTGGTCGTGTGAAAGATTATTCTCACGTGACCCGTAATGGGATGTCCTCAGATCTTTTTACAGAAAAGGCTCATCGATGATAAAGTATTGTCCAAAATCAACAAAATGACAGAGGAAGGTAAAACACACGTGGGATGCCGAATAAGAGCATGTGTTCCTAGCAAACTATGCTTGTAAGACGAGATTTACAGGATATGATAGTCAGGTTCGGTGACTTGGTTGATGTGTGTCATCATAGCCAAATTGCGTGGATCGATACTCATGATATCAATCACTGGATTGTCTTATCAAGACTTGATTATTTACAGATCACCATTATATAGCTGGAATATTGCTGAGTGTGTTGTACAAACCAACAAATACTACGGACATATTCTAACCCTAAACTGTCAATAATCAATGTGGATATGTATCCTATCAGTTCTGATATCATTGAATTTCTCGTTTTATTATATAACATTCTTTTATAAAAAATATTAAAAGCTTCATTTTCAGACTGCTGTCAGTATCCTAGCAACAGAACTTACGGTTTAGAGTGTGGCGTTAAACACTCACACAATGGTTTGTTAATCTTGAATTTTAATCCTGCCTATTTCAGTGAAATGGTTCTTTTCGGATTAACGGGGTTAGACTATTCACAGTTGCTATTGACCCTCATTACACTTGCATTACGCTTATCGTATTGCTGGGGGCACGGGTGGCCCAGTCGTCTAAGGCGCCGCGATTCGCTGTGCGGAGTTGCGTCCCTTGGGCACTCCAGAAACCTATGATTGTGGGTTCGAATCCCGGTTCGCCCCGATTATGTTTCTAGGTTTGTCAGCACCATACCCGTGCTCGTGGGTTTCACCGAAGTGGGAAATGTCCGAGATCTGCATCTCTTCAGGCTTTCCTCCCACATTAAGCTGACACGCCGTGATATAACTGGAATACTGTTAAAAGCGGCGTTAAACCAAACTCACTCACTATCGTATTGCTCCGTGGAAACAATGCTTAACTGACCAAATTTGTAAGAACATCCGACGGGCATCGCTCATACCAAGCAATTGAATTATTATATCCCAACCTATAGTGCAAACTAATCCATCCTTGGTGTCTTCAACTATCCTGTTGATGACAAATGTCTGTTTAAAGAGGCATGCTGCGAGACGTGTTCACCCCAAGTAACTTCCATGCTGACGGTACAGAGGGTCCGCCATGTCTCAGCGAATTAAGTTTGTGGAACACAGAATATCGACACAGATGGTTACAGAAGATGGTAGATTCTGGATTGATAGTCCGGGCAAAATAAGGTTTTATTTGGAACAAATTGCAACAGAGTTTTTTACACCACAGTGCATCTACAAAGTCCCAAACCCCGGGACCCGTGAAGATTCCGGGGTAGAACCGGTCTTCAGCAACCCATGCTTGCCGTAAAAGGCGACTATGCTTGTCGTAAAAGGCGACTAACGGGATCGGGTGGTCAGGCTCGCTGACTTGGTTGATGCATGTCATCGAATCCAATTGCGTGGGTTGATGCACATGATATTAATCACTGGATTGTCTGGTCCAGACTCGATTCTTAATAGCCGTTATATAGCTGGAATATTGCTGAGTGCGGTGTTAAACAACAAACCAACCAACCAACCTGCGAACCCCGGACCTTCCGCTCTCCAGGCGGAGGCTCAACCACAAGCCTACGGAGTCGGTTCCGTCACACATATACACACATACAATGCACGACCTCTCGATCACTTTGATATGGCGTATAAAAGTAACACTCCTACATAATATGCTCTTTACATTTCACCTTGTTGTTTTCCGAAACATGGCCAAAATAACTCCATACAATGTAAACCTGATATTAGTCATACCCTGGGAGAAATGATGGATCTCTTCAGTCTTTTCGTGCAATCATCGATGAATAAAACAACAGCCATTCGTCTTTCGCGACATTTAAAAACAAATATTAATAACACAGACGACCCCTGACGTGACAGAGAGATTCACACTGTTTGCTGACGCTGAGGAAATTAAATTATACGCATGACGCCAGGTACTGCCATTGATTATGAAGTAAGGAAGGGAAGAGGCTGGGAATTAAATATTTAATGGATGAACATCAGCCGATCTAGATTAATCGCAGAAAATACCTTCAGTAATACAGATATCAACAGGTCGGCGAAGGTGATCACTATGAACATCGGTTGTTGTGTGTTTCTGAAGCCGCTGAAGGGTCAGATTGACATATCCAATATCTCACACCGCCATCACGTGACTTGCTGATGCCGCATTTATGCCATAAATAGATTTAATAGATTTCTCTGTTTGGTTTACTTTCTCCATAGAATGACTGCAGGTAGCTTTAGGATTTAAGGAAAGCCTTAGAAATGGTGAGTGGTGAAGTGGTGAGTGGTGAGTGGTGAGTGGTTAAGTGGTGAGTGGTGAGTGGTGAGTGGTGAAGTGCTGATTGGTGAAGTGGTGAGTGGTGAGTGGTGAGTGGTGTGTGGTGAAGTGGTGATTGGTGAAGTGGTGAGTGGAGAGTGGAGAAGTGGTGATGTGGTGAAGTGGTGAAATGGTGAAGTGGTGAGGTGGTGAGGTGGTGAATGGTGAGTGGTGAAGTGGTGAGTGGTGAAGTGGTGAGTGGAGAGTGGAGAAGTGGTGAAGTGGTGAGTGGTGAAGTGGTGAGTGGTGAGTGGTGAGTGGTGAGTGGTGAGTGGTGAGTGGTGAAGTGGTGAGTGGTGAGTGGTGACTGGTGTGTGGTGAAGTGGTGAAGTGGTGATTGGTGAAGTGCTGATTGGTGAGTGGTGAAGTGCTGATTGGTGAAGTGGTGAGTGGTGAGTGGTGAGTGGTGTGTGGTGAAGTGGTGATTGGTGAAGTGGTGAGTGGAGAGTGGAGAAGTGGTGATGTGGTGAAGTGGTGAAGTGGTGAGGTGGTGAAGTGGTGAGTGGTGAAGTGGTGAGTGGAGAGTGGAGAAGTGGTGAAGTGGTGAAGTGGTGAAGTGGTGAGTGGTGAGTGGTGAGTGGTGAAGTGGTGAGTGGTGAGTGGTGACTGGTGAGTGGTGACTGGTGTGTGGTGAAGTGGTGAAGTGGTGATTGGTGAAGTGCTGATTGGTGAGTGGTGAAGTGCTGATTGGTGAAGTGGTGAGTGGTGAGTGGTGAGTGGTGAGTGGTGAGTGGTGTGTGGTGAAGTGGTGATTGGTGAAGTGGTGAGTGGAGAGTGGAGAAGTGGTGATGTGGTGAAGTGGTGAAGTGGTGAGTGGTGAGGTGGTGAGGTGGTGAGTGGTGAGTGGTGAGTGGTGAAGCCGAGAGTGGTGAGTGGTGAGTGGTGAGTGGTGTGTGGTGTGTGGTGTGTGGTGTGTGGTGAAGTGGTGAAGTGGTGACTGGTGAAGTGGTGAAGTGGTGTTTGGTGAGTGGTGAAGTGGTGAGTTGAGAAGTGGTGAGTGGTGAAGTGGTGAAGTGGTGAGTGGTGAAGTGGTGAAGTGGTGAAGTGGTGAGTGGAGAGTGGAGAAGTGGTGATGTGGTGAAGTGGTGAAGTGGTGAAGTGGTGAGGTGGTGAGTGGTGAGTGGTGAAGTGGAGAGTGGTGAGTGGTGAGTGGTGTGTTGTGTGTGGTGTGTGGTGTGTGGTGAAGTGGTGAAGTGGTGACTGGTGAAGTGGTGAAGTGGTGTTTGGTGAGTGGTGAAGTGGTGAAGTGGTGAAGTGGTGACTGGTGAAGTGGTGAAGTGGTGTTTGGTGAGTGGTGAAGTGGTGAGTGGAGAAGTGGTGAGTGGTGAAGTGGTGAAGTGGTGAGTGGTGAAGTGGTGAAGTGGTGAGTGGAGAGTGGAGAAGTGGTGATGTGGTGAAGTGGTAAAGTGGTGAAGTGGTGAGGTGGTGAGTGGTGAGTGGTGAGTGGTGAAGTGGAGAGTGGTGAGTGGTGAGTGGTGTGTGGTGTGTGGTGTGTGGTGTGTGGTGAAGTGGTGAAGTGGTGACTGGTGAAGTGGTGAAGTGGTGTTTGGTGAGTGGTGAAGTGGTGAGTGGAGAAGTGGTGAGTGGTGAAGTGGTGAAGTGGTGAGCTGTGAAGTGGTGAAGTGGTGAAGTGGTGAGTGTGAGAGAGAGCAGAGAGATTTTAATGACTATCAGTGGTATGAGTGACGTACATCGCCAAGTTTCAATCCTTTTACTGTTTAACCTTCCCCTATATGTTTTTACTTCTATGAGTGGACTTCCCCAATTGGATCTCAATAATGTGGGCGACCTTTCGTGTTCGGCTGTCAAAGCAGTGCAGTCACTTTCGGCCATGTGCTTCCAAGTACTGGAGTGTTTTTGTCACTGAAGCCATCGCTCATCCTTTGCGACCTTCCATTATGTAATACGGGCAGGAACCCATTTGTTAAACATTCGGTCGTCACGCCAAAGACCGGGTTCGTTTCCCACAGGGGTATGATATGTTAAGCCCATTAACGGTGCCCCACGCTGTAATTGTGTTGCAACAACGGCAAAAAACTCTGTAATCACTCGCGGATTTCGAAATACACGGCTTTCGTGATATGTTTTCAGTCTGCTTTTGTTTGTTTGCGGTTTAATGCCATGTTAAGCAATATTCCAAATATATGAGGGCGGTCTGTAAATAAAAGACCGCCTCCGTGGTCTAGTGGTAGAGCGTCAGCCCGGAGAGCGGAAGTTCCGGGGTTCGATCCCCGGCCGCGTCATACCAAAAGACGTTAATAGATGGTACTTGTTGTTACCCTGTCTTGCACTCGGCATCAAGGGGCTAAAACAAGGACTGGTCGGCTCGGAGTCAGTATACTGTGTCTGAGTGGGGTATTCATGTTAAACTACGGCATGGTATCTCAGTGAGCTAGCACTATAAATCGGCACAGTCCGGACTAGTACAAGCAGCCACACAAACACACACACGTACATACACGTCGCTATAGAAGTGCAATAATCTTGGACGCGACGTTAAACCCAATTTCACCTCACCTCACCTGTAAAAAAAGATCAAATCTTGGACCAGACAATCCAGTGATTGACATTCTGGGTATCGATCTACCAAGTCAACAATCTCACCCGGGACACGCTATCATAATTTGAGTCCTGAATATTGCTAAAGATGGCGTAAAACTTCATGCATTCATTTACCTCGTAACAATTATTTCGACCCGTGAGTGTTTGTACATGTTTCGTTCTTTAACAATAGCGACAAAAACCTTTCCACATTCCTGAAAAATCTCTGCCAAAAGCAGTCAATTGTAAATGTAAACTTCCGACTATATCATGACCATGTGTTTAAGAATCACCATCAAATCGTAATGATACCAGGTGTTCGTGAAAAGGTGAGCCTATCCTGCCCCACCGGTACCTGTCACAAATACTTGCAAAGGCATGTCAATTATTCAACTGAATAAATGCGGGAACATATGGTACACGTTAAAATAGGATTTGCATCATTTTTGTTACTGATGAGTCAAATGTGGAAATATTCTCCACACGGATCACTCAATATTAAGATGCCACACTTCGTCGTGCATAGTTGCGCCCCTAATGTGTGCCAGGATCCTATGATCGTGGGTTCGAATCCCAGTTCCCCGCGATTATGTTTCTAGGTTTGTCAGCACCATACCCGTGCTCGCAGGTTTTACCCAAGAGGTAAAGATGTGACCCGCATCACATGGAGTTATCCTCCCATCCCATCAGCTGACACACCGATATAACTTGAATACTGTTTAAAGCAACGTTATAGGTTTTCAGCAGCCCATGCTTGCTTTAAAAGGCGACTATGCTTCTCGTAAGAGGCAACTAATGGGATCGGGTGGTCAGGCTCGCTGACTTGGTTGATGTATGTCATCGTATCCCAATTGCGTGGATCGATGCTTATGATGTCAATCACTGGATTGTCTGGTCCAGACTCGATTATTTACAGACCGCCGTCATATAGCTGGAATATTGCTGAGTGCGGCGTTAAGCAACAAACCAAACTAAAGAAACGTTAAACTTAACTCACTCACTCACTCACTGTCATGAGTTAACCATGGATAAAACGTCGATGGTTCTGTTTTGCTTATTTAAAAAATATGATTAAAAAATGTCATTAAAATCAGATCCTTTACTCCGACAGAATCGTCTCTGCGTGAAGGTCAAGGAGGCCTAGTCAGTTTCTAATCAGCCAATCAATGTCGAGGCTTCTAACGTCTCGAGGTTTTACTACATTAAATGAGAATCAGTCGTTCGACCAGCAGTTTGAAGATTGAATGCAGACTGGGAAATCTGGCAGCTGTGATTGGATGATTTTGTGTCAGATATTTATGTTTTTTTAAATGTACATCCTTCCTGTAATTAAAACTGACCACGTTTTTTCCATATTTAGTGATGACTTATGCTAAGGTGATCACGGATATTTTCAAACAGGCGACATTTTGTGCGGAACTGTGGATGGTGTGTTTAGCTTCCTGTGCTCGGAAAAGAAACTGTCAAAACTAGCCAAGGTTTTCGTATCCCAATCGTATCCCAATTTCGTGGATCGATGCTCATGATGTCAATCACTGGATTGTCTGGTCCAGACTCAATTATTTACAGACCGCTGTCATATGGCTGGAATGTTGCTGGGTGCGGCGTTAAACAACAAACAAGCAAACAAAAAAACACACCCTGCCATTTCTGAACGCCATGGCATCTACACCCAAAAGTGAGTACCGAACGTATATTTTGGTTTTGGGTATATTTTTTACCACACATCGAAATAAGGAAATGAAGCCGAATTGTTTGGAAAGTTGATCTTTGATTGGCCTAAGAACCCAAGCAGCCTTCATTTAGATTGGAACCACCTCAGTTATCTATTTGTAGAGCGTCCGCCTGGACAGCGGAAGGTTCGGGGTTCGATCCCCGGCCGCGTCATACCAAGTGAGATGGTTCTTGTTGTTACCCTGCCTGGCGCTTTGAATCAAGGGGCTTAAACAAGCACTGGTCTCCCTGGAGTCAGTATACTGTGTCTGAGTGGGGTATTCATGTTAAACTGCGGCATGATATCTCAGTGGGTTAGCACTACAACATCGATATCAGTCCGGACTAGAATAAGCAGCCACACACAGATGCATGAACGTCGCTATAGTAGTGCAATAATCTTGGACGCGACGTTAAACCCCATTTCACCTCACGTCACCTCATTTAGATTGGGCGGTCAATTTCTCTCTGGGTTAACCAGACGCGACCTTCAATGGAGGTGTCCACTGATCCTCACGCAGAGAGGTATCGTATGGGAGTAAACTATCTGATTTGAAGGACATTGATAATTGGGCAACCAACTCAGTGGAATTGGCTATGCATCACGTCGTGACCTCTCTTAGCGTGGTACAGCGTGGTGACGTCGCACGCTGCCTCATCTCAAAGCATCCCTTAAGGATTAAACATGAGAGAAGCCATTTAAAAAAAGGGAGTACTGATCTTCTGTGCGGTTACCAATACGTCTTCATTTCTCAAAGGGGCGGTCGGGTAGCCAAGGGGTTAAAGCGTTCGCTCGTCACGCCGAAGACCCGGGTTCGATTCCCGACATGTGTACAATGTGTGAAGCCCATTTCTGGTGTCCCCCGCCGTGATATTGCTGGAATATTGCTAAAAGCGGCGTATAACCATACTCACTCACTCACTCACTCACTCACTCACTCATTTCTCAAAAATTATTCCAGATATCCTCTTACATAATTTAGAAAAAACAACATTTACGTTCAACAATGAGTGAGTGAGTGGGTGACTAAGGTTTTACGCCGCTTCTAGCAATATTCCAGCAATATCACGGCGGGGGACACCAGAAATGGGCTTCACAAATTGTACCCATGTCGGGAATCGAACCCGTGTCTTCGGCGTGACGAGCGAACCTTTTAACCACTAGGCTACCCGACCGCCCCTGTTCAACAATGATTCCACTCACTATATCATATGATGGCAAGAGTTTTCGATGCAATTATCTAATGTTATAATGAGTGAGTGAGTATGGTTTTACGCCGCTTTTAGCAATATTCCAGCAATATCACGGCGGGGGACACCAGAAATGGGCTTCACACATTGTACCCATGTCGGGAATCGAACCCGGGTCTTCGGCGTGACGAGCGAACCTTTTAACCACTAGGCTACCCGACCGGCCCTGTTCAACAATGATTCCACTCACTATATCATATGATGGCAAGAGTTTTCGATGCAATAATCTAATGTTATAATGAGTGAGTGAGTATGGTTTTACGCCGCTTTTAGCAATATTCCAGCAATATCACGGCGGGGGACACCAGAAATGGGCTTCACACATTGTACCCATGTCAGGAATCGAACCCGGGTCTTCGGCGTGACGAGCGAATCTAATGTTATAAACTTGGTATGACGATACCATAAATATGCAAATGAGGTCGCCTAAGAGGAACTACTTTCAAGCACGATACATCGATGCAATTCTTTTTCTCTCTAAATAACCTATTGACTAGTGGTCTTAATATGTTTAGATAGGTGTACCCCAATGTGTCATACTATTTCTGTAGATACAATAGTGCAATCAGTTGGCACTATGTGTTAAACTGGGCGGTTCACTCCAACATTGCATTAATACATGTTTCCTGAAGACTCTTTATTGAATTAAATTACTTCCTAAACATCCATTGTTTTAAGAAGGACATACAATGATAAAGATTACTACCCTCAAGGCTCGTACAATACAATTTTTATTCCCAATAATATTTATGATACGGAAATTCATGAGGGTAATAATCACAGTATGACGCCATAATTCTTATAGTTGTTCGCTCTTTGGACCATATCAGGGTATAACGGTTCTCCCTTGTCATACATCTGCACTAACTAGAGAGGTTTGATCCGTGTTAGCCATGCATCCCTTGATTTTTATCACGTAATTGTTTCTAATACCTTTTGACGTGGCTTCCAACAACTGTTTAGCTAAAACCTTTTTGGCAGGTAATGAATGGGCAGATGCACCGTTTTAATTTTTTTCAGTTGTATTTCCTTATTTCGCTCCCGTAACCCTAGGGTTATGTGACAGGCACGCAAGCCCACTTTGCTGTGCAGAGTTGCGTCTTTATGGCATCGTCGGATTCTATGATCGTGGGTTCGTTCTGAATATGATTCTAGGTTTGTCAGCACCATACTTGTGCTCGTGGGATTTACCATCATAAGTGACTGTGATCTGCCTTGGACGAGTCACACTATGGACTCCCGGTTCGCGCATCTTCTGTTCTGGTGTTTGTCATCACCATTCACGTGCTCGTGGGATGTACTTCAGTAGACATCTGCATCACTAAAACCTTCCTCCTGCATCAACCTTCATCCTGCATTTCTAGGCCTATCTGTGAAGAGGGATTTTATCGCAAAAAATGTCCTTGAAAAGTCTTGAAAAATTTAATAATTATACTTCAGACATCTGAGAAAAAAAGGGCGGTCGGGTAGTGGTTAAAGCGTTCGCCGGGTTCGATTCCCGACATGGGTACAATGTGTGAAGCCCATTTCTGGTTTCCCCCGCCGTGATATTGCTGGAATATTGCTAAAAGCCGCGTAAAACCAAATTCACTCACTCACTCACTCTGAGAAAAAAAGAAATTGCCTGCCACAAAACTTACATTGTTGCAAGGTGTTTCTCTAAATAAAAATCGGGCTATTAGTTTAAAAAAATCACAAATCTGGTTTTGCTGAAATACTTAATCTCGATAAAAAAAGTGAGTGAGTGGGTGGTTTTAATCGTATTTAGCCATCTTCGCGAGGCAAGCGTGTCCACCAGCTTATATCAAAGCCCAGTTCCTACCCTTGCCACATCAAGGCAACTTTTCTTGGCTCGTCATTGGCGCCACCTCGCGTAAATCACGAGTTGTGCCCCTTGTAAAGAAAGCGCGTTATCCAATCAGATCGCTGTTATCTCGTATAGCTTCACAAAGATGGCGACAACAAAGACAGCGGTCAATCTCTTTTATACGAAGGTGTACCAGTCGTAGATGTTGATTTTGTGAAACGTTCTCTGATTGAACTATCGACATATGCGATAGTCCAATCATATTTAACATAGGAAATTTGGCTTGATGTGGCATGGGTCGAAACAAGGCTTTGATAGTAAGGCTAGTGGTCGATCTTGAAGGTGTATTTTGGCAGGTTTTAAGCAATATTAAAGCCGTATCACAATGGGTGGGTCCTTCCAGGTCTCCAGCCAGACACAGAATTATAAAGGGTAGTTAATTGTATATGTTGTTTAACGCCGCACTCAGAAATATTTCAGCTATATGACGGCGGTCTGTAAATAATCGAGTCTGGACCAGACAAACCAGTGATTGACATCATGAGCATCGATCAAAGCCGTCCCGATACGCTGTCAGACAATCAAAGAGGATGACCACACGATCTATTATTTCTCTCTTCCAACCCGTATCGTTTGGAATCCCAATATCATTAAAACCAGATCTTAGTTCTCGCTACCGCTAAACAAAGATCTGAGGACATCCCATCAAGGGTCACGTCAGAACGACCTTTCATCCGACCAATCAGAGCGTCGCTTACCAGATCATGAAAGTGACAGTCGGAATGTGATTTCTAATCATGCAGCCTCGAAAACTTTAAAACGGGGTATTCCGAACGATAGTTACGGGCTTAACAACTGAATCTATACAATCTAGACCATATATTAGCCATTCCAGAATGTTCTTTTGTTTCAGGTTTAAAAATTTTAAGCGAGAATTTGTCAAGATATGTTTCGAAGCGTAGTCGTCAATTTGAAATTAGTGCCGTAAAACACGAGAAAGCTGCCTTCTGATTGGCTAATGTCGACTTCTTGTCAGTAATTCAATTGGTCGGTCAGAGTTTGCGAAAGGTTGGTCTGACGTGACCCGTAATGGGATGTCCTCAGATCTTAGTTTAGAGGCAGCGAGAACTAAGATCTGATTTTAATGAGATTGTTGAAATTCTATTCTAATCTTAAATGCTAACGGGGAGAAAAAGTGTAACAAAAAGAAGATATTTGTATTTCTAAACTCTTGAGTTTTAATTGAAATGTTCTTGCATCGAATACTCAACAACGCCTTTAAAATTGAGGATTGTGTTTCACTCCTAACAAGCTCACTGGCTGTATCATGTAATTGTGGCTGGTTATGTTTAATATTTGGACGCCCATGTAGAGCACATTTCAGGCTTTGAGTGGCCCAGTGGCCTAAACTCGTCGTGGATACTAGTACCGTAATCGCCGTATTAAGCGCCCCGCTCCAGTAACGGCCCCTGACGAACTTCCACATCAATATGTCAGTAATCTTTATAAGCGCCCCGCACTAAGCTCGATAATTTACATGTCAATCTGTATTGGCGTGTGTATATTCAAGAAATAAATTTCACATTGTTGTTTACTGTATGAACGCTTTGGACCGTGCAGGTTAAAATCGTGTAAACGCCGAAGCTTTCTAATCGTTTCGAAATGATCATTGGTCATTTGATTAAAAAACAACAAAACAGATACTTGTGATCAGTACACTGATTACTAATATGCTATATTTGAAATGTAATTCTCCGAGTAAATATCCCATATTTTGATTTCAAACCATATTCTAAATAACGCCGTAATGTTTATTTAGTAATGTGTCAAAAATTGCGAGATTTACGAAGTTCAAATTTTCAGACATTTTCAGTAAATTTTCTTTGCCTAAAATGACAGCTGATGATATCACAGGAGGGAATTTCCCTCAGAATTGAAAACATGAGTGTTTTTGTGTGCGTGATGTATCTTGAATTTTATTCGACGTCAACGTGAGGGTTGAAGAGGAGGGTAATATAAATTTATGTCCCTCTAGCATCCATGGGTTAATGCGAATACGTAAATAAGTGTTTTAATGAAACATTATGTGGAAAAGGAAACAGGGGATCTGAACAGCAGAGAAATGTTCAACTCGGGGATTCCCTATGAAAAGTAGTACCGGTCAAAAATAAACGTCAAAAGGTGAAGATCATGCCTTGTGAACGTCACTTTTTGAAGTTTATTGTAAAATGAACTGGTCATGCGAACAGCAAATAAAACAATCACATCACCGGAAATCCTTTAAACTTCAAAATACGAATTTACTACATATTGTTTTACAGAAAACAGCGGTGTGGCAATATATCGTTGCCAAGTAACTAGATTATTGACACGTTTCAGTTTCATTGACTTTGAACCATGTTTGATCTCTACCGCTTGATCTCAGAACTCCTCTCTCTTCACCATTGGCAATTTTCTAACGGCTGCTAGGACGCTTACTACGGTGAATACGGTATCCTCAGCTTTCAGAGTCAACACGACGTGGTTTCGAATCCCGGATTCATGGTGTCTCCGCACCGTACCGTGGTCACGTGGTACATTAAAATGGCAACGTCTGTGGCCTGTCTGCCATGCTATTTCTCCAGCACTAGGCTCTCGCACCTTTGTATGAGTGGATTATGTATGAAATCGGCGTTAAACCGTCTAAATCACTGGCAAAGAAAAATAAATACTATAGTTCACATTTACAGATTCAAACGAAGCCCCGACCTTACCTTATTACCAACACAATTGGTATTATCCCTCGGGTTAATAGTACGTATGTGGACATAATAGTGACATTTACTCACAATGAAGGCACTTACACCAGCTCTGCCGCCCCCACGAACGTCACATGTGACAGTCCCGGTTATCACTCATCGATCTAGCCTCACCAACGGTTTCTTGATCAAAGAGTTGACTCCAAGCTTCCTTGAGCGATTACAGAGACACGCTGATGCTTGTGCCTGATTAACTGACAGCCTTCTTCCAGTGCCTAAATCTACAGCTGTGAAAGGGTTCTTTCTGATATATACTGAGTAGCAAAAGAAACGTTACCAAACTGAAACATTGGGCCCAAATCCCGAATAGTGTTAAAAGATGGTTGAGAATCAATGGCCCAAACACAACCAATCCAATTTGCTGAGTACCCAAGCAGTGGAAATTGAAATCTTAATTGAAATTGGAAATGTCAACCAACAAAGATACGTGTATAAAAGGAACGATGTACTGTTAATTCACGCCAAGACGTTGAATAGCGACAAATAACATGCCAGGAATAACGCTGCACTGGAGGAAACAAGCTGTTGGTACGATACGTCGAGGAGCAACGCATGAGGTCGGGCTGAAGCCGAATGATTTGTCAGTCGCTTGGCTCATGGCTCGTTTCAGAGAGATGGGGCGGGGAGGAGACAGGCCTAGGAGTTGCAGACATCCCGTCACCATCCCTTGGGGAGACATCCCGTCACCATCCCTTGGGGAGACATCCCGTCACCATCCCTTGGGGAGACATCCCGTCACCATCCCTTGGGGAGACCGCTAACTTACGCATCCTGCATCTGAGGAATCGGTTTGTCACGGTGACGTCATCAGTGGTTACTGGCATTGGCCATCATGTCACGCTGGACTTTGCCCAGAAGACTATGTCGTCACCATCAGAGCTTGCAGACCACAACATCGATGGGCTTGAGCAAATCGTACGCTGGTAGAACAGAAACTATCAAAGAGTTATGTTCACACATTCCAGCGCTTCAGAGGAGAACGTCACGAACCGTTTGGAGGTGGCGGAATTATAGTTTGGGACGGCATATGTGGCCAAGTCAAGACAGGTCTCCTGACTTTCGATGGTTATGTCACTGGCCAACTTCCCGAGGCAAGGGAGTTAACTGCCTTTAAAAGTCCAGTTTCCACCCTTGCTGAACTAGTCTGGAATTCCTGGACTCGATCGTAGCGCCACCAGTGGCTGTTACGAGTTAAGTCCCTTCTATGCCTCTCTGATGGACCAATCAGATTCCACCTCTCGTGTCACTTGCATTTACTTCAAACAAAATGGCGCCCCCAGTCAAGACGATCTGATTGATAATCAAGATCTATATTGTGAGAAAACGGGTCTTACATCGCGAAGTGCATCAAATCACGTGAGCACCTTGATTAAAAATTTGAAATGATTTGGAAAATATCTGTTGGCAACGAGTTGGCGGTGCACATGCTATGCAAATCCTGCAATCGACCGAAATCTGCATGAAAGTTTACGAACCGGATTTCGATTTCGTTGCGCGATTTTGATTGGACTATGCATAGACTCGTTAGTCCAGCCAAAATGTAACTCCATAATACCAGCCTAGTTCGGCAAGGGTGGAAACTGGACTTTTATAGTCAGTTAACTCTCTTGCCTCTGGGAGATGGTCACTGGACAGCGTTACATTGACGAAGTCCTCCGCCCAACTGTACTACCGTCCTTGCAACAGAACCCCAGGACCCTTTATCAACACGATAACGCACGGCCCAATACAAGCCAACAACGCGACCGATTATCAGATCTATCACCTATAGAACACTTGTTCGCCCTTATGACAGGGGATCCGTGAAGATCCGGGTACAATAGGTCTCCAGCAACCCAAGCTTTCCGTAAAAGGCGACTATGCTTGTCGTAAGAGGCGACTAACGGGATCGGGTGGTCAGGCTCGCTGACTTGGTTGATGCATGTCATCGATCCCAATTGCGTGGATCGATGCTCATGATGTCAATCACTGGATTGTCTGGTCCAGACTCGATTATTTACAGACCGCCGTTATATAGCTGGAATATTGCAGAATATAACAAATAAAAAATTATAACAGGGATTAGTTAGCACCATCTTCCCGAGGCAAGGGAGTTAACTGACTATGAACGTCCAGATTCCACGGGACTTTAAATGTCAGTTAACTCCCTTGCCTCGGGAAGATGGGTTAGCATAGGCCACAAAGAACAATGGCGTCGAATCCCATTTCTTGTTCTCAGACGTCTCACATCTTCTGCCCGTCCCCATGTTGGGGCGAGCATTGATTCCCGTGGTGGACTTACACCGTGCTGACTGACAATACGGACAAAATGAAGGATTAAATCGAGGTTCATGTGCTGATTTCAGTCTTCATGGTTGATCGATTACTGAACAACTGACCTCATTCATTGTGTCTACAATACCTCCATTTTCGTTCTTACTCACGACATAACCTGTAATGATGTTGTTAATTCATGTCTTTTGACAAGACAAGTACCTTTCTTGACATTGGTCCTGTTCTGTTAAAAACAATTAATGTTGGTTGGTTACGTTTCTTTTACTCGCCAGTTCGGTTTAGTTGAAATGTTCTGCAGAGTTGCATCCCTTGGGCACGCCAGAAACCTATGATTGTGGGTTCGAATCCCGGTTCGCCTCGATTATGTTTCTAGGTTTGTCAGCACCACACCCGTGCTCGTGGGTTTCACCGAAGTGGTAAACGTCTGAGACCTGTATCACTTCGGGCTTTCCTCCCACATTAAGCTGACACGCCGCGATATAACTGGAATACTGTTAAAAGCGGCGTTAATCCCAACTCACTCACTCACAAATGTCGAGATCCAGGCAGGATAACAACAAGTATCATCTTTCAACGTCTGTTGGTATGACGCAACCGGGGATCCATCAACCGACCTTCCGCTCTGCGGGCAGACCCTCTATCCACTAGACCACGGAAGCTGTCATCTTAAACCAACTATGGGTGTAGAATCTACCCTTATTGAAGTGTAGTGACTCTCGTCTAAGATACGGAACTCTCGCATTTATTCTCGCGATAGATAATATGTCATCCCCTCCCACTCTATTATCAACCAATCCGGAAAGATGTAGTCCGCTAGGTGTCGCGGCCTATTTTTTTTAGGTCTATACATAAACTCCAAAATATAATTTCCTTTTTAGCTTACCAAATGCCATGGCATCCCGATAGTATTATGCTTTGCGTTTGAAATTAGGATGTTATACTTTTATCAAAGCATATATTTAGTATGAGCAAATAGAACAACAATGAACAATGCACGTCTTGCAAACATTTGTTCAACCCTTGTGTCAAATCTTCCTATTTTCACTCAACGTAGGTCAGTATTGTACAATAACCATTCAAATAATGCTTGATCGAATACTCAGTGACAACAGCGTGAAAGAAATAAGTGTTCGCCCACTTGGAACCATTAACCGTTATGATAGTTCGGACATAGTTTTTTTCTTGTAACATTGTCATCATCCTGTCAGTCATACAAGACGTGCCTTTTAAACGTGAACGAATGATCAATGATTGCCACCATGGCAACAGGCGAGTATAAATACTGTTTCAGTTTTCTTTGAAGAAGTAGTTTTCTATTATTCTTTTTAAACCCCTAAAACAACGACAACAGCAGCGGTAACTACTGTAGCCTGATCATTATAAAAACAGAAGCTGATGAAAAACATTCAATATTATTCCAGGTCTTGCAAAAATGTCACTGTTTTCAGAGTTGTGCAGAGTATTCAACGCAAAGGGTGTTCCCAACTACGGCTGAAAGTGCTCGTTCCATTTTAGCATCTTTGCTAATATTTGAATAGCGTATCTCATAATAGATGTTCGATATGAAGACTTCACAATCCCTTGTTCAATGTTTACACCCTAAACCAAGCCTCAGATCCCAAATATTCACCTGTATTCTTGCCCAGGCGGCACTGAGATCAAACGTATTGGCGGTTCTCGCTATCCAACATCAAAGGAAGCCGAGGAATCCAAGGTAAATCGATCGATTGAATAAATATTAGGTAGCTAGTTTAATTTCTGTGTTCAATTAAGGAAGCATCACGCTGTAAAGCTTGCATCTTTGGTGAGATATGCTCTGTCTCTTATGGTTCTCCCTAATTGAGTGCCACAACACCATCGGTATCGACAGTGCACTTGTTACAACCGATTTATTGATGGATGGAAAAATGATAGCATATCATGCTATTATTCATTTATGAAATGCCAAAAGCTTATTAATAGATGGTAATCAAACATGGATCCGTTTGTGATGAAAGTTAACAGAAATTTGAAATAATATTCTCTATTAACAGAAAGGACGTGCCCTCTGGTGCCCTCGTGTGTTTTCTGATTTCTTGTCCACACATATTTGCACATGCATATTTATAGATGGTAACTAGCCAGATTTATTATTTTAATATCCAATTTTAACCCCCGTTAATATAGGTGATAAGATCGTCCGGTGTGGACTATATCCTCCTGATGGATCGTGAGTGAGAAATCCCCCCATGGTAAGTCTCCGGGCGGCCAAATAACCAATATGAGTTGACATGAAACCAGAAACGTTGGTGCTTGGATTTTACAAACAAAACTAAAATGATTGATGTCCTGAAAACATTTTAGAGAAATAACTGCATGTCTTGAAGCAGGGTTGATGGTAATGGAATGTTCTCAGATCTTTGTTTAGCGGGTCGAGAACTAAGATCTGATTTTAATTAGATTAATGTACTTTGTCACTTTTATGTGTTAATTGTTTACAGTAGGAATTAATATGAAATATAACCTTTAAGCCAAAGGCGATCTTTGCAAGTGAACAACACTGCAGGTCATATTCACAGATAAATTAAATCTTATTCAGGTTAAAGCAATATACACTGACATCTGCAATATATTATTACTATTGACCCGGGTCGTCTAATTTTTATAGCGTCACTATGTCTGAGTTTTCTGACCATGCATGAGTGGTTTCTCCTTGATTCAGTGTTATCCGTTTAGTCACAGACCCAGATAATGTTAGTGAAATAACATAGTTTGACAATATAGAGTGAGTGAGTTAATATTTAACGTCACATCTGCAATATTACAGCCATATCGTGACGCAATATAGATATTAACAGCAGATAACAGAAAAAATGTCGTTAGAACTCATTGTAACTGAAATACTTCAAACCACAGTTTCTTATGCTTGTTGTTAACAGTGAAGTGTCTGTGGTGAAGTATCGTGAATCTTATGCATGTCGTGAACGGTGAAGTGTCTATGTCGAATAGTTGTTTATTCTTATGCTTGTCGTGAACATTGAAGAGTCTGTGTTAAATCATCGTGAATCTTATGCATGTCGTGAACGGTGAAGTGTCTATGTCGAATAATTGTTTATTCTTATGCTTGTCGTGAACAGTGAAGTGTCTGTGTTGAATCACCGTGAATGTTATGCTTGCTGTGAACAGTGAAGTGACTGTGTGGAATAATTGTTTACAACATTATGCTTGTGGGTCTTTTTAAGTGCTATGATAGGTTAATAAATTATGCAAAACAATTGTGTATTTTTGTTTTAATTTCGTGCATCCCTGTTCAGAGCCAGATGAATTGATTCTCATGCCTATTTTGTCTAACTAGCAAAGTCACTCATCCCTGACTATAGCTGGGGTTTCTAATAGCTACTGTTTACCGAAATACTTGGACGAAGCCGGTTGATACCACATATGATCCCCATCCATGGTAGTGGATGGAGCTCCTGCTATGGAGAAGGTAATGTCAATGACTCCATCCCTGGCGGTGTAGCAAAAGACGTTAAAAGATGAGACGTGGTTGTTGGAACCGAGACCTAGCGATTTAAGCCGAATGAACAAACAATTGCTTCCCCCTTACAGTCGAACCCCGTTTTCTCGAACTCCAACCGTGCTTCTATCCGTTTCATGTGAATGATGTTTCACGCTGTATGGTGTTTAGGCTATTAAAGTTCATACACATTCTAACATTTACTAAGTTAATTTCTACTTTTGTTAGGTTTTTGCATATTTTTCGAGAATTTGACACATTCAGTTCGGCACATCCGGGTTTAGTTGGGATAAATACAGGAAGTTTGTCGAGACTGAACTTGAGTGCGACAACCTGGAATGTCAAGTCAAGTCAAGATGTTTTATTGAACTAAAGGCCCCCGGCCCATATACAAAGCAAGAGCACAATAAGATACTATCAGTGAGCACGACACGGTTATAGAGATGGCGTGAACAATTTCTTTACAAAGTGACGTCACGACACTATTAGATTCTTGCGCCGAGAAGGTGCATGATGAACAAATAGTGCTAACCTAAGAATTGTTTTTCCATCATTAGAACTCAACAGAGATTTTAATGAATACAAATTTACTAAACGCGGGTATGTCTGTGGGATATATGCTTCCTTAAAATCAGCATAAACAGCACAAACAAACAGTATATGGAATTTATCCTCTATACAATTTTGACAGAAATGACACACTCTCATTGGCTTCGGAAAAAAACAATGTCGTCTAATGTTAAACATTATTTCAGACAATCCCAGACCAAATCGTGAATATGTAATGCACAGAGGTTTGCATATTATAACATTTAAATACAATTCAGGTTCAATTAATGATTTAAACGATCTAGACATGAAAGTTCTCCCGTGGTGATCCAAGGTGCAATATGTTCCCGGTACCTCATACTTGCCGCAAGAACAGTCTCAAAGGAGTATTGGGTGTTTTCATTTTCGCAAACACCTGGTATAATCATTAAGGTTTTGGATTCTTTCGTGTAATTTTCACGGTCATTTTGCCCTTTACGCCCAATGGAATCTGTTTCGACGACTAATCGAAATTGGTTCATACTATCATGCATAACCTTTACTGACTGTGTGCTATGATATGCCGGCGATGGTGATCGGTGCTCATGCTATCAACCACCGTTTTGTTAGGCCAAGACTCGAAAACCTATTGCCTGTCGTGATAGATGTGTTATATTGCTGACTGCAGCTTAAATAATAATCCTCCACTCACGAACTCACTGCAGTGCGTGACGCTAGTCATGTCAATCAGACGTGCAGCCTATGGTCACTGTGTGGAGAGGTTATTGACTTTCGTGTTAAGTGGAATGAGTCTTGGAAGAACACCCTTAGAGTTTGCCTTGTTATAAAATACAATTAACGTTAATTATTGAAGTGCAGTTACACAAATGCCAAAGAATTGACTTCTGGGACCTAATTCGTAATTTGAAGTAAAAAACAACCCTTAACAGAGGTTGTTATCTTTGTTTGCTGAACTGTGGCCCTGTAGGCTTGTCGAACTTTGCACAAATTGAATCCGACAAATTTCCTGAGGTAACTGGCAAAGATTATACTATTTAAATTGTAATTCCCAAACAACTGTGTTTGTTAAGTTTCTTCGAATGACTTCGTTACAATTCTATGCATTTACGGTCAAATTAAATTCAAGTTGCGTGTCAACATCTCCCTAACTCATGGGTTCATGAATACAAAGAATGTCTTTATTTTTCATGTTTTGCAAATGAGTTTCTTAAAAATCCTATTTATCTTTCCATTATCGAACACAACATTCTTTTCACAGTTAGTGTATTCAGCAGTTTAACTTACTTGAAAACAACAACACAAAACAAGTGTATTCTTTGCTTGATAAATCTAAATTTAAGTCCAAAAATACCTTTTACTAAAGTAAGACAATCCAACAAAACATAATTGAGTTTAGTTTTCTCAAACAGACAGATCCAAATTGGTCTGTTATTATTTCCACATCATTTGCTGCCTTGGCTACTCAAGGTCTATAGAAAGCGAAGGAGCGGATCTTTTCACGGCAGGGTGATTTATAACGTGACACCACTACACTGCTCTTTCGATTAGCAACGTTGATTTATTTTCAAGGTATACGTACGCAACTCGTTTCTCTTACACTGCCCTGAAGTTACGAAACCCTTGGGGATGCTACAATTTGAGACAGTTTCCTTTGGATGAAGCTTTCATTGATCGTGCTCGCCAAAAGTCTTGGGCATCGCTCAGTGATGAAGATGGCACCAGATACCTTGCAACGGTTCCATGCAAACTGCGAAAAATGCACTGAATGGGACCCAAGACATAGTTCAGACCAAAAGTGCTACAGATAAAATGATGTATTAGTTAGAAAGGTTTAAATCCAGTCGTTTCTAGACGATTCAGAGATAATAATGAAGGCTGATGCCCATAAGAGATTGTTAGCTTAAGCTATTTTTTACAACGGATTTTCACTTTCTGATACATGCATCAAGCAACAGTTCATAATAACTTTAAATATTTAATGATAAAATCATTACACGTTTTTTTCACGTTTTCATGTTGTTGTAAAGGCTTTAAACAGGTGATGCATTATGTGAGTTGAGAAGTTGTCTTCATAGACACAACCAACACGTATCAAAGATCTAAGCTGTCATCAATTATCGAAAATGATTATTCCACCAATTTTATGAGTTTAGTTATTCATGTGTCAAACGCGTTATGATGTAAAACTGGAAATGCCGAGGTGAATATGAATTATTGCTCCAATCCTGATAAAATCCTCGCGCTACATCCAAGAAGCACTCTGCCGACCTCAGCTCACCATGATGATTGGGTCGTTGTGTTCTAATAGGTCATCAGAGCACATAAGCTTTCTTTCCGTGACCCGTGTCCTAGAACAATAGATCCTATTTCTTTCAAACAGACCATGTTTAGGTCAGTCCTAGACTATCTTCACAATCTGTGTCTCAGATGTTACCAAGACCTGGTGACTTAGATTTATATTTCCCAGACCATCAGACCATCTAAACCTGTGTCCTAGATCATCGCAACTTGTGCATTAAACCATCAGAAATGTATCCTGCACCGTCAGACCAAACCTCTAGGGGTTCGCCATTTTTCCAAGATCATTAGAACCTGTGCCCTAGACCATTATAACGTGCGCCCTTGACTATCAGAATCTGTGCCTTAGACCGTCAGTATATGTGCCTTAGACCATCAGAATCTGTGCCCTAGACCGTCAGTATATGTGCCTTCGACCATCAGACTCTTTGCCTTAGACCATCAGAATCTTTGCCCTAGACCATCAGAATCTGTGCACTAGACCGTCAGTATGTGTGCCTTAGACCATCAGAATCTTTATCCTCGACCACCAGATTCTGTGAATCCACTAGACCGCAGAGGCTGTCATCCTAAACCAACTATGGAAAAGAATCGACTCGAAATGGAGTAAAACGACTCTCGTCTAAGATATGGAACTGTCGTATTTACTCGCGATAGATAATACATCATCCCTCGAAGACTATGCTTAAGAGACACGGAATATTAAAAACAAAACAACACGATTAGCCACTATAAACAGTTCATTGTGACCTAAAGTGAAATACATTTTAGGAAAAGATCATTGTGAATCAGATGTGGCGAACATCACAGAAAACATTAAACCGTTCCTTAGTTTTATTTTGTTTGTTTATTTAAGAACAGTTTGTTGAAGTAAATTGGTACAATTCGGTGTGTACATTGTGTAATTTCGCGTATAAATAAATAAGTCAACAATAATAAATTAACAGGCTGCTTGAATAATCATTAACGGTAAAAGCCAGTAGACAACGAAACGAAATCACGGACAACGTTCAGCCCCGTCCACGCTATTTTATCAACCAATCAGGAAAGATGTAGTCGCTAAGTGTTGCGGCCTATTTTTTTCAGGTCTATACATAAACTCCAAAATATAATTGCCTTGTTAGCTTACCAAATGTCATGACATCCCGATAGAATTATGCTTTGCGTTTGAAATTAGAATGTTATACTTTTATCAAAGCATATATTTAGTATGAGCAAATAGAACAACAATGAACAATGCACGTCTTGCAAACATTTGCTCAACTCTTGTGTCAAATCTTCCTATTTTCACTCAACGCAAGTCAGTATTGTACAATAACCATTTAAATAATGCTTGATCGGATACTCAGTGACAACAGCGTGAAAGAAATAAGTGTTCGCCCACTTGGAACCATTAACCGTTATAATAGTTCGGACATAGTTTTTTCTTGTAACATTGTCATCATCGTGTCAGTCATACAAGACGTGCCGTTTAAACGTGAACGAATGATTAATGATTGTGGTTAAGTTCGTTTAAAATATTTTGTTAATAGCTTCGGGTAATATTGTCCGGAAGTTAATGGAAGAGTTATCTTTCTTTGTTATCACCATGCCACCATGGCAACAGGCGAGTATAAATACTGTTTCAGTTTTCTTTGAAGAAGTAGTTTTCTATTATTCTTTTTAAACCCCTAAAACAACGACAACAGCAGCGGTAACTACTGTAGCCTGATCGTTATAAAAAGAGAAGCTGATGAAAAACATTCAATATTATTCCAGGTCTTGCAAAAATGTAGCTGTTTTCAGAGTTGTGCAGAGTATTCAACGCAAAGGATGTTCCCTACTACGGTTGAAAGTGCTCGTTCCATTTTAGCATCTTTGCTAATATTTGAATAGCGTATCTCATAATAGATGTTCGATATGAAGACTTCACAATCCCTTGTTCAATGTTTACACCCTAAACCAAGCCTCAGATCCCAAATATTCACCTGTATTCTTGCCCAGGCGCACGGAGATCAAACGTATTGGCGGTTCTCGCTATCCAACATCAAAGGAAGCCGAGGAATCCAAGGTAAATCGATCGATTGAATAAATATTAGGTAGCGAGTTTAATTTCTGTGTTCAATTAAGGTAGCATCACGCATCTATGGTGAGATATGCTCTGTCTCTTATGGTTCTCCCTAATTGAGCGCCACAACATCATCGGTATCGACAGTGCACTTGTTACAACCGATTTATTGATGAATGGAAAAACGATAGCATATCATGCTATTATTCATTTATGAAATGCCAAAAGATTATTAATAGATGGTAATCAAACATGTATCCGTTTGTGATGAAAGTTAACAGAACGTTGAAATAATATTCTCTATTAACAGAAAGGACGTGCCCTCTGGTGCCCTCGTGTGTTTTCTGATTTCTTGTCCACACATATTTGCACATGCATATTTATAGATGGTAACTAGCCAGATTTATTATTTTAATATCCAATTTTAACCCCCGTTAATATAGGTGATAAGATCGTCCGGTGTGGACTATATCCTCCTGATGGATCGTAAGTGAGAAATCCCCCATGGTAAGTCTCCGGGCGGCCAAATAACCAATATGAGTTGACATGAAACCAGAAACGTTGGTGCTTGGATTTTACAAACAAAACTAAAATGATTGATGTCCTGAAAACATTTTAGAGAAATAACTGCATGTCTTGAAGCAGGGATGATGGTAATGGAATGTTCTCAGATCTTTGTTTAGCGGGTCGAGAACTAAGATCTGATTTTAATTAGATTAATGTACTTTGCCACTTTTATGTGTTAATTGTTTACAGTAGGAATTAATATGAAATATAACCTTTAAGCCAAAGGCGATCTTTGCAAGTGAACAAAATTGCAGGTCATATTCACAGATAAATTAAATCTTATTCGTGTTAAAGCAATATACACTGACATCTGCAATATATTATTACTATTGACCCGGGTCGTCTAATTTTTATAGCGTCACTATGTCTGAGTCTTCTGACCATGCATGAGTGGTTTCTCCTTGATTCAGTGTTATCCGTTTAGTCACAGACCCAGATAATGTTAGTGAAATAACATAGTTTGACAATATAGAGTGAGTGAGTTAATATTTAACGTCACATCTGCAATATTACAGCCATGTCGTGACGCAATATAGATATTAACAGCAGATAACAGAAGAAATGTCGTTAGAACTCATTGTAACTGAAATTCTTCAAACCACAGTTTCTTATGCTTGTTGTTAACAGTGAAGTGTCTGTGGTGAAGTATCGTGAATCTTATGCATGTCGTGAACGGTGAAGTGTCTATGTCGAATAGTTGTTTATTCTTATGCTTGTCGTGAACATTGAAGAGTCTGTGTTAAATCATCGTGAATCTTATGCATGTCGTGAACGGTGAAGTGTCTATGTCGAATAATTGTTTATTCTTATGCTTGTCGTGAACAGTGAAGTGTCTGTGTTGAATCACCGTGAATGTTATGCTTGTTGTGAACAGTGAAGTGACTGTGTGGAATAATTGTTTACAACATTATGCTTGTGGGTCTTTTTAAGTGCTATGATAGGTTAATAAATGATGCAAAACAATTGTGTATTTTTGTTTTAATTTCGTGCATCCCTGTTCAGAGCCAAATGAATTGATTCTCATGCCTACTTTATCTAACTAGCAAAGTCACTCATCCCTGACTATAGCTGAGGTTTCTAGTAGCTACTGTTTACCGAAATACTTGGACGAAGCCGGTTGATACCGCATATGGAGCTCCTGCTATGGAGAAGGTAATGTCAATGACTCCATCCCTGGCGGTGTAGCAAAAGACGTTAAAAGATGAGAGGTAGTTTCTGGAACCGAGACCTAGCGATTTAAGCCGAATGAACAAACAATTGCTTTCCCCCTTACAGTCGAACCCCGTTTTCTCGAACTCCAACCGTGCTTCTATCCGTTTCATGTTAATGATGTTTCACGCTGTATGGTGTTTAGGCTATTAAAGTTCATACACATTCTAACATTTACTAAGTTAATTTCTACTTTTGTTAGGTTTTTGCATATTTTTCGAGAATTTGACACATTCAGTTCGACACATCCGGGTTTAGTCGGGATAAATACAGGAAGTTTGTCGAGACTGAACTTGAGTGCGACAACCTGGAATGTCAAGTCAAGTCAAGCTATTTTATTGAACTAAAGGCCCCCGGCCCATATACAAAGCAAGAGTACAATAAGATACTATCAGTGAGTACGACACGGTTATAGAGATGGCGTGAACAATTTCTTTACAAAGTGACGTCACGACACTATTAAATTCTTGCGCCGAGAAGGTGCATGATGAACAAATAGTGCTAACCTAAGAATTGTTTTTCCATCATTACAATTCAACAGAGATTTAAATGAATACAAATTTACTAAACGCGGGTATGTCTGTGGGATATATGCTTCCTTAAAATCAGCATAAACAGCACAAACAAACAGTATATGGAATTTATCCCCAATACAATTTTGACAGAAAGGACACACTCTCATTGGCTTCGGAAAAGAACGATGTCGTCCAATGTTAAACATTATTTCAGACAATCCGAGACGAAAACGTGAATATGTAATGCACAGAGATTTGCATATTATAACATTTAAATACAATTCAGGTTCAATTAAGGATTTAAACCATCTAGACATGAAAGTTCTCCCGTGGTGATCCAAGGTGCAATATGTTCCCGGTACCTCATACTTGCCGCAAGAACAGTCTCAAAGGAGTATTGGGTGTTTTCATTTTCGAAAACACCTGGTATAATCATTAAGGTTTTGGATCCTTTCGTGTAATTTTCACGGTCATTTTGCCCTTTACGCCCAATGGAATCTGTTTCGACGAATAATCGAAATTGGTTCATACTATCATGCATAACCTTTACTGACTGTGTGCTATCATATGCCGGCGGTGGTGATCGGTGCTCATGCTATCAACCACCGTTTTGTTAGGCGAAGACTCGAAAACCTATTGCCGGTCGTGATAGATGTGTTATATTGCTGACTGCAGCTAAAATAATAATCCTCCACTCACGAACTCACTGCAGTGCGTGACGCTAGTCATGGCAATCAGAAGTGCAGCCTATGGTCACTGTGTGGAGAGGTTATTGACTTTCGTGTTAAGTGGAATGAGTCTTGGAGGAACACCCGAAGAGTTTGCCTTGTTATAAAATACAATTAACGTTAATCATTGAAGTGCAATTACAAAAATGCCCAAGAATTGACTTCTGGGACCTAATTCGTAATTTGAAGTAAAAAAACAACCCTTTACATGGGTTGTTATCTTTGTTTGGCGAACTGTGGCCCTGTAGGCTTGTCGAACTTTGCACAAATTGAATCCGACAAATTTCCTGAGGTAACTGGCAAACATTATACTGTTTAAATTGTAATTCCCAAACAACTGTGTTTGTTCAGTTTCTTCGAATGACTTCGTTACAATTCTATGCATTTACAGTCAAATTAAATTCAAGTTGCGTGTCAACATCTCCCTAACTCATGGGTTCATGAATACAAAGAATGTCTTTATTTTTCATGTTTTGCAAATGAGTTTCTTAAAAATCCTATTTATCTTTCCATTATCGAACACAACATTCTTTTCACAGTTAGTGTATTCAGCAGTTTAACTTACTTGAAAACAACAACACAAAACAAGTGTATTCTTTGCTTGATAAATCTAAATTTAAGTCCAAAAATACCTATTACTAAAGTAAGACAATCCAACAAAACAATTGAGTTTAGTTTTCTCAAACAGTCAGATCCAAATTGGTCTGTTATTATTTCCACATCATTTGCTGCCTTGGCTACTCAAGGTCTATAGAAAGCGAAGGAGCGGATCTTTTCACGGCAGGGCGATTTATAACGTGACACCACTACACTGCACTCTTTCGATTAGCAACGTTGATTTATTTTCAAGGTATACGTACGCAGCTCGTTCTCTTACACTGCCCTGAAGTTATGAAACCCTTGGGGATGCTACAATTTGAGACAGTTTCCTTTGGATGAAGCTTTCATTGATCGTGCTCGCCAAAAGTCCTGGGCATCGCTCAGTGATGAAGATGGCACCAGATACCTTGCAACGGTTCCATGCAAACTGCGAAAAATGCACTGAATGGGACCCAAGACATAGTTCAGACCAAAAGTGCTACAGATAAAATGATGTATTAGTTAGAAAGGTTTAAATCAAGTCGTTTCTAGACGATTCAGAGATAATAATGAAGGCTGATGCCCATAAGAGATTGTTAGCTTAAGCTATTTTTTACAACGGATTTTCACTTTCTGATACATGCATCAAGCAACAATTCATAATAACTTTAAATATTTAATGATAAAATCATTACACGTTTTTTTCACGTTTTCATGTTGTTGTAAAGGCTTTAAACAGGTGATGCATTATGTGAGTTGAGAAGTTGTCTTCATAGATACAACCAACACGTATCAAAGATCTAAGCTGTCATCAATTATCGAAAATGATTATTCCACCAATTTTATGAGTTTAGTTATTCATGTGTCAAACGCGTTATGATGTAAAAAAGGAAATGCCGAGGTGAATATGAATTATTGCTCCAATCCTGATAAAATCCTCGCGCCACATCCAAGAAGCACTCTGCCGACCTCAGCTCACCATGATGATTGGGTCGTTGTGTTCTAATAGGTCATCAGAGCACATAAGCTTTCTTTCCATGACCCGTGTCCTAGAACAATAGATCCTATTTCTTTCAAACAGACCATGTTTAGGTCAGTCCTAGACTATCTTCACAATCTGTGTCTCAGATGTTACCAAGACCTGGTGACTTAGATTTTATATTTCCCAGACCATCAGACCATCTAAACCTGTGTCCTAGATCATCGCAACTTGTGCATTAAACCATCAGAAATGTATCCTGCACCGTCAGACCAAACCTTTAGGGGTTCGCCATTTTTCCAAGATCATTAGAACCTGTGCCCTAGACCATTATAACGTGCGCCCTTGACTATCAGAATCTGTGCCCTAGACCGTCAGTATATGTGCCTTAGACCATCAGAATCTGTGCCTTAGACCGTCAGTATGTGTGCCTTAGACCATCAGACTCTTTGCCTTAGACCATCAGAATCTGTGCCCTAGACCATCAGAATCTGTGCACTAGACCGCCAGTATATGTGCCTTAGACCATCAGAACCTGTGCCCTAGACCGTCAGTATATGTGCCTTAGACCATCAGACTCTTTGCCTTACCGTTATAATAGTTCGGACATAGTTTTTTCTTGTAACATTGTCATCATCGTGTCAGTCATACAAGACGTGCCGTTTGAACGTGAAGGAATGATCAATGATTGTTGTTAAGTCCGTTAAAATCGTTTTTTAATAGCTTCGGGTAATTATATCTGGAAGTTAATGGAAGAGTTATCTTTCTTTGTTATTACCATGCCACCATGGCAACAGGCGAGTGTAAATACTGTTTCAGTTTTCTTTGAAGAAGTAGTTTTCTATTATTCTTTTAAACCCCTAAAACAACGACAACAGCAGCGGTAACTACTGTAGCCTGATCATTATAAAAAGAGAAGCTGATGAAAAACATTCAATATTATTCCAGGTCTTGCAAAAATGTCACTGTTTTCAGAGTTGTGCAGAGTATTCTACGCAAAGGGTGTTCCCTACTACGGCTGAAAGTGCTCGTTCCATTTTAGCATCTTTGCTAATATTTGAATAGCGTATCTCATAATAGATGTTCGATATGAAGACTTCACAATCCCTTGTTCAATGTTTACACCCTAAACCAAGCCTCAGATCCCAAATATTCACCTGTATTCTTGCCCAGGCGGCACTGAGATCAAACGTATTGGCGGTTCTCGCTATCCAACATCAAAGGAAGCCGAGGAATCCAAGGTAAATCGATCGATTGAATAAATATTAGGTAGCTAGTTTAATTTCTGTGTTCAATTAAGGTAGCATCACGCTGTAAAGCTTGCATCTTTGGTGAGATATGCTCTGTCTCTTATGGTTCTCCCTAATTGAGTGCCACAACATCATCGGTATCGACAGTGCACTTGTTACAACCGATTTATTGATGGATGGAAAAATGATAGCATATCATGCTATTATTCCTTTATGATATGCCAAAAGATTATCAATAGATGGTAATCAAACATGGATCCGTTTGTGATGAAAGTTAACAGAACTTTGAAATAATATTCTCTATTAACAGAAAGGACGTGCCCTCTGGTGCCCTCGTGTGTTTTCTGATTTCTTGTCCACACATATTTGCACATGCATATTTATAGATGGTAACTAGCCAGATTTATTATTTTAATATCCAATTTTAACCCCCGTTAATATAGGTGATAAGATCGTCCGGTGTGGACTATATCCTCCTGATGGATCGTAAGTGAGAAATCCCCCATGGTAGGTCTCCGGGCGGCCAAATAACCAATATGAGTTGACATGAAACCAGAAACGTTGGTGCTTGGATTTTACAAACAAAACTAAAATGATTGATGTCCTGAAAACATTTTAGAGAAATAACTGCATGTCTTGAAGCAGGGATGATGGTAATGGAATGTTCTCAGATCTTTGTTTAGCGGGTCGAGAACTAAGATCTGATTTTAATTAGATTAATGTACTTTGCCACTTTTATGTGTTAATTGTTTACAGTAGGAATTAATATGAAATATAACCTTTAAGCCAAAGGCGATCTTTGCAAGTGAACAAAATTGCAGGTCATATTCACAGATAAATTAAATCTTATTCAGGTTAAAGCAATTTACACTGACATCTGCAATATATTATTACTATTGACCCGGGTCGTCTAATTTTTATAGCATCACTATGTCTGAGTCTTCTGACCATGCATGAGTGGTTTCTCCTTGATTCAGTGTTATCCGTTTAGTCACAGACCCAGATAATGTTAGTGAAATAACATAGTTTGACAATATAGAGTGAGTGAGTTGATATTTAACGTCACATCTGCAATATTACAGCCATATCGTGACGCAATATAGATATTAACAGCAGATAACAGAAGAAATGTCGTTAGAACTCATTGTAACTGAAATACTTCAAACCACAGTTTCTTATGCTTGTTGTGAACAGTGAAGTGTCTGTGGTGAAGTATCATGAATCTTATGCATGTCGTGAACGGTGAAGTGTCTATGTCGAATAGTTGTTTATTCTTATGCTTGTCGTGAACATTGAAGAGTCTGTGTTAAATCATCGTGAATCTTATGCTTGTTGTGAACAGTGAAGTGTCTATGTGGACTAATTGTTGATTCTTATGCTTGTCGTGAACAGTGAAGTGTCTGTGTTGAATCACCGTGAATGTTATGCTTGTTGTGAACAGTGAAGTGACTGTGTGGAATAATTGTTTACAACATTATGCTTGTGGGTCTTTTTAAGTGCTATGATCGGTTAATAAATGATGCAAAACAATTGTGTATTTTTGTTTTAATTTCGTGCATCCCTGTTCAGAGCCAAATGAATTGATTCTCATGCCTACTTTGTCTGACTAGCAAAGTCACTCATCCCTGACTATAGCTGGTAGTGGATGGAGCTCCTGCTATGGAGAAGTTAATGTCAATGACTCCATCCCTGGCGGTGAAGCAAAAGACGTTAAAAGATGAGACGTGGTTGTTGGAACCGAGACCGAGAGATTTAAGTGAGATGAACAAACAATTGCTTTCCCCCTTACGGTCGAACCCCGTTCTCTCGAACTCCAACCGTGTTTCTATCCGTTTCATGTCTATGATGTTTCACGCTGTATGGTGTAAAGGCTATTATAGGTTATACACGTTCTAACATTTGCTAAGTTAATTTCTACTTCTGTTAAGTCTATGCTCATTGTTTCGAGAACTTGACACATCCAGTTCGGCACATCCGGGTTTAGTCGGGATAAATACAGCAAGTTTGTCGAGACTGGTCTTGAGTTCGACAATGTGGAATGTCAAGTCAAGTCAAGATGTTTTATTGAACTGAAGGCCCCCGGCCCATATACAAAACAACAGTAAAATATTATACTATCGGTGAATACGACACAGTTATAGAGATGGTGTAAGCAGGTATTTAACAAAGTAACGTCACGACACTATTAGATTCTTCCGCCGAGAAAGTGCATTATGAACAAATAGTGCAAACCTAAGAATTGTTTTTCCATCATTACAATTCAACAGAGATTTAAATGAATACAAATTTACTAAACGTGGGTGTGTCTGTGGGATATATGCTTCCCTCAAATCTGCATAAACAGCACAAACAAACAGTATATGGAATTCAACCCCCAATACAATTTTGACAGAAAGGACACTCTCATTGGCTTCGGAAAAGAACAATGTCGTCCAATGTTAAACATTATTTCAGACAATCCGAGACTAAATCGCGAATATGTAATGCACAGAGATTTGCATATTATCACATTTAAATACAATTCAGGTTCAATTAAGGATTTAGACCATCTAGACATGAAAGTTCTCCCGTGGTGATCCAAGGTGCAATATGTTCCCGGTACCTCATACTTGCCGCAAGAACAGTCTCAAAGGAGTATTGGGTGTTTTCATTTTCGCAAACACGTGGTAGCATAATCGAGTTTTAGGATCCGTTCATGTAATTTTCCCCGCTATTTTGCCCTTTACGCCCCTATGGAATATAATTTAATCTGTTTCGACGAATAATCGTTTGATGCACGAATGATTGGTTCATACTATCATGCATAACCTTTACTGACTGTTTGCTATCATATCCCGGCGATGGTGATCGGTGCTCATGCTATCAATCACCGTTTTGTTAGGCCAAGACTCGAAAACCTATTGCCGGTCATGATAGATGTGTAATATTGCCTACTGCAGCTTTAATAATATTCACCACTCACGAACTCACTGCAGTGCGTGACGCTAGTCTTGGCAATCAGAAGTGCAGCCTATGGTCACTGTGTGGAGAGGTTATTGACTTTCGTGTGAAGTGGAATGAGTCTTGGAAGAACACCCTAAGAGTTTGCTTTGTTAAAAAATACAATTAACGTTAATCATTGAAGTGCAATTACACAAATGCCCAAGAATTGACTTCTGGGACCTAATTCGTAATTTAAAGTAAAAAAACCAACCCTTTACATGGGTTGTTATCTTTGTTTGCCGAACTGTGGCCCTGTAGGCTTGTCGAACTTTGCACAAATTGAATCCGACAAATTTCCTGAGGTAACTGGCAAACATTATACTATTTAAATTGTAATTTCCAAACAACTGTGTTTGTTCAGTTTCTTGGAATGACTTCGTTACGATTCTATGCATTTACAATCAAATTAAATTTAAGTTGCGTGTCAACAACTCCCTAACTCATGGGTTCATGAATACAAAGAATGTCTTTATTTTTCATGTTTTGCAAATGAGTTTCTTAAAAATCCTACTTATCTTTCCATTATCGAACACAACACATTCTTTTCACAGTTGTAAGTGTATTCAGCAGTTTAACTTACTTGAAACCACTACACAAAACAAGTGTATTATTTGCTTGATAAATCTAAATTTAAGTCCAAAAATACCTTTTACTAAAGTAAGACAATCCAACAAAACGTAATTGAGTTTAGTTTTCTCAAACAGACAGATCCAAATTGGTCTGTTATTATTTCCACATCATTTGCTGCCTTGGCTACTCAAGGTCTATAGAAAGCGAAGGAGCGGATCTTTTCACGGCAGGGCGATTTATAACGTGACACCACTACACTGCTTTTTCGATCAGCAACGTTGATTTATTTTCAAGGTATACGTACGCAACTCGTTTCTCTGACACTGCCCTGAAGTTACGAAACCCTTGGGGATGCTACAATTTGAGACAGTTTCCTTTGGATGAAGCTTTCATTGATCGTGCTCGCCAAAAGTCCTGGGCATCGCTCAGTGATGAAGATGGCACCAGATACCTTGCAACGGTTCCATGCAAACTGCGAAAAATGCACTGAATGGGACCCAAGACATAGTTCAGACCAAAAGTGCTACAGATAAAATGATGTATTAGTTAGAAAGGTTTAAATCAAGTCGTTTCTAGACGATTCAGAGATAATAATGAAGGCTGATGCGCAGAAGAGATTGTTAGCTAAAGCTATTTTTTACAACGGGTTTTCACTTTCTGATACATGCATCAAGCAACAGTTCATAATAACTTTAAATATTTAATGATAAAATCATTTCACGTTTTTTTTCACGTTTTCATGTCGTTGTAAAGGCTTTAAACAGGTGATGCACTATGTGAGTTGAGAAATTGTCTTCACAGACACAACCAACTGATATCGTATCAAAGATCTAAGCTGTTATCAATTATCGAAAATGATTATTCCACCAATTTTATGAGTTTAGTTATTCATGTGTCAAACGCGTTATGATGTAAAAAAAAGGAAATGCCGAGATGGGTATGAATTATTGCACCAATCCTGATAAAATCTTCGCGCCACATCCAAGAAGCACTCTGCCGACCTCAGCTCACCATGATGATCGGGTCGTTGTGTTCTAATAGGTCATCAGATCACATAAGCTTTCTTTCCATGACCCGTGTCCTAGAACAATAGATCCTATTTCTTTTCCATGTATTAGTCAGTCCTAGACCATCTTCACAATCGGTGTCTCAGATGTTACTAAGACCTGGTCAATTAGATTCATGTTTCCCAGACCATCAGACCATCTGAGTGTATGTCCTAGTTCATCGCAACTTGTCCATCAAACCATCAGAAATGTATCCTGCACCGTCAGACCAGTTTGCCGAGTTTCCAAGATCATCGTAATGTGTGTCCTAGACCATCACAATCTGTGCCCTAGACTACCAGAATCTGTGCCCTAGACCATCAAACTCTGTGCCCTAGACCATCAGACTCCGTGCCCTAGACCATCAGACTCTGTGCCCTAGACCATCAGAATCTGTGCCCTAGACCACCAGACCTTTTGCCCTAGACTATTAGACTCTGTGTCCTAGACCATCAGACTCTGTGTCCTAGACCATCACACTCTGTGCCCTAGACCATCAGACTCTGTGCCCTAGACCCCCAGACTCTGTGCCCAAGACCACAAGACTCTGTGCCCTAGACCATCAGAATCCGTGCCCTAGACCATCAGAATCTGTGTCCTAGACTATCAGACTCTGTGCCCTAGACCCCCAGACTCTGTGCCCAAGACCACAAAACTCTGTGCCCTAGACCCCCAGACTCTGTGCCCAAGACCACAAGACTCTGTGCCCTAGACCATCAGAATCCGTGCCCTAGACCATCAGAATCTGTGTCCTAGACTATCAGACTCTGTGCCCGAGACCACCAGACTCTGTATCCTAGACCACCAGACTCTGTGCCCTAGTCCACCAAACTCTGTGCCCTAGACCACCAGACTCTGTGCCCTAGACCACTAGACTCTGTGCCCTAGACCCCCAGACTCTCTGCCTTAGACCACCAGACTCTGTGCCCTAGACCATCAAACTCTGTGCCCAAGACCATCAAACTCTGTGTCCTATACCATCAGACTCTGTGCCCTAGACCATCAGAATCTATGCCCTAGACCACCAGAATCTGTGCCCTAGACCACCAGACTTTTTTTTGCCCTAGACTATTAGACTGTGCCCTAGACCATCAGAAGCTGTGCCCTAGACCATCAAACTCTGTGCCCAAGACCATCAAACTCTGTGCCCTATACCATCAGACTCTGTGCCCTAGACCATCAGAATCTGTGCCCTAGACCACCAGACTTTTTGCCCTAGACTATTAGACTCTGTGCCCTAGACCATCAGACACTGTGCCCGAGACCACCAGACTCTGTGCCCTAGACCATCAGACTCTGTGCCCGAGACCACCAGACTCTGTGCCCGAGACCACCAGACTCTGTGCCCGAGACCATCATGAGACTCTGTGCCCTAGACCATCAGACTCTGTGCCCGAGACCACCAGACTCATTGTCCTAGACCATCAGACTCTGTGCCATAGACCATCAGACCCTGTACCATAGACCATCAGACTCCGTGCCATAGACCATCAGAATCTGTGCCCTAGACCATCAGACTCTGTGCCCTAGACCACCAGACTCTGTGCGCTAGACCATTAGACTCTGTGCCCTAGACCATCAGACTATGTGCCCTAGACCACCAGACTGTGCCCTAGACCATCAGAATCTGTGCCCTAGACCATCAGAATCTTTGCCCTAGACCATCAGACTCTGTGCCCTAGACCATCAGACTCTGTGCCTTAGACCATCAGAATCTGTGCCTTAGATCATGAGACCCTGTGCTCGAGGCCATCGGAATCTTTTGCCTTGTTTCGCCAACTTGCGAATCCTAGACCTTCATTTTGTGACGCGGATTGTTTTCACTAAAATACTTACAACCCTTTATGTGGACATTTGGATTTGAACCAAGGAACCTGTTTATGAAAATGCTCGTAGAAACGCAACCGACCAAATTTCTCTGGTATTCCATTTTTTTAAAGAAATGATGAAAAATCGGGGGAAATTGCTTCAAACGTTCTCTATCAAACCTATATGATTGCCACACTAAGAAATCTTTGGAAGTGCAGAGTTCGGAAAAACACTCCTTTTTTAGATTTCACCAGGCCACGTATAAGCGGAAATGAGAAAACTTCAATCCAACACTTCGCAGAGTGACGTCGCACGTCAACTCAACGTCAACAGAACACTGTATGGCTCTTATTGCGACGTTATCAACAGAACAACATGTCAGAGACCGGCTCGGTCGTGGCGGCCCCCTTTCGTGACAATCCCTCATCAAGATATATGGATTCGAGCCGCATCATCGACACAGGTTCCAGAGAGAACTCACACAGTCCGTACCTTCCCTGGCAATAGAGGCGTACCTGCGAGGACTGAGTGACAAATTCTACGCATCTGCAGCATGAGAGCGAAGAAGCCGACCAGACGACCAGAACGTGTACGCCCCTAGTGGTACAGACACCATATCCGTGGACAGCACGTCAGTTGAGAAGGGCTCTCTATACTGATGAGCCATGTGGCATTCGTCACAGATACGCTGGCAGGGCACGGCAATCCTTAAGCTGTACAAAACATTTTTTTTCTACCTTTCATTGACTTTGATGGAAAACGTTTGTACCCAGTGGGATTCGAAACCCGCACCGAAGGTTTACCAATGTCTTCTACAACGCCCAAATTAAAGAATGACTGTATTTTATAACCTTCAAGACTCATAGTTATTCCGTTTAGGAATGGGGATATATATGTTATATTTAGTATACATTTCAATATATTGAACGTAAGTGTCATTAAGAATCTTTACGTTACACATCATAGCAAAAAATCCCTTTCCATATTAAAATTAAGAAAGTTCTGTTTAAAAAAATTCTGTCTCCTTTTCACGATTCCGACTATATCATGGGCATAGTGGGGGCATGGGTGGCCCAGTCGTCTAAGGCGCCGCGATTCGCTGTGCAGAGTTGCGTCCCTTGGGCACGCCAGAAACCTATGATTGTGGGTTCGAATCCCGGTTGCTGTTAAATTACATTTAGTTTATTAACAGTATTCTCAATGGTAGTGTTTAAAGATCCGCCACATCTCCCCCCCCCCCCCCCCTTCTCTCTCTCTCTCTCTCTCTCTCTCTCTCTCTCTCTCTCTCTCTCTCTCTCTCTCTCTCTCTCTCTCTCTCTCTCTCTCTCTCTCTCTCTGCTCAGCGTCCCTTGGGCACGCCAGAAACCTATGATTGTGGGTTCGAATCCCGGTTCGTCCCGATTATGTTTCTAGGTTTGTCAGCACCATACCCGTGCTCGTGGGTTTCACCGAAGCGGTAAACGTCTGAGATCTGCATCACTTCGGGCTTTCCTCCCACATTAAGCTGACACCGCAATATAACTGGAATACTGTTAAAAGCGGCGTTAAGTCAAACTCACTCACTCACTCACTCACTCATGAACATAGTGATGATATCAGGTGTTCGCAATAAGGAGAGCGTATCCTGTCCCACTAGTGGCACCCGTCACAAACACATGCAAACTAGATGCAAGTTGATTGTTCACCTGAAAAAAATCACCGAAACATATGGTATCAGTCAAATGGAAATTGCAACAGACATACTTGTTGTCAATGATGCGTCAAATTTGAAATGTCCTTCAATGTCTACGATAAAGACTTTTGGCAGCTTTACGAAGGCCATGAATGTTGTAATTCTGATCAAATAACTTATGAGCAAAGATCATTTGACGTGCTTTAAAATCTTCGAACAAAGAGCATCCTCAAAAGTTGTGAAATGTGAACATTAGAGTCTGGATCTGCCGGAATATTGCTCGATATGAAGCTGACTATTGGAAGGTTGAAGTCATCCCTCTTGTCTTGTGTCTACAATACTTTTTGCCACTCTGAATCTTTATGCATAGATCTAAACATGATACAGATGGGGCGGGTTCACTGGTCTCTTTTATTTCTATTTCAGTGGGTAAATTAGTCTTAGTCTATTTGACCATATCATCGATATACCTGAAACTCAAGTAGAACCTCTTGGCCATGATTCCATTTTGATATTGCAAATACAAAAGGAAATTCCGATTCATATGCACAAGGAAACAGATCAAGGGGGGGGGGGGGGGGTTGGGAGTCCAGAGCATTGACCCGTTAAGATTCGGGGTAGAATAGGTCTTCAGCAACCCATGCTTGCCGTAAAAGGCGACTATGCTTGTCGTAAGAGTCGACTAACAGGATCGGGCGGTTGATGCATGTCATCGATCCCAATTGCGAGGATCGATGCTCATGATATTAATCACTGGATTGTCTGGTCCAGACTCGATTATTTACATAGACCGCCGTCATATAGCTGGAATATTGCTGAGTGCGGCGTTAAACAACAAACCAAACCAAAAACTCCAGCATGTCACATATTGCTTTCTCGGCAAATGTCTGATAACAGAATTTCATATTTGACAAATTGTCCTGTATTGCATCATCAGATAATTTTCATGGATTTCATGTATCAACCTCATTATTTAAACGTTTCCAAAAGATATTATTTAAATAGAACTTCATTACCTAATTTACACAATGACGTTGGTGCTTTGTTAATATTTATCAGAATTATTGTCATAAACAAAGCGAACGTTATCACGAGGAAGACTATTAAGAGTTAATAACAAAATGATAAATCCATTTTGTTTTCATAAAGTACGTCATCCTTACTTGAGTAGATGACGTCAGACAAGCGATATTTCACCTGCCCCAGTTGTTATGTAGGAGCATATCACTTTATTCTCAGGCCCTGTGACATTTAAATCGCGCAAACAATTTGGATAAGTCATCTCAGCCAGGCTTAAACCAATGCATTCAAGTGCTTTATGATTAATTCGCTATATTTTTACACACTGCCTTTTAGTCGTTAAAATGTATTCATTAATTACATAAGAGAAAAATATAGTGATATAGTGTGAGAATAGAGATGGCATTTCCATTGGAAACAGTGTGAATCTAATATTTTATCCCAAGGAAAAAAAGACGATATATCTTCACTAGACTTTCTGGAATATCATTTGACAAGTGTTGTAATAGGGAACATTCATGGGGAAAATGATAAAACGTTTCGTAATTTTAATTTTTTTGCCCTTATAATTGAAAAGCGTTGTTATTAATGTCCCTATTGTTAAAAGTTGCTAAAAACTCACTCTCTCATAGAACAGGGTCGTACGTTATGCAATTATCGGTTGAATAATTGCTTGTTGTTTAACGTCTCAATCGGAAATATTCCAGCTATATGACGGCGGTCTGTAAATAATCGAGTTTGGACCAGACAATCCTATGATTGACATCATGAGCATCGATCTACGCAATTGGGATACGAGCCTCTTCAGACCACATCGATATGATGAGGAGGGTGAAATGGTGCGCCTTCAGGAGAGACAACAAACATGGTTTCATATGCACGCTTTAAAGCTTACATAATTTCCATGATATATGAAAACATACATGTTTGACGTGTTGAATGTCACGTTACAATACCGTAACTTTCCACGCTGAGTTCGGATTAACGAGGTTCCATTACACACAGGTTGGTAAATTCCAAATCAGCTATGTTATAACAAAACGCGTCCTGACTTTAGGGGAAGTTCTGCGCAAAATTTTAATCAAATCTCTTGATTATTTCTTATAAATTCACCTTTATGTTATCAAGCATTCGTTTTTCAGATTGCTCTACTCGAAACAGTCATGGCGTCAATAGCGAGCGAAAATTCGAAGCAAATGCGTACAGAGCCTCCAACACATAAAGTAGAGAATCCTCCACCCCCGTGTCCTCCCTCTGTCACTATAGAGCACGTCCAAAAAATGAACGACTTTGTGGCAGAGAAGAAAGAGTGGAAATTAGCTCTCACTGCAGCACGTCACTTGAATCAAATGACAAGTGCCAACCACTAAATCATGTTGCAAGAAAAGAAGCTAAATTGATTCTAACAATTTGATGACGACAGCTGCTAAATTTGGAAAGAGAACCGCCAGACCATTGAATGCGTCAATACTCTCCGCCATGGGCACTGAATGGTGTTTCCAGCATTCTCCTGTAAGGTACTTGGTGAGTATTAGATATCAATAAAGTTGTCGATATTTGATACTCATGTCGAATACGTGGAACAGGGGCTAGGGACGGGGGCTGAGGCTTAGTAGAGGTCTTGACCCAAATGTTTTGAATCGTTTCATTCTGACAAGCATTAGTTATGGTATGGATTTATAGGGGAACAATCTGCATTCCGTGACAGAGGTTACATTTCTTTGGTTGTACGCCTTGTTATATCGACCTTTTTTAATAAATTATATGTTATACATTATATTAGAGTAATCTATTTCATAAGGCTGGATGTTCAAAATCTTGAACTATGGATCCAAAGTCAGAACTTTTCGAAATTAAGAAATAAAATTATAATGATCAGAATAACACATTTCAGTTACTAAACAATGTGTCCGAAGCGGAGCGAAAAGGGAATAACGTCAAATATATTTATAATGTACGGTGGCCCATAAGGGACATAGAGTCTGTTTTTCTATATTTTGATATTTCACTTACTTTTATCGTAACCTTTTGCAAATTAACAAGATTTGTCATACAAATATGTGATAAATCATGTATAAAGAAGATATTGAATCGCTGAAAAGTGAAGCGAAAATGTCAAAAACTAAAAGGAAAATACAGAAAACTATTTCCACCGCGGTGATAATATTCCAACCGCAGGGATAATATTTCTACCGCGTTGAAAACTATATCCACCGCGGTGATAATATTCCCACCGCGGTGGAAATAGTTTTCTGTATTTTCCTTTTAGTTTTTGACATTTTCGCTGTTGTTTTTGACATTTTCGTTTTTTTGTTGACATTTTCATTTTAGTTTTTGACATTTTCGCTTCACATTTCAGCGATTCAACAGCTACTTGAAAGTACATTTCCATGTTTTCGGTTGTTTTTATACATGATTTATCACATATTTGTATGACAAATTGTGTTAATTTGCAAAAGGTTACGATGAAAGTAAGTGAAATATCAAAATATTGAAAAACAGAATCCATGTCCTTTATGGGCCACGGTAATAATGTGTAATAAACCGCAAAAGCACAAAATATAGAATAGAGTCAAACCAATGCGGTAACTGTATGGCGTTGAGATCCGTATAGTTTCAATAGTTTCAAGAGCAATATTTCAAAGGTAACACTACACGATATTCCTCTTGGAGCAAATCAGTAGTCCTTTGTCCTTGTACAAGGGGAGATCACTCTCAATCTTAACAATGGCTGTGGACGCGAAGAGGCATGTGCCAATATCATGTTTGTGGTTAGTATTTTCCAGAATGTGGGTAATTAATTATTAAAATATTATAGGTCATTGCAAAGCAGTGTATAAAGGAATTAAACGGAATTAAGATGTGCAAGAGGGGCGACGGGGTAGCCTAGTGGTCATATAGTATTCGCTCGTCACGCCAAAGGCCCTGGTTCCACTACCCACATGGGTATAATTTGAGTGAAGCCTATTTCTGGTGTTCATCGCCACGATATGGTTGGAGTATTGCTAAAAGCCCATACTCATCCACCCAAGTCAAAGGAAACAAGACATTAACACGTAATCCTGGTTGTACTCTTTCTTATCATAATCATCACCAGCAGTCATATAGTCCAAAGCGTTGCCTTGGTAACCGTCAGATCCTACTCGTGTCTTTTGGCCAACGCTAAATAGTAAGGGTGAAGTGTGAGTGCTCAAATAAGGACTGAGTGCTCTCTTTCGGTTCCGTTATTCTTTTCTTCTCAATCTGTCGACACTTTTTAAAGAAAAAAAATCCAATGTCGATCAAGCTCCTCACAGCGATAGTATGTTCCCGGAGCTCTCTATACTATCGCTGCCACCAGTCAAAACTCCCCACTGTGAATAGGTGGCCACAACCATGCTTGGAGTTGAACTCGCAACCGAATGACCGTTATGTTTACAAACAAGTGACGACTGTCGTGACGCCGAATACACTTATCGCTGCTAAATTACTTTCTTCGTTTGTCAATTTGAATTTCTGTTTCATTAAAACTATCGTGTTATTGATATAGTAAGAATGTAAGGGAGAAGTTGGTTGATTATCTGATTATCAAAACAACAAAGTAAATTCATCTGGAAAACATGGTCAGTCGTAAACCTTTTCAAATTGAAATATGATGGCATTTCCAAAGACATAAACAAAAGTATAAACGTTACTACATATGGGGTTGGAGGGCAAATTTCAAGATTTTGAAATGGCCGCGCCCACACTGGTGGCAGCGATGTTACTGAGAGTGTAACGAAGGTGTCACGCGCTGGGAAGGAGCTTGAATGTCGATATGGGAAGGGAGGTAACTCTTGACATGACATTCAAAGAAACACAAAGGTATTTTGGTCCGCGACAGACATGTTTTTGGTAACTGCTTCAAGACATACAAGTGTTTTATCTGAAAAAAGGGACGCAAAACAATTATTTTGAGTCCCACAACATATTTTTTTCAAGACGTCCAGTGAATACTTTATTTTTTAATATACCCGAGGCAAAACTATTTTCTCAGGTATTTTCAATTTCATCGTACCAGCAGTATCGTTAGGAGAGCACTCTTAAAGATTCTTTTTGTACTTTCATTTACATTTCGACTTTTATATATACTGAACCACAAAAAAGACGTCACCCCAAGAAACATTGCATGAAAAGTTGTCATTTGAATATCTGGGTAATTTTTGTCAAAGTTTCTAACATTATCATTATCTTGTCCGAAAAACTGAAATTTGATGATAAAAAAACAAAGCAGATGACAATAAAACCGATCGCCCAAACGCATCACGACAACGGCCATGGTAACCCGATGCACGTGAGTTCCGTGCAAATTGAAATGCACATGCGTTCCCACATTTCTTGCCCTGTAAAAATCCACCCAGATCGGATAACATTCATTCGTTATTGAATTGTTACCACATGCCAAGATTGACAAGAATTCAGCGACACCAAGCCCTTGGACGATTGCAAGCTGGACAAACCGCCCGGCAAGTAGCCAATGCATTTCAAGTCCACGTAAGGACCATATACAGGCTCCGGCAACGGTACCAGACCACCAACACTACAGATGAATCCAATTTCAAATTTTAAATTTAAATCTCAGCGAAGACATCAATCTCAATAAAGTATATCATTTATAAGTGGTTCTTGGCGTTTATTAATCAGAAGCCTTGTGTGTCTTTATCAAAGTCCCATGTTCTTTAAAATGTGTAAATCAGAATAAACAGTAAATTACGGTAAGTCAAACCTTGTTTGCCCGAAAACCCCGCCTTTCCGGACGGTGCATATATACTACTCATAAAACAAGTTAAAGAACATCCGATTCTTTCATATTAGTTTTGTTAATATGTCAGTCATTTTTTCGGGTAGTAGACGGAACACAGTAGATCCTTCCACGAATGAAAATTGTTATTCCGGAAAAACTGGAAAGCGACGTGAATTGTTGCCCATGCTATCAACCACTGGTTTGCTTCGACTATAAATATACTTAGTGGTTTGTTGGTTTGTACGCCGTACTCGGCTATAAGACGGCAGTCTGTAAACAATCGAGTCTGGACCAGACAATCCAGTGATTGATATCATGAGCATCGATCCACGCAATTGGGATCGATGACGTGCATCTACCACGTCAGCGACCCTGACCACCCGATCCCGTTAGTCGCCTCTTACGACAAGCATAGTCGCCTTTTACGGCAAGCATGGGTTGCTGAAGACCTGTCCAACCCCTGATCGAACCAAGTTTTGAAATCACTGACATTTATAAAAGCCAAAAAAATAATGCAAGGCATTAAGTCCACGAGTTCCACAAAGGACATTTACCATGAGTCTCCCAACGCAGCTTAATCAGATTTATAACTGTTTTTAATATTCCTGATACGAGAACGCGTTTAGGTTCAATATTCTGATAACAGAAAGATCGAAGTCCGCGCACCTAAGCGCCATCACTTATACAGAGTCCATTTCCTTGCAATCAAACCAGATGGAAAATGCAAAATCAGAAAAATGTAATCAAGTCTTGAAGTGCTGCGTACCCTTGACAATGGTGTTCTTGCACTCAAACCTACTTCAACTGACGGGGAGGTTTTGATACGTCTGGGTCGGCACGCAGAAGCTTAGCTGATTTTTCTACCCGCTATTATAATAATCTCAAAAATTTCGCACATATTCATCGTTTAATCATCTTTCTGTCGCGACTATCTGCAAGTATACAATATTCTCAAAAGAATACATTTCACACTTGAGTGCTGTGAATTCGAAGCAATTATTCTTTCGACGTCAGAGTCACGCAACTCTGACAAAAAACGAAATCGCGGAAGATTAATGTTCATTTTTATTCTAAAGATATCCTCTTTTATGAGGTGAAATAAACTGATAAAGCAAGATCTCTAATAAAAATATTGGAACTGCTAACAAGCCCTACTGCTCAACCGCCTAAGCAAGAAACAGCACAGCTTCAGCTGACGAGGTGAATGTCGGCATCCTAAGCGACCAGATGGATAGTTCTTCATCGAAGCATGAGCGTCATCTGGGTGGAAGAATTACTCAAAGGATCGCTGATTAACCTCCGAAGTGAGAGTGTTATTTCTATCAATCAGTTTGAAAGGCACCTGTCAGTGTGAGTTATGGACAAGCTGGTAAGTGAGATAATGAGCATTATTTATTATTCTGAAGTATGTAGTATCTTTTATTGGGATGCAACAAATGATGTAGGAAGCGATGAAGCATGGAGAAGTGGCATTGTCGCGGTGGATAAAGACGGGTGGATTGGTGATACATTCTCCCGGAAACTAAAGTAATCGACATGCTTCGAATGACGTGTAGCAACTATTCATTATCCGGTGGCTATATAGGTCAAAGTGTCATGGACATAAATCCCTGATGATGATGCTTCGGCGTTGAAGTTTATTAGAAAAGCATCGAGACAATTGTACGTGACGCCACTCAGGTGATTATATCGACCGATGAAAGGCTGCGGAGGAGGTGAGGTGAGGTGAAATGGGGTTTAACGTCGCGTCCAAGATTATTGCACTTATATAGCGACGTGCATGTACGTGTGTGTGTTTGTGTGGCTGCTTGTACTAGTCCGGACTGATGCCGATTTATAGTGCTAGCTCACTGAGATACCATGCCGCAGTTTAACATGAATACCCCACTCAGACACAGTATACTGACTCCGAGCCGACCAGTCCTTGATTTAGCCCCTTGATGCCGAGCGCCAGACAGGGTAACAACAAGTACCAACTTTTAACGCCTTTTGGTATGACGTGGTCGGGGATCGAACCCCGGACCTTCCGCTCTCCGGGCGGACGCTCTACCACTAGACCACGGAGGCGGTCGGCTGCGGAGGAGGACAGAGAAGCCATTGCACATCATTTTAACTCTAGTTTCTTTTCTTTTTATGATATGATCACTTATTGCTAAGAAATTACGTCATGGTATTTTTGTGACAATGACATAGACTATAAGATTGCAATAGATTTGTCCTCTTTTCCAGATTGTGACCGTTGAAAATGCATGCATTTGAGTTTCTAGGTTGTTGGATTTTAGTCATATGTAATTGAAGTTTTTGAAGTTTTTGTCCAAAGCGACAAAATTCATTCCATTAGCATAAGAAACATGCTGAAAGCGGTGAGGTGAGGTGAGGTGAGGTGAGGTGAGTTGAGGTGAGGTGAGGTGAAATTGGGTTTTACGTCGCGTTCAAGATTATTGCTCTTATATAGCGACATGTGTGTGTGTGTGTGTGTGTGTGTGTGTGTGTGTGTCTGAATACCCCATTCAGACACAGTATACTGACTCCGAGCCGACCAGTCCTTGTTTTAGCCCCTTAATACCGACCGCCAGGCAGGGTAACAACAAGTACCATCCTTTAACGCCGTTTGGTATGACGGGGCCGAGTATCGATCCCCGGACCTTCCGCTCTCCCACGAGAATTCATTGTACGATTCCGATTTTCATATTTATATTCATGAATATCATGAGCAGATGTGTATGAATCACTATCAGCTAGTGCTTACACCGGATGTTTCCGAAAATGTGAACGTAAACTTTCGTGCCCCACCGGTGGCATCCTTCACAAACACATGCAAAGGCAAGTCAAATGTTTACTTGACAAACCAAGTCAAAATAGGGAAATACATCGGGCATATCTTATTTCGCTAATGCGTCCTATTTAGAAATGTCCTCCACATGTCTACCACAAAGCTTTTTGAAAGCTTTACAGAGGCCTTGGTTGCTGTAATCGTGACACTGAACCCTATGGCGATAAGACCGCCTCCGTGGTCTAGTGTTAGAGCGTCCGCCCGGAGAGCGGAAGGTCTGGGGTTCGATCCCCGGCCGCGTCATACCAAAGACGTTAAAAGATGGTACTTGTTGTTACCCTGTCTGACGCTCGGCATTAAGGGGCTAAAACAAGGACTGGTTGGCTCGGAGTCAGTATACTGTGTCTGAGTGGGGTATTCATGTTGAACTGCGGCATGGTATCTCAGTGAGCTAGCACTGTAAATCGGCATCAGTCCGGACTAGTACAAGCAGCCACACAAACACACACATTTTATCTTCATGTCAAAAAGGACTTAATTTGAAAAAATATCCTAAAAAAATATCAATCTGTTTGGGAAATTCAAGCCGCCTCTTTTCCCCCGAAGGCACAATTGTCAGTTCCTGTGTTTACATGAAACAACATGTAACCATTATTCACCGCTTAATCAGTTTATTTAATTTGTTAACAAGATGTAGTGGTGAATGGGAGTCATTTAAACGCCGCTTCTGTAATATCTCAGCCATGGCGTGTGTCTTGGGACGATAGATAGTACGGGACGTCTGTACTCTTTATAGTTCTACTTGTATCTCGCGACCAAAACCATCAATACAAGTCATCCTGGACGTGTGGTGATTTCTTCATCAATACTTTGTGAATAGAAAACCCCATTAAACTAATGTTCTCCGTGTCACTACAACGACCGATATCAAATTCCTGTCTTCAGAGGCAAAAGGAAGTTAATGTTTACAAAAATGGCCGTGTTTGGGTCTAAAGGATGTGTTTCCCTCCTTGATTAATTCACTTCAGTGAGGACAAAGCAGCATGCTGTACCTAAGTGCGAAATTGGATCCACCGGAAGCATTCATAAAATTAAAAGCGCGGACGAATGTCCATTCTCGAACATACAGAAATAATTTAAACACAATGTGAAAGATGTTGTGAGGGTGACAGAAATGTCATTAAAAAGACTTGAAATAATTAAAATCAATTCCACGAATATTAACTTTGTGTGTATATATGTGTCTGTCGATAGGACATGTATATTTAATTACCATGATAGTTAAGTATTAATGGTCTTTTCGCAGGGAACAGCACATGGGTGGTTGAAGCAGGGAATTTTTATTTTTGGACTCGACCACGGACGCATGTGTGTGAGTAATGAGATACTTTCTAAATTCTAAAGACCTGAAGGCTGTGATGTTGTCATAACTTTGACCGGAACTGACGTCAGTGGTTTGTACCTATGACCGGAAGTGACGTAAACGATGTAGAGTTATACATGTGACAGCAATAAGGTCGAGTTATATACCACTGCCACGAAGTGAGTGAGTGAGTGAGTGAGTGAAGGTGTCAGCGTCACATTGGCAATGTTTCAGCCACATCGTGACGGAGAGAAAGTGAAATCAATGACCCATGATTTATATCTATGACCCTCATTATGATGCTGACCTGAAGTGACATCAATAATAATAATAATATTTAGTATGGTTCGTAAAATTCAGGAAATGCATGGCAAATATGCGGACCTCGCTTTCGAAATGTCACGCTTGCACACCAAGTACCAAGTTGTCCGACTCCCCATTGTTCTCGGTGCCTTGGGTTTGGTACCTCCCAATCTGTTGACTGACAGTGGGAGAGTACCCGGGTTTGCTACCAGGAATACAGCCCTTCTGACAATCTGGGTAATGCAGAAGGCTGCAGTGATGGGGAGTCTACGAATTCTCCGAAAAGTTCTGGGTGGGTTTAACTAGGCAGCGCTTCCTGGGAGAAGTCCCATTCGCTGTCTGGGCTGCGTGTAGAGGGGGCAAGGGCCCTGAGCTGATGATGAGCCTAACCAGCCTGACTGTGCCAGAATCACCCAAACCCTCTTTGCTGCATTATTTATTTTTATATAATAATAATAATAATAATAATAATAATAATAATAATAATAATATTATTATTATTATTAATAATAATAATAATAATAATAATATTTTGTATACCTCTCAATGCTGTCATGGATACCATTTTTGTATGCATTGATGTTTACATCCATCGTTTTGTTTTAGTTTTGATTACACATTGCGTCTGGTTTATTTGTAAAACTATTTGGATTTAACCACAGATTAATAATCAAACTCAGGGCAAATCTGGGATACGAACCCAAAAATGACGGCGGCCTGTAAATACTCGAATCTGGACCAGACAATCCAGTGATTGTCAATGTGAGCAACTACCCATGCGGGGTACCAATGAACCAAGTCACTGAGGACCACCCGATCCATTTATTCGCTCCTAACGTTGGTTGGTTGGTTGGTTGGTTTGTTGTTTAACGCAGCACTCACCAACATTCCAGCTATATGACGGCGGTCTGTAAATAATCGAGTCTAATAGAATCTTTTCACCGACATGCAGGATAGTAGGCCCATCCGCGTTGTTATTGGCATAAATGTTTCATAACAATTGTTAATGCTTACGTATGTAGCATATACATATTAGATATCTTAACGCGATAAATCGCAAAGAACAATGAAGAACGAAGTGTGCTTAATTTCACGTTAAAACATTGTTCTTTCATGACGTCATTTCTGGAGAATCGATTTGCGCTCGCAACTTGATGACGTCGTATACTGGACGAGGTTATATTTGAGAGGGGGGTTTCTAGTGTGTGGTTCCCCACAGATGTAGCTAGGCAATGCAGATAAACGCGATGGCCGAACGATCGCATCCAAAAGCTGGAGAGATATGACAGTCGTCATTGGGAGAAAGGGTATAGGTAATCGATGTGAGGATTGTGAGAATATGCGGAAAATGCCCATCTGTGCATGAAATGGACTTGTCCGACATTGCCGAGGTCGGTGAGGTGTGGTGAGGTGAAATTGGGTTTAAGATTATTGCACGTATATAGCGGTGTGTGTGTGTGTGTGTGTGTGTGTGTGTGTGCGCTAGACCGGACTGATGCCGATTTATAGTGCTAGTTCACTGAGATACCGTGCCGCAGTTTAACATGATACCCCACTCAGACACAGTATACTGACTCCGAGCCGACCAGTCCTTTCTTTAACCCCTAAATGCCGAGCGCCAGACAGGGTACAACAAGTACCATCTTTTAACGTATTTTGGTATGACGCGGCCGGGGATCGAACCCCGGACCTTCCGCCCTCCGGGCGGACGCTCTACCACTAGACCACGGAGGCGGTCCGCCGAGGTCGGATTCTGTTGAGGGAGTCATTAATAAAATACGGGTAAATGTTTTTAAAGCTAGTACATTTCATCATAATCCTTTAATGGCTAATTGTGTAATTGCTAATTGCTAATTGTGTAAGACGGTTATTACAGGGGCGGTCGGGTAGCCTAGTGGTTAAAGCGTTCGCTCGTCATGCCGAAAACCCGGGTTTGATTCCCGACATGGATACAATGTGTGAAGCCAATTCTGTTGTCCCCCGCCTTGATATTGCTTAAAGAGGGTAAAACCATACTCACTCACTTTAACAGATGCATTTTCGAAATTCTTTTAAGAATACTTATATGACAATGATTGAAACATGTTGTGTTTCAACAGAAGAATGACTAAAACCACACGAATAGTTTTTTTAATATGTTTAAACCTTTTTTTCGTTGTATCCTGTACATCTGTACAACTAAATTCGTGGAACATCACGATTCTTGTATTATACATATGTTCTTTGTATTTCAAGTTTTATATGTAACCCGGAATAGGTTATAAATTAGTTTATTTGCTTTCATTTTGTTTTCAAAAATCTTTTCCAAAACGTTTTGTCAGTAAATATCATATTGGAATATACAAGTCAGTGTTTATATACTTAGATTTCAGAGGAAAATAGCAACTCCAAACAAACCCCTGTTCACGCAAGCTGTCTGCTTGAGATAATATTCAATATTTCCGTCTGGAACGAACGTTTATGCGATCATGCTCTGTCTCTTCAAGTTGCCTTGATAGCGATCTCCGACAACACGTGAAACCTCACTGGAGGATAAACAGCCCATAACTGCCGCACTGGGTTGATAAGTAAAATAAAACTCAATTCTAAACCAAGAAAAAATGTATCGATTGCCGATTGTCCTCCTCGTCATTAAGAGGTTTCTTAACTCCGAAGGCAGTGTCTTAACCTTACCTAAGGCAGTTCATTAACACTGTAAACATTAAAAGTCAACGCCACAGAAATAAAACCGGTTACCTAAATTAAGCCGCCTTGGCTTTTTAGAAAATTTTACCTTAACTAACCTCAAATTCTGACTCATTGCCAATATTTCGATGAGAATGGGGTGGTTGGATGATATGAACTACCGTGCAATTAAGCTCCAGTTGATGCCGATAGCATCATGTTTTGAAAGGTATTGCACAAAACGTAACAATCTCACCAATTATTTTGCATTAGAGGATTTTCAAAGCATAAAGTGCCCTATGATTGATGGTACGGTTCTCGTTAATCACACATCCCGTGATAAGCCGCGGATGAAGCTTGGTTGATGTGATGACCTCGTGATGCTGTGATTGAAGTGTCAGTTGGGAAGGAGTAGAGTGCGTAATGTGATGTCATTAATGTCGAAATGTTGTGATTGAGTTTATATTCTTTGAATATCCTTATCAATTGCAATAAGACTAAATTAAGCCATTGATTAGGGTTGATGTTTGAAGAATGCTTGGTTATGTCGAAATTGTGTGATTGATTTAAAAAAGTCTTTTGATAATTATTACATGTGTATTTTGACGCTTTCTCTGTCATGTCGTGTTGTTATAACAGTCTTACACACCTCGAAGGGAATTCGAAAAGATGTAGCGTAAATATTGTGAAAAAATGTATGGATGCTAATGTTGATTCATTTGAAACATGTTCCAAAAAAGCTTTAGAAATGTGAAGTGGAATCATGAAGACAAAACCCAAACCATTCCGTGCTATTGTTACACAGAAGATGGGTTTTGACAGGCTTAGACAGGTCCTAATGCTATTATATACTCACTGCTGTGAAATAGCTGGAATACCGCTGACCATGACGTAAAACATAGGCACAGCTGTCTCGTACCCTTTAGGCGCCGTAATTCGCTCTGCAGAGTTGTGCCCCTTAGACGTGACAGGATCACGAGTTCGAATTCCTGATTTCCCCCAATTATTGTTCCAATTGTTTGTCAGCACCATACCCGCTCTCCTGGATTCCGCCAAAATGTAAAACATCAACGACCTACGTCACCTTTGACTTTCCTCCAGCATCAAAAACCAACGAAACACTGTTCCATGCGTGTATAAATCCCAACTCCATCCCTCCCTAACATGAATGAAAAGGAACATTTTCCACATAACTGAACACAAAATTCACTGGAGACATGTCTTCACCTTCACCCTCTCAAAACAAAATATATTCGTTAAATATTCCCTCATATACGTTAACAACTGAATCTGACGATTGAATACCATAGCTTCAAAGTGAATTTGAGATGAATCGTTATTCATTCCAATTCGTTCCATCTCAACGATGGAAATAATTAAACTAACATTTACGGAAAAGTTTGAATGACAAATGTCAACCTAAATTTAGAACACCACATGCCATTAACTGTTGTTGAGAAACAACGACCGTTGCTCAAAACAAAACCAACCACGCGGTCAAGTAGGTGCAAACACCATGTTCCTTTCACTCAAAATGCGCCAAGGTGTAAAGGATATTTGCAGAATGCCATCAATGCTCACTAGTTGCCTCAGCCTTGAAGTAAACGCTTCACTTGTTGCTCCGCCGGCAACCGTTGTGTTTTCTCACGATATCATAAACATTATTGCGGGGAAAAGTAAGATGCTTCTCATTCCTCGGTTCTGTTTCGTGATGTCCCTCAGCAGAAGCAGAAGCAGCAGCAGCAGCAGCAGGTCGAAGTGCCAGAGGCGGTGTCGTTGATGGAATCTCTCCCATGCTGGCACTCTGTCCTTCATAACATGTCCTGGAGACTTAGAATAACATTACGTTTGGCTACCAAAATAAATATATTGTTCTTCGGAATCATTTCACCTTCAACAAACAAAGTGATTGTTTGATTATAATTATGTTACAGTTACTTTATTTAGAATTTCGCTACATTGCACACCTTTCCCCAAAATGGAATTCAGAAATAGATATCCGATTATTAATGGATCAATATAAATAAGCAAAAATGTAAAATGAACACTAGCCTGTTCAGGATATGTCATCATTTTTTTAAGCTCACGGCAAGAGATGTGATGCTGTTAAATTACATTTAGTTTATTAACAGTATTCTCAATGGTAGTGTTTAAAGATCCGCCACATCTCTCTCTCTGTCTCTCTGTCTCTCTCTCTCTCTCTCTCTCTCTCTCTCTCTCTCTCTCTGTCTCTCTCTCTCTCTCTCTCTGCTCAGCGTCCCTTGGGCACGCCAGAAACCTATGATTGTGGGTTCGAATCCCGGTTCGCCCCGATTATGTTTCTAGGTTTGTCAGCACCATACCCGTGCTCGTGGGTTTCACCGAAGTGGTAAACGTCTGAGACCTGCATCACTTCGGGCTTTCCTCCCACATTAAGCTGACACGCCGTGATATAACTGGAATACTGTTAAAAGCGGCGTTAAACCCAACTCACTCACTCACTCACTCACACTCTGCTCAGCATTAGTCAAGCGGCTGACTGTAATTATTCGAGTGATTGATATCATGAGTAACAAACGGATCCTAACACGGATAAGGGACCCAACTCTGGTCAAAGTCGCCAAAGACCGCTGGAGACCCATGCCGAAGGGAACAAAAAGCTAGGAGTTATTGTAACACACGGTATTTTGAGATGCTTGTCAGGGGATTGGACCACACAAGTTCCAGTGGCTAGTTGATGTTCCAAGAGGTTTGTTGACGCTTACAGTGCAGTACAGTACAGAACAGTTTATTTCTCCAAGGTGGTACAAGAACATGCAATACACTATACAACATATATTCAACGAGGATCAAGATGAGACACTTTTACGCCATGATGTAAACTATTCTAATACACAATGAATCTGGGCATTTTTTTTCAAAGTGGATATATTTTAACGTGATAATGTTTTATGTAATTCACACCGGGTACTAGTAATTTGGCCACGATTTTTTGGATATAAAGAAGTCGTTGTTGGAGAAGAGACAGTGAAACTCTCCAACATCAGCTGAATTGCATTTGTCTCCAGACACAGCCTTGTCTCAGTAACCCTCGACAAGACGGCATTGTGTGACTGGCGGATACTACCCTTAGAGTGAGTGAGTGAGTATGGTTTTACGCCGCTTTTAGCAATATTCCAGCAATATCACGGCGGGGGACACCAGAAATGGGCTTCACACATTGTACCCATGTCGGGAATCGAACCCGGGTCTTCGGCCTGACGAGCGAACGCATTAACAACTAGGCTACCCGACCGCCCCACCACCCTTAGAGCAGGACATACTTACCCAGGAGAACACCTGGTGTCATCACTGATTTTCGGTGATCCATTTATATGTTTTTTACCACTTTTGTACCTTTTACGCTCAATGGAACGTGTTTCGGGGGATAATCTGGCGTTGGCGTTTTATATTTAGTTACTTGGACTAATGAACCCTTTAGGGTATGAATGTCCTCGTGGCAAGGATCCCGCACTGATGATAGAATTTGACCCCTATAGGTGTTATTGAAAAACCTCATATATTTAAATCTAATTTCGTCATTTAGTTTAGCCCTTAAGTATCTTTAAACCCTTGAGGGACAAACATGTAATACTGTTAATACATCCTCCATTATGAGTTACGTTTTACTCCCGAAAATAGATTTTTATTAAAAAAAACGTCGTTTTGTATGAAATCGCAGCTGATTTTGACGCTGGACTCAATTGCATATCATATGCCAAAGTCTTGAATTATATCTCTCGTGATCTTTTACATCCTCATTTATAAAATAAAATAAAACATTTTTTTTCGAAATGGTAAATTTTCATTTAATTATATTTTTTCTTACTATTAATATTTTACATGATATGAGATAAAAAGACAACTTGATGGAATATGGTAGAAAAATGCCCATAGCAATCAAATGATATATTCATCTTGCATGCTCAGACCGGATATATACAGTCTGAATTACGGTCATCCGTCAGACCAGACAGTAGTGTGGCTATTATTCCCTGCCTATCAATACAAAACAGTCGTGGCACAAATGAAGATATATTATAACTAACAACACGTGACTGATGGGACTATAATGCAGCGTTTGCCTGTAATGAAAGAGCGGAAATACATGGATATAAAACGCAACCTTGTCAGACAGCATTGATTTGTCTATAGCGTATCCACTGATCTATGCTTGAATGGACACGTTAAACATCGTTTGTGTTTTGAAAGCCCCCCAAAAGCGTATTACAGAAGGCAATCTACTAGGATGTGTGGTGGGATCTCTATCTTATCCTACCACAGTCGCACAAGCATACGCGCACAAACTGGTTCTAAAAATGCCCACATAGCCACGTCTATTTATAATACAAAATGCTACCAATTTTGTTTCAAATACATGATTGTACAGAAGGAAATGATAGTTTTTTTCAAACACTTGCACTTGTTACTGAAGACTGACTACATACGTACATGTAACTGAGACCTTACTACATAAATACTTGTTACGGAGATCTTACTACAGACATACGTGTTACGGAGATCTTACTACAGAAATACTTGTTACGGAGAACTTACTACAGACATACGTGTTACGGAGAACTCATTACAGACATACGTGTTACGGAGAACTGACTACAGACATACGTGTTACGGAGAACTTACTACAGAAATACGTGTTACGGAGATCTTACTACAGAAATACTTGTTACGGAGAACTTACTACAGACATACGTGTTACCGAGAACTTACTCAAACATACGTGTCACTGAGACCTTACTACAGACATACGTGTTACGGAGAACTTACTACTGACAAACATGTCACTGAGACCTTACCACAGAAATACGTGTTACGGAGAACTTACTACAGACATACGTGTTACGGAGAACTTACTACAGACATACGTGTCACTGAGACCTTACTACAGACATATGTGTTACGGAGAACTTACTACAGAAATACGTGTTACGGAGAACTGACTACAGAAATACGTGTTACGGAGAACTTACTACAGACATACGTGTTAAGGAGATCTTACTACAGACAAACATGTCACTGAGACCTTACTCCAGAAATACGTGTTACGGAGAACTTACTACAGACATACGTGTCACTGAGACCTTACTACAGACATACGTGTTACGGAGAACTTACTACAGACAAACATGTCACTGAGACCTTACCACAGAAATACGTGTTACGGAGAACTTACTACAGACATACGTGTTACGGAGAACTTACTACAGAAATACGTGTTACGGAGAACTGACTACAGAAATACTTGTTACGGAGAACTTACTACAGACATACGTGTTACGGAGAACTTACTACAGACAAACATGTCACTGAGACCTTACTACAGAAATACGTGTTACGGAGAACTTACTACAGAAATTCGTGTTACGGAGAACTTACTACAGACATACGTGTTACGGAGAACTTACTACAGACATACGTTTTACGGAGAACTGACTACAGATATACATGTTACGGAGAACTTACTACAGACATATGTGTTACGGAGAAGTTACTACAGACATATGTGTTACGGAGAACTTACTACAGACATACGTGTAACTGAGAACTTACTACAGACATACGTGTTACCGAGAACTGACTACAGATATACGTGTTACCGAGAACTGACTACAGACATAGGTGTTACGGAGAACTTACTACAGACATACGTGTTACCGAGAACTGACTACAGACATACGTGTTACGGAGAACTGACTACAGACATACGTGTTACGGAGAACTTACTACAGACATATGTGTTACGGAGAACTTACTACAGACATATGTGTTACGGAGAACTTACTACAGACATACATGTTACGGAGAACTGACTACAGACATATGTGTTACGGAGAACTGACTACAGACAGACATGTTACCGAGAACTGACTACAGACATACATGTTACCGAGAACTGACTACAGACATACGTGTTACGGAGAACTGACTACAGACATACGTGTTACGGAGAACTTACTACAGACATACGTGTTACGGAGAACTGACTACAGACATAGGTGTTACGGAGAACTGACTACAGACATACGTGTAACTGAGAACTTACTACAGACATACGTGTTACCGAGAACTGACTACAGACATACATGTTACCGAGAACTGACTACAGACATACGTGTTACGGAGAACTTACTACAGACATACGTGTTACCGAGAACTGACTACAGACATACGTGTTACGGAGAATTGACTACAGACATACATGTTACGGAGAACTGACTACAGACATATGTGTTACGGAGAACTTACTACAGACATACATGTTACCGAGAACTGACTACAGACATACGTGTTACGGAGAACTGACTACAGACATAGGTGTTACGGAGAACTTACTACAGACATACATGTTACCGAGAACTGACTACAGACATACATGTTACCGAGAACTGACTACAGACATACGTGTTACGGAGAACTGACTACAGACATATGTGTTACGGAGAACTTACTACAGACATACATGTTACCGAGAACTGACTACAGACATACGTGTTACGGAGAACTGACTACAGACATAGGTGTTACGGAGAACTTACTACAGACATATGTGTTACGGAGAACTTACTACAGACATATGTGTTACGGAGAACTGACTACAGACATACATGTTACCGAGAACTGACTACAGACATACGTGTTACGGAGAACTGACTACAGACATAGGTGTTACGGAGAACTTACTACAGACATAGGTGTTACGGAGAACTTACTACAGACATATGTGTTACGGAGAACTGACTACAGACATACATGTTATGGAGAACTGACTCCAGACATATGTGTTACGGAGAACTTACTACAGACATACATGTTACGGAGAACTGACTACAGACATACGTGTTACCGAGAACTGACTACAGACATACATGTTATGGAGAACTGACTACAGACATATGTGTTACGGAGAACTGACTACAGACATACATGTTATGGAGAACTGACTCCAGACATATGTGTTACGGAGAACTTACTACAGACATACATGTTACGGAGAACTGACTACAGACATACGTGTTACCGAGAACTGACTACAGACATACATGTTATGGAGAACTGACTACAGACATATGTGTTACGGAGAACTGACTACAGACATACATGTTATGGAGAACTGACTCCAGACATATGTGTTACGGAGAACTTACTACAGACATACATGTTACGGAGAACTGACTACAGACATATGTGTTACGGAGAATTGACTACAGACATATGTGTTACGGAGAACTGACTACAGACATATGTGTTACGGAGAACTTACTACAGACATACATGTTACGGAGAACTGACTACAGACATATGTGTTACGGAGAACTGACTACAGACATACATGTTACGGAGAACTGACTACAGACATACGTGTTACGGAGAACTGACTACAGACATACGTGTAACTGAGAACTTACTACAGACATACATGTTACCGAGAACTGACTACAGACATAGGTGTTACCGAGAACTGACTACAGACATACATGTTACGGAGAACTGACTACAGACATACGTGTTACGGAGAACTTACTACAGACATACGTGTCACTGATACCTTACTACAGACATATGTGTTACGGAGAACTGACTACAGACATATGTGTTACGGAGAACTGACTACAGACAGACATGTTACCGAGATCTTACTACAGACATATGTGTTACGGAGAACTGACTACAGACATACATGTTACGGAGAACTGACTACAGACATACATGTTACGGAGAACTGACTACAGACATATGTGTTTCCGAGAACTGACTACAGACATATGTGTTATCGAGAACTTACTACAGACATACGTGTTACCGAGAACTTACTACATACATGTGTTACGGAGAACTTACTACAGACATGTGTTCCGGAGAACTTACTACAGACATGTGTTACCGAGAACTTACTACAGACATGTGTTACCGAGAACTTACTACAGACATGTGTTATGCAGAACGTACTACAGACATGTGTGACCGAGAACTTACTACAGACATGTGTTACGGAGAACTTACTACAGACGTGTTTTCCCGAGAACTTACTACATACATTAATATGCATGTCACTACAGACATACCGATCTTTCTTTTTATAGATTTCAATGATCTCATCCATCATAGAGACCCCTACGATATTAGCAAGCTGAGTTGTCTTATCAATCTTAGTAATCTTTGCAATCCTAGTCACTTTAACTCTCAGTAATCTGAGCGATCTGTTCGATCTTTGCAATGGTAGTGATCTTAGCGATTTTAATAAACTCAAGATCTCAGCGATGTTAACGATCAAGGATCTTTGCTGCCTTAGTGACATTACCGCTCATACTGATCTTAGCAATATTTATAATTTTAGCGAATTTCGAAATATTGTCGATTCTCACCATAGTGATCTAAACGATCTGAACACTACAAATCGCCTCCGTGGTCTAGTGGTAGAGCGTCCGCCCGGAGAGCGGAAGGTCCTGGTTTCGATCTCCGGCCGCGTCATACAAAATGACGTTAAAAGATGGTACTTGTTGTTACCCTGTCATACGCTCGGCATTAAGGGGCTAAAACAAGGACTGGTCAACTCGGAGTCAGTTTTGTGTGTCTGAGTGTGGGAGTTATGTATTCCTGTTAAACTGCGGCATGGTATCTCAGTCGGCTAGTACCATAAAATCGGCATTAGTTTGGACTAACACACACATACACACAAAAAAACCACACGCACACACACACGCATGAGGTGAAATGGGGTTCAACGTCGCGTTCAAGATTATTGCACTTATATAGCGGCATGCATGCACGTGTGTGTGTGTGGCAGGGTAACAACAACTACCATCTTTTAACCTCTATTTGTATGACGCGGACGGGGATCGTACTCCGGACCTTGCGCTCTCCACGCGGACGCTCTACCACTAGACCACGGAGGCGGTCCACGTACACGTGCAAGTCGCTATACGTGCAATAATCTTGGACGCCACGTTAACGCCATTTCACCTCACCTCACCTCTACGGTGGTGTGGGAATTCCGACGAGGAATTCTATATTTGCAGGGGGCACGGGTGGTCCAGTCGTCTAAGGCGCCGCGATTCGCACTGCAGACTTGCGTCCCTTGGGCACGCCAGAAACCTATGATTGTAGGTTCGAACCCCGATTATGTTTCTAGCTTTATCAGCACCATACCCGTGCTCGTAGGTTTCACCGAAGTGGTAAACTTCTTAGACCTGCATCACTTGGGGCTTTCCTCTAACATTAAGCTGACACGCCGTGATATAACTGGAATACTGTTAAAAGCAGCATTAAATCCAACTCACTCACTGTATGTGCGAAGGTTTATGCGGCCGTGGAAGATTTCCCTTACGCTGAACTACTTCCTATCTCAACACAACTCTCAGGGCATTACGTCCCATTGAAATTAGCGATCCTGACCGACACAAGGATGGTACAAGAAGCCTACAGACATTTCTGAAATATTTATGCAGACACGCCTAATCACTTTCTACAGACATGGACATTATAGGTAAAGGCTCATCACCAACTCTCTGTTCCCAAGTCTACGGTTATACGATTGTGTTTTCTTCATTTCCCCTTTCTCTTCAAAGCAGCCTGCGAACGGACAATTACATTGACAGACGCAAATCTGACCCGTGTTATGGACTTGTCCATGTCCATCCGACAAGCTTGACAGGCAGTGAGAAGCAGATCTAATGGACCTTCTTTGATGTTGTCTGTTCTGGGAGAAGAGAAACACAGAAATTCCACGGCCAGGGATTTAGGTGAACGTGTCTCGTTTTGCAATAAAACGAAAACGCTGAAGCGCAAAGGTCACGGCACAGCTGCTCCTTTTGTCTCACAGGTGAAACGGCACAGTTCGCATTGAAATGTATTGGTCATTTTCATGTGCGGGTAGCTCAGTGGTTAAAGCGTTCGCTCGTCACGCCGTAGACCCGGGTTCGGTTCCCGACATGAGTACAATGTGTGAAGCCCATTCCTGGTGTCCTAGGCGTGATATTGCTGGAATATAGCTAAAAACGGCGTAATACCATACTCTCTCACTCCAGCATATTCTGGGGCAAATTAATTTTGAATTTTTGAATTAATATTCGAAAAGTGGCGTGACGAGAGAACGCTTTAACCACTAACCGCTACCCCACCGCCCCAGAAAATGCTGGGAAATGATATTTCGACCTTAGCTTATGCAGAAAAGAACAATTGAAAACCGGAGTGAGTGAGTGAGTGAGGTTGGTTTAACGCCGCTTTTAACAGTATTCCAGTAATATCACGGCGTGTCAGCTTAATGTGGGAGGAAAGCCCGAAGTGATGCAGTTCTGAGACGTTTACCACTTGGATGAAACCCACGAGCACGGCTATGGTGCTGACAAACCTAGAAACATGATCGGGGCGAACCTGGATTCGAACCCACAATCATAGGTTTCTGGCGTGCCCAAGGGACGCAACTCTGCAGTGCGAGTCGCGGCGCCTTAGACGACTGGGCCACCCGTGCCCCCTTGAAAACTGGACATGGTAGGTGTCTTAACATGCGTTGATTTGCTTCTCCGTTCAGAGTTAATAAAAGCGACCAAACCCTGTCAATATTTATACGAAATCACTGCTAAAAGCAGACTATATCATGAGCATGTGTTTATGAATCACTATTAAAAAGTGATGACACCAGGTGTTCACGAAAAAGGTGACCTTATCCTTCCCACCAGTGGCACCAGTCAGAAACACACGCAAAGGCAAGTCAATATTTCAGTTGTTTCCCTGAAAAGGACAAGGGAATTGATACAAGTCAAATGGGCAATTTCAACGGACATAATTTTGGTCACTGATGAGTCCTTCTCATGTCTACCATAAAACCCTTTCCAAGCATTTTTAACACTGACAAAGTGTTAAGTCTTTAACAAAACTCCCAATCCTACCACCCCCTAATATAAAATGGTCGTCCCCTTGCTACATTATGCCAATTTTCTAAATCTGGACGTTTAAGGTTTTGATATTTCGTGCTCCGTTGTCAACTGTAGGGAAAAGAAACACTCCTTGTCATATCGTGATTTGATATTGGCGTAATGGACTGTGTAAACCAGGTCTTGTGTGGTCACGCGTTCATTGAGCATTGTTCTGACTGACACGACGTTTAACATATTAAACTGATTAAGACAATATTGCTAATGGTTTCTAGTTATTTCATGGTTGCCGCCTTGGATGCAATCGTAATGATTTTGATGATGTTCTTCAAAAGAAAATTAAATCAAACACTGGATTGTGATGTTTAATCTCCTTAAGTATACCCACGTGATGCTAGTTTGAAGCTGTGTGGAGTAATACGATGATTCGTTGAGTGGAACAACGTTCCTTTTCCGTAGTCCAGTTGTTGGAGCGTCCGCCCGGAGAGCGGAAAGGTCAGGGTTCTACCCCCGCCCCGTCTTACCAAAAGTGCATGGCAGTATCAGATAGGTGGAATATTAAGAATATTACGTGGTCAGTGCACTCCGTAACTAACGAATAGTTGTAAATAATACACCACGCATTTGGCAGATTTAGATCATAGCTCCAATATTAGGTAACTAACGCATTCTACAGAAGGCCAGAGTCCCTACATATACGTCCAGTGGTAGATACTTCACTCTGCCACGAAGAAAGACTCCAAGGGATAAGCAGCCTTCTCTCTGTTTTAAGGACCGCCTCCGTGGTCTAGTTGTAGAGCGTCCGCCCGGAGAGCGGAAGGTCCGGGGTTCGATGCCCGGCCGCGTCATACCAAAAGACGTTAAAAGTTGGTACTTGTTGTTACCCTGTCTGGCGCTCGACATTAAGGGGCTTAAACAAGGACTGGTCGGCTCGGAGTCAGTATACTGTGTCTGAGGGGGGTATTCATGTTAAACTGCGGCTTTGTATCTCAGTGAGCTAGCACTATAAATCGGCATCAGTCCAGTCTAGTACAAGCAGCCACACACACATACACGTGCATGCACGTCGCTATATAAGTGCAATAATCTTGGACGCGACGTTAAACCCAATTTCACCTCACCTCACCTCTCTGTTTTAAGGTGATAGCCGAGTTATCAGCTCTATAAAGTTCATTCCCCTTCTATCTTGGAGGGGCAGTCGGGTAGCCTAGTGGTTAAAGCGTTCGCTCGTCACGCCGAAGACCCGGGTTCGAATCCCGACATGGGTACAATGTGTGAAGCCCATTTGTGGTGTCCCCCGCCGTGATATTGCAGGAACATTGCTAAAAGCGGCGTAAAACCATACTCACTCCCTCACTTTCTTGGACATTGTGACGTAGCAAACGGGACCCCGCTCAGACAAGCCAAACGGTCGCCAAAGCAATCTACGTCACAAGCACAAGGAAAGATATAACTTCGACACCTTACCCTGAGGCTTTTGCACATTTCGGAACAGCATGTCTGTCTCTTTCAGCCATTTCTTGCTGCGCAACAGTTTCTGAAGTAGGAGAGTGTTGATATAATATTATGACACCTCCTTTACGAGGTGTTAATATTGTTTAGCTGGGCATGCCCCCGTTGCTTAATTAACCCTAAATCGGTCGTAAAAACGCCACATTTTTCGTAACGGAGAATCAAGCGATCCCCCGAGTGTTTGGAGAACGTTTTTCCATCTTAGTAAATATGCCACTGTTCCGTTTGTTTATAGCTCTTTAAACACCAAGAGCTGTTTTTCATATACGTACATGCCTAACTCACATGCTAATGAAGCAACTGGCATACGTTAAGTGACGTTTTATTGTATCGGCCCCATGAGGCTGCTGAAGATACACGTGCATTTCCAATCTGCTAATTGGTGAGCGATTTGGTGAGAAAATTTACTTTTTCTTCCTGAAAAAACAGTTTGTCCGGATGTTATATTGGAATATTCGGTATATTTAGTAGTTTTGCTTACTTTAGTTAAGGGAATTTGCTATTATGTGATGTGATATCGCTCAATAACGGTCAAATTGCAAATTCCTTTACACCTGAACTAGAACACTATCTGAAATGCTGGATTTCCTCATACTTAACATCTACGTAAAAATGGGGATAAGACATTTAGGCAAGCAGGCATCCCCATCAGCACAATTGGTCTCCCCTTCTTGCGGATCAGTTTCTTTATGGATATGAACCGGTCTTTCTGTTTGGATTGGCAAAGTCAAAACAAGGTAATTTGGCCTTAAGCTTCATGTATATCGATGAGCTGATATCTTTCTGTAATTCCATTCCACTGATTTACCCACCTGAACTAGAAATAAAGGAGACCAGTGAGACCGCCTCATTTGTTTCATATTTAAATCCATGCGTAAAGGTTCAGAGTGACAAAAATATCTCAACAAAACTGTATGCCAAGAGTCCTTAAACTTTCCAATAGTCAACTTTCTCTTTATTAAGGCTAATATTCCAGCAGCTCCAGCCTTTGGTGTTTACATTTCACATCTTTTGTGTTACAATGTATCTTGTACTTTCTTTCTTTTTCTTTTTTTTAGATTTAAAAAGTTTAGTTTAGTCCTTCCGGTCGTTCCGGTGATATATAGCTGCAGCTGTCGATGCCTTGTCGTGCCTGTATCGATCTGACATAACTCCACAATACTCCACGCGTGTGGATTGCACGACGTGTGCAAGGACATTAGCTGTTAGCGTTATTGATTGACAGGTGTTTTATTCCTTTGTAATTATGTATATCAGATGAATCCGTGATTACAAGAAATTACCTTTTTTAAATGTTACGGATTTCCGCCAGAAACCAGGTGTTACAGAACCAAGCAAGTTATTGCCGTGCATGTAACATAGATTGCCGGATGGTCGCTCCAGTGTTAATGTAACATTGTATGATGAGTGAGTGAGTTGGGTTTAACGCCGCTTTTAACAGTATTCCAGTCATATCACGGCGTCAGCTTAATGTGGGAGGAAAGCCCCACGTGATGCAGGTCAAAGACGTTTACCACTTCGGTGAAACCCACAAGGACGGGTTGGGTGTTGACAAACCTAGAAACATAATCGGGGCAAACCGGGATTCGAACCCACAATCACAGGTTTCTGGCGGGCACAAGGGACGCAACTCTGCACAGCGAATCGCGGCGCCTTAGACGACTGGGCCACCCGTACCCCTCGGAATGATGACAATGTCAAGCGTCTACAGTCTCTTTCAACAGGGAACAGTCGTTTTCTATAAAATGTTTGTAAGACATTTTAAAGGAAATGTACATAACAATTACAGTCCTGGCACATAATGTTGTGTTTAACCCTTTATCTCCCGTTTTTACTCATTCTCCGTCTTGCGCCTAATTCTCTCGCATTCTTTTCTGTCCCGTTCTCTCGCTCATTCACGTACTCTCTCTCGTTCTTTCGCCTTCATTCGACCCCATGCCCCGTGGTCTCTCATTATCTCCGTTTCTGTCTATCTCCTTAAGACCACTTCGATCCCCAGCCGCGGCATACCCAAAAGATGGTACTTGTTGTTACCCTGCCTGGCGCTCGGCAATACTGTGTCTAAGTGGATATACATGTTAAAGGCCCGTGAAGATCCGGGGTAGAAAAGGTCTTCAGCAACCCATGATTGCTGTAAAAGAGGCGACTAACGGGATCACGTGGTCAGGCTCGCTGACTTGGTTGATGCATGTCATCGTTGATCGATGCTCATGTTGTCAATCACTGGATTGTCTGGTCCAGACTCGATTATTTACAGACCGCCGTCATATAGCTGAAATATTGCTGAGTGCGGCGTTAAACAAGAAACAAACAAAACAAACTTTTAAAACTGCGGCATGGTATTTCACGGGTGAGCAATAGAAAACTGGCATTACTCCGAACTAGTACAAGAAGCCCCACACACGTGCATGAACGTCGATGTGTTAGAGCAACAATCCTGAACGCAACATTAAACCCAAAATGCACCTCATCTCACCCCTCAACATCATCCTGGCTCGCCCATCATCCCGCTTCTATTCTGAACCCGTGTCTTTATCAAGACATCAGGCATCAATATAACGATGGAAGGTTCAACCTCACTTGTAACCAGAATGCTTCTTCGGCTTCCGTAAACAACAATAAACGACGCCTCTTACACTTTGCAAGCACCCAGTTTATTAGCAGAGAGCGTCAAACAACATATCAGACGCCATCGTGGTTTTTAATCTGAAAACATGTCGGCAGACATTCCTTTTCCCCTCGCGGCGCCGCTATCAGCCTCATCACATCTGCCTACATGATGGTTGGCTTTGTAAGAACATGTATACATCTTGCTTATCGCCTGTAATCGTGATCAGCGCAGCCGCCGTAACCCGATGGTAACTCACCCGTCCCAGGAACAACCTGGCTGACCCCGAATTACAATCACCTCCCTTCTGTGGTTACTGATATCCCCATAAACATCCAAAGTTGTTAAGTATTGTCTTGTTATCTCAGACGTGTGGTATCCTGACTACCACCCTCCCCACTCCAACACATAGTTAATCCCCACCCCACAATCTGACCCCCCAACCACACCCTGACCCCGCCCACCTTCACTGCCTCCCCCTTATCCCCATCTATCGTGTTTACACTACACTAACAACCCACACATCAACGTGAGAGGAGATAAGACGGCCAAGTCTCTACACTATCTTACTATCACTCTACAAGGCAGGTTTGGCACTCGCAATGTGTGAAGGTGTCAGTCATTGATTGAAGATTGCATCTGGTTCCAGCATGACCCATCCAGCATAACACACGTTTCCAGCCATGAAGGCTGCGAGAGGTAAATTGTCATTTTGTTTTGACTGCTAACTGTGTTTTCTACCACATGTATATTAATAATAATGATAACGAACAACAACACACACAATCAGGCCATGAAGACACATAATCAGGACACGAAGACACAACAAGGAAACGAAGACACAATCAGCACACGAAGACACGCAATGAGGACACGAAGACACGCAATGAGGACACGAAGACGCATAATAAGGACACGAAGACACAATCAAAACATGAAGACACAATCAGGACACAAAGACACGCAATGAGAACACGAAGACACACATTCAGGACACGAAGACACAATCAGGACACGAAGACACAATAAGGACACGAAGACACGCAATGAGGACACGAAGACACAATCAGGACACGAAGACACGCAATGAGGACACGAAGACACAATCAGGACACGAAGACACAATGAGGACACGAAGACACACAATGAGGACACGGAGACACAATAAGGACACGAAGACACACAATAAGGACACGAAGACACAATCAGGACACGAAGACACACAATCAGGACACGAAGACACACAATCGGGACACGAAGACACACATTCAGTACACGAAGACACACATTCAGTACACGAAGACAAACAATCAGGACACGAAGACACACAATCGGGACACGAAGACACACATTCAGTACACGAAGACAAACAATCAGGACACGAAGACACACAATCAGGACACGAAGACACACATTCGGGACACGAAGACACACATTCAGTACACGAAGACAAACAATCAGGACACGAAGACACACAATCAGGACACGAAGACACACAATGAGGACATCTTCCATCAACGAAAGGTTTCTGGAGACCAACTCTATCCTGAAATCCCATTGGACTTCCCTATTGGTCAACCCGAACACCTGTGATTCTATACATACGATTCACACCTGCATTCATCCCGTTCCTTATGAGAACAACAATTTAGCTATCAAGCCCCGCGAGAATTTTATGATTTCAAAAACAATATACAAATCGCGAACGTCCCAGAATAACGAATCTCAATTATCCGCAGATTCCTTTGGGCGTAAAAGACAAAATTGCGGTGAAAAATCTATGAATGGATGACTGAATATCAGTGATGACAACAGCGAAATACGTGTTCATTATTTCTTTACCAAATTTGAAAAATAAATTCATGAAAGTGACAATTCAATTTAGCTCATTGTCATACGTTCATAGATATGATTATATAAATTGTCTTTGTTTCTTTTGTTTGTTTGGTGGTTAACGTTGCTGACAACCCAGTAGCCATAGCCTTCCAGGTCATTAGGTTACGATGACACGCCATCACCAAGTCACCGAGCCACACCACTCGACCTATCAATGTAAGTCACCTCTTACGACAAGCATAGTTTGCTGGGGGCGTGTATTCTTACCCAGAATGTCACAGGAGTCATGCTAGTGGTATTCTAAGAAAAAGATCTGATTTGATTTTTCAGGAAAACCATTTTCTCTACATGCCATAGACTATCATTTAGTCTCGGAAATCTTATATTACACAATATCCTTCTTGACTCTAAAAATAAAAAAAAATTCCCTATGCTGATTTCAGAGACTAAACATTTTCAGAGCCTTCCTATCAGGACAGCTTGACATGTAAATTGGACATATGTAAGTGTCCAAATAAATTTTCTAAAGCACTTTATCAACCGATCTGTCCACAGCAGCCGCCACATGGATTCCATCCCTGTATTTATTACCCCCCTGGACATCAGTCTTGGTTGGGGGCAGGGGGGGGGGGGGGGGGGGGGGGGGAGGGAGAGGGCAGGGCATGGTAGTATCAGATGTCACTGACACACAAAGAACGGCAACATGGTTCCTTTGAGTGACTTTACTGCTATTGGTTTTGGAGCTGTGCTGTTACATTCATCTGGCTTATTCTATTATTCAGTAACATGTCCTGATGGCCTTTACCCCACAAAATTCAGGAACTCCAACCAAACTTTCTAAAACTGTGAATATTTCACCCAAGACTTTAAACTACTGTTTGCCTTGTGTGTGGGAATGATGTCACAGATGTGAATTACAGGAGGAGATTATTCAGAGGCGACACAAAAACGGACATTTGTTTACTATTTGAGAAGTATCTTGAAGCAAATATTTCATTTGAGTGTTCAACTAATATTGTTTGTAAAAAATGTGGAATAGAGCTAGCTTGAGCTGGCTAGACTTGCTTTTGTATGAATTTCTAGATTTAAAAAAATAAAATAAAAATAAATATATTCCGAGGTCATTGTGCAGGACTATACATGCCATTAATATACACAATGCTTCACCATTTGGTAGTTCCGTATCACAGTTGATGAGGTGCCAACGAGCAAAGTATCTTTTCATGTTCACGTCAACACACGTCGCATCGTGATGTTTCGAAAATAGTTGATAAAGAGTACAACATTAAGGGTTTATGGATTAAGAAATCTCCTTCAGGAAGCTTCTGAAACAATCTTCAGATTTGACAGGTCAGTGGCAAGTATGATGGTAAAGGTTATTCTCTACTTAATGACAGGTCAGAGTGGTCTCTACTGTGGCGCAAGGTGACCTTCCTGTCGTTGCTCTGCTCTATCCAAGGGGTTTCCCTTTCGTGAAAAAGGCATTCCATCAATTTCTGTTTGGCATTCTATTTGCAGTGTTGCAAACTAACTCCTCAGTGAGCACCTTGGCCCACAGCGTGTCATTTGTATTGTCGATCTCTTCTGTTATGTTTTGTCTCCGACCGCTCAACGATAACCCTGCCAATATCGCCCAGAGACTCCTCACACGTCAATCCCAAATTTTCTTCAGAGAGAAGTATTTGCTTTTCATGGACGGTTGTAGAATAATTTTTTTTTTGGGGGGGGGGGGGGGGGGGGGGGGGCGCGCACACACACACACACACACACACACACACACACACACACACACAGACACACACACACACACAGACACACACACACACACACACACACACACAGACACACACACACACACACACACACACACACACACACACACAGACAGACACACACACACACACACACAGACAGACACACACACACTCACACAGACAGACACACACACACACACACACAGACAGACACACACACACACAAACACACACACACTCACACAGACAGACACACACACACACACACACAGACAGACACACACACACACAAACACACACACACACACACACACACGCACACACATCGCTCGCTACAAAAAATGCAATCAGCAAGAACGTGACGTTAAATTCCATTGCGTGGACCGATGCTCATGATGTAAATTACTGGATTGTCTTGTCCAGACTCGATTATTTACAGACCGCTGTGATATAGCTGGAGTATTGCTGAGTGCGGCGTAAAACAACAAACCAACCAACAACCAACACACCTCACCTTTACGTTCGTATCAACAATCACCGCACAACGTTTTACTTTCTGAGCTCCAATAGCCAAACCAATAAAACGACATAAGTCTCACACACACACACACACACACACACACACACACACACACACACACACACACACACACACACACACACACACACACACACACACACACACACACACACACCAAAAGATATCGCCACGAGGGAGGAATAAAAAGGTCTGATGGACTGGGTTTGGTGGAGTTGGTGATTATTTAGCAATCATTGTTTTCAACACAGTCCCCTCTGAGGTTCACACACTTCATGTTGGAGTGCTTGTATCCCACTGGTGTCAGACTGATTGTCAGACAGTTCTTTCTTTAAGTTTGGGGAGAGGTGAAAATCTGATGGTGAACTATCTGGTGAATACGGAGAATATTCCATGAGTTCAAAGCCACAGACCGTCTCCGTGGTCTAGTGGTAGAGCGTCCGCCCGGAGAGCGGAAGGCCCGGGGTTCGATCCCCGACCGCGTCATACCAAAAGATGTTAAAAGATGGTACTTGTTGTTACCCTGTCTGGCGCTCGGCATTAAGGGGCTAAAACAAGGACTGGTCGGCTCGGAGTCAGTATACTGTGTCTGAGTGGGGTATTCATGTTAAACTGCGGCATGGTATCTCAGTGAGCTAGCACTATAAATCGGCATCAGTCCAGACTAGTACAAGCAGCCACACACACACACGTGTATGCACGTCGCTATATAAGTGCAATAATCTTGGACGCGACGTTAAACCCCATTTCACCTCACCTCACCTCACCTCACCTCAATACGTTCGTGAAAATGTTGTCGAACGGGCTCTAAGTGTGTATGAACGTAGTGGACGTAGTAGCAACTATTGACAGTCTTTTTACGAACATCATGGACGGGCTCGGACGGGGAGGGTGCTCCAGAACTTTGAGTCTGCTCAAACATCGTCGGGATGAGGTGAACGGGCACTTTTACACGATCTGAACTGGATACCAACGGACTGCAGACTGGCTAAGAACGAGATAAGAACGAGATAGACGTATTGAAGACTGCTTATGCACGAACTAGCATCGTATTTTACGCCAAACTACGCGTTCTACCGTGATCACAGCCCGTTCTAGTATTTTGTTTAGAACGGGGTAGTACGGGACAGAACTACTTTAGTGTGATGGTAGCATTAGATGTTTCACTGAATGTTCTTTAGTCTATGGCTGATAGAGACGAACCCAAGGTCCATACAAATTTACAAATCGCTCAACAAAATCAGCTCGGTCTGCTTTAAAACACGTAAATGCTCACGAGATGATGAACCTAAAAGGTTCTGGATCCAACATGCTGACACCTTTTTGTGCCCAGGTCATTACATAGAATGTTCTCAACTCTCTCGTAAGAGATGCCTACTGTTTTGGCAATGTGATATGAAGTGAGTCGTCTACCATCTATGATCATATTATGGATTTGATCACCATTTTCCTTAGTGGTGGCAGTAGAAGGTGTTTCTGATCTTGGGAGAGCGGAAGGTCCGGGGTTCGATCCCCGGCCGCGTCATACCAAAAGACGTTAAAAGATGGTGCTTGTTGTTACCCTGTCTGGCGCTCGGCATTAAGGGGCTAAAACAAGGACTGGTCGGCTCGGAGTCAGTATACTGTGTCTGAGTGGGGTATTCATGTTAAACTGCGGCATGGTATCTCAGTGTGCTAGCACTATAAATCGGCATCAGTCCGGACTAGTACAAGCAGCCACACACACACGTGAATGCACGTCGCTATACAAGTGCAATAATCTTGGACGCGACGTTAAACCCCATTTCACCTCACCTTTCTGATCTTGATCATCTTCGAGGCCCTGCCTTCCCCTCCTGAACATCTTCCCGATGCAAGGGCGGTTACTAACTATAAAAGTCAACAAGGCTGGAATTCCGGAGTTCCATTTTGGCTGGACTAACGAGTCTTGTAATAGTCCAATCAAAATCGCGTAACGAACTAGACATCCGGTTCGCAAACAACATAGATTTCAAAATGCAGTTTTCGGTCAACTGCAGGATTTGCAAAGCATGTGTACTGTCACATGGGTGTCGACGGATATTTTGCAAATCTTTTCATGTTTTTATTCAAGGTATTCAAGTGATTTGATGCACTTAGCGGTTAAGACCCCGTATATAACAATATAGATTTTGATTATCGATCATACCATCTTGACAGGGCCCCGCAAATTTGTTTGAAGCAAATGCAAGATACGAGAAGTGGAATCGGATTGATCAGTTGGAGGGACATAGAAGGGGCATAATTCGTACTAGCCACCGGTGGCGCTTCGATAGGGGCCAGAAATTGCAGCCAAGTTCGTCAAGGGTGGAAACTGGACTTTTATAGTCAGTTAACGCCCCTGTCTCGGGAGGATGCTCTTGGACGCTGCTGCCCACGGTGAAAAAGGAAGGAGCATCATCTCCGGAAGTTGACCCAACGTCCACATGGCTGGCTGATACTTGATGTATATAGTTGATGACGTGGTAGTCAGTTGTGTCCGTTGTCCTTAATAGAGTATACCTTGTCACTTTGATGCCTGCAGAGATATGATGCTTTGTGGTGTATTTGGTTCCAGTACAGCCTGTAAGCATGGGGATTATCATATCTAACACATACAAACTGTTAAGGGTTAGTCTCAGAACTTCTCAGCCACCCCTCCTACTTTCATGGCAACTGAACACATTAATCCGTTACATTTCTTTCCATCTGCCGACCGTCTCCGTGGTCTTGTGGTAGAGCGTCCGCCCGGAGAGCGGAAGGTCCGGGGTTCGATCCCCGGCCGCGTCATACCAAAAGACGTTAAAAAGATGGCACTTGTTACACTGTCTGGCGCTCGGCATTAGGGGCTAAAACAAGGACTGGTCGGCTCGGAGTCAGTATACTGTGTCTGAGTGGGGTATTCATGTTACACTGCGGCACTTAAAGTGGGCTAGCACTAAAAATTGTCATCAGTCCGGACTAGCAGCCACACACACACACACACACACACACACACGTGCATGCACGTCGCTATATAAGTGCAATAATCTTGGACGCGACTTTAAACCCCATTTCACCATCTGCCATGGGTGACACATGACTCGTTTTTCGGGGTTTCCCCAAACCTAAGTTACCCCTTTGCAACACAATATTATTCATGACTCTTGATTCTGGGATGTTATCAACGAGTTCTTGAAGTGCGCATGGGCGGTTTTAATGATTGATCTCGGCGCATCCGGCTCACTGAGCCTTAGAGTGCATATTGAAAACATGATGGAAAACGAGAAAACATCACCAGCTGTGCAATATATATTCAAACGGAACCGCGGATACAGCTCTTAGGAATAGGAGTGTGGTTGTAACATTGTAACACACAAGTGTTATATGAATGTAAATAATTCGCGAAGCGCTTGGTAGTTGTCTTGAAATTGTTGAAATCATATCCCCAATTGAGTTCGTTATAATATGACGGGGGCACGGGTGGCCCAGTCGTCTGAGGCGCCGCGATTCGCTGTGCAGAGTTGCGTCCCTTGGGCACGCCAGAAACCTATGATTTCGGGTTCGAATCCCGGTTCGCCCCGATTATGTTTCTAGGTTTGTAAGCACCATACCCGTGCTCGTAGGTATCATCGAAGTGGTAAACGTCTGAGACCTGCATCACTTGGGGCTTTCCTCCCACATTAAGCTGACACGCCGTGATATAATTGGAATACTGTTAAAAGCAGTGTTAAACCCTACTCACTCACTCACTCACTCACTCACTCACTCACTCACTATAATGTGACAATACAGTCTTGTGTGATTGGTTGTGCTACCGGTATGACAGGGCATAACTAAGGGCGAAACGATACACCGATATTCCGATGCATCGCGATACTTGACCCACGATACGATATACGATAATCGTGGGCCCATTTATCGATACGCCACGATACCAAATGCAAATCTCAAGTACAGCGTTTCCTCGCTATTGTGCCTTTCAATAAACCGCTAACTTGGTTATAGCGCGCGGTAACGCAAAGCTCCCAAAAACGTACTTACATTTTTAATAAGCTCAGGTTTTACACCGACAGATGTTTTCCCCATCTCATTAAACATTATCAGCTGATCCCCGCAAGCACATAACAATGGAAATACAAGTCAGAAAGTCCGAACAGAAGTACGCAATTCAATGCCATTGTTATACTATCTTGTTATTAAAACGTGTTCATTATATATCTGGACTTGTGTTTGTAATATATTTTATTAATTTTACTCAAAATTTCATTTAATATTGTTTTCATTAAGTTAGGTGAAATCGTGTGTGAAGAGATACAGCAACCACGGTCAGATTACCGCTTTTGACGCATTGAAACGAACTTTAGTTGCTAGAGAATGGATACATATATGAAAAAAGGCCCTACTTTGACTCGTCAAAAGTCATATTTGTGGCAATTTGGCTAGTATATGTCAACATAACGTTTTCGCTATCGAAATACATGTAGCACGGGAAGTCCCTAGGGTGACTGGTCAAATTGTTCCATACGTAAAAATATCCTGCAACAGCAATCACCAGTACCATAATGCTACACTTGTGGTTCTTATAATTTTAAATATATATATATAGTAAAAGCTGCAACTAAGGTAACACGATATTGGAATATATTATTCCTGATAAAACAAAAAATTCAGATACAATTTCTTCGACCATTGCATCAAAATTCTTTGACGTTGTATCACTGGTGGAGCACATTAATTATTTTCTGGTGTTTGAACTTTGAATTGTTTTTAAGGAAAGTTAGAGAAAGTTCCACTTTGAAGCTGAACAACTTAAGTAGTCTTGTTATTATGAAATAAGTTTGACTGTCCCAAAATCATAAAAGGTTCAATCTTGACATGCTTTAAGTCTTGTTTTTTTATCATTGCGTATCGAGATACGTATCGTATCGTGACCAGAATATCGAGATGCGTATCGTATCGTGACCTTCCTGTATCGTTGCAGCCCTAGGCATAACTACCATTCTCGCGAACACCTGGTTTCATCGCTTATTTTCAGTGATCCATTCATATAGTTTTCTCAACTAAGTTGCCTTTTGCGCCCAATGGAATCTTTTCGGGGGGTAATCGCGACTGGTTATTCTCTGCTTTGACGTTATATATTTTCATCATTTAATCATAAAATGTGTTAAATGTGAGTAATAATAACTATAATAATAAATACTACTAACTCAACCTTGTTATAATCGTTTCTGTACCAACTCATATATTTAAATATTCATGCAAATTTTCGACTGTACTCGTTATAATAACCTTAGCATTCTACACATGCGGTGAAACGCGAAATATTAATAAACATCCATTTCGAACAAACTGCATCAATTATAATAGGCACGAGACTCCTAATACATCCACCGCTGATGCAGGTGACAATATGTCGCCGCGAGACTGTTCACGGACGTGAAGGTGTTGACAACGGCGGCCTGTGGGTCCACGCGGACATGACGGTCGGTATGTAACACATTTCCTACTATATTTACTCCTGCTATTAACGCTATTATGAAATATTCATTGTCTCACCTAATACCGCACCGACCAATAACGTCAAACCCGGCTGTTCAATAACAACACGGAATATCAGATATTAGGATCACTTTGGGTAGGTTCTTTATTCAAATGTATTGTAGGCCATTGGCCCACGGAAAATGTTCAGTGGAAGGTCTGGGATCATATCTATTTATTTAACAAAGGTTGTTAAGATACATGGCTTTAACAATAAACAAAGACTTTGTACAGATGACATTAAAATGTTTTGCCTTGTTTGAAATTCATATTTTCTTGGTATAGATTCTGCCCTCAGAATCTGGTAACATTTGCATATAAGAATAAAATGGTACCCATCTTCATCATAATTGTATTAACATGCTTTGGAAACTCGTTCCAATCTAGGTTCCATTTTGTGTCTACCAGATTCGATCCGAAGATGGTGGGAACTACACCGTAATCTTGCCAGAGCATGTCTAAATTTCTCATGTCGTAACATTGTAATATATACTTCCAGGCAAAACGTTTGCTTGTACAAAAAATATTTATATGATTTTGATTTCTGTGTTGCATGCCAACCTTGTTATATGAATATATTAATCTACATATTACTTCATTTATAAACATGGGGATATTCGTAATACATTGGTGCTGCCACACAAGGCCAAAACATGTTAACTGAATAATACTTCTAATTTTTGAAGCATAGTTAATTGACCATTTTTTATCGACTGAAGTTGCATATTATAACATTTTTTACATGACGTGAGTCGGGCATTGTCAAAATAATTCAACAATATTTAACAGCTCTTTTATACTTATATATGTACACATACATATCTCACAACATGATTTGAGTTTCGAAAGCGTTTACAAGCAATATGTACGCTCTCAATTTCGTTACAAATGTCAGGACTTAAGCCCCATATTTCTGACTCACATAACACCATAGAAGTGATTCTGGTATTAAATATTTTAAACAAAAGATAAAAAGATCACTGAAATACTCATTGCCGTTCGTGAACCTTTTATCAGTTTCCTACTTGAGATTGAAAAAAATATAAGTTATTTTATTTCAAATTTTAACATTTATGTTTAATGTAAGAATTTAATTGATAAGATGGGTGAGATGAGACGAGTTTTTACTGTAACTTAAGTAATACTCATATATTCGATAATAGACTGAGCCAGGTCTTATTTGGTTGTTTGAAGGGTTGTATTCATTTATCACATATCTCACGAGCTATTCTGATATTTCTCATTGCGATGAGGGACCAATTGTCCATTTTTAAAAACACAAAACTCATTTTTACTGATGTGAATGTGTCTGTTAATACATAGTCAGCTACAAAGGTTCATTCCGGTTAAATCAGGTAGGAGAGAACTAACGGTACATTTATCCGTGTGGTATGTTGTAATAGGGCGTGTAACAATTAGGGCGTATGACAAATCGGAGGATACCGTTTGCAGAGGGGTTTTAAGCCGTCAACATTATTCAATGTATTATGGCAATGTGACGTTGTTGATATAATAGAGTGAATGTGGTTTTACGCCGCTCTTAGCAATATTACAGCAATATCACGACGGGGAACACCAGAAATGGTCTTCACACATTGTACCCATGTCGGGAATCGAACCCGGGTCTTCGGCGTGACGCGATAATAGAATCACTTAAGCAATGTCTCAATGTGAATAACATTCATTTGTCTCAAATTTGGAGGGTAGTAACAAGACTAGTATGCAAGTTGTCTTTTAACTTTGAATGAACGTTGGTAATTCTTAGTGTCTCGTCATTTTATTATATGAGTTTGGCTATTATCCTCCCCGTGAGTTTCAAGAAAGCAGTCAACGCTCATGACCTGCGTCACTTCGGTGTTCTTCTACATTAAGTTGTGAAATGAAATAATATTCATCGCAACGTTACTTTGATTACATCAATTTCACGAACATCATTGCTTTGATTTGTTCGGAACTAAATAATCATGTTTGTTTACCTTGTGATTATTATGATTATTACAGCACTGCGATTACTCTTGATATAACAAGTCTTCAAGGACTTATTGTTTGTTTGTTGTTTAACGCCGCAATATTCCAGCTATATGACGGCGGTCTGTAAATAATCGAGTCTGGACCAGACAATCCAGTGAATGACATCGTGAGCATCGATCCACGCAATTGGGATACGATGACATGCATCAAGCAAGTCACCTAGACTGACCACCCGATCCCGTTAGTTGCCTCTTACGACAACCTTGGCTCGGATTTATTGACGTGACTAGGGACATCTGTGTATAACCCATAACCCATTTGATAACGCTAAACAACATGTCTTAACACTCTTACAGGGGTCTAATCTTTCTTCATCAATGTAACGTTAAATTATGTATATTTGTTTCAGTCGCACCAACCCTATCGAACCCTTCATCATTTATTCATGTTATTTAAGAATTTTATATGAATCAAATCGTTATATATTCCGAGCTAGCTGCAATGATTAGAATGGCCGTGTTAAGTTTCTCGCGAGATGTCATCGCTGTGCGAGATTCTCCAGAGGTGTTGCCGACATAGCGGTGGTGCTGTGAAATCTAGCTCCACTTTTTTGGAGATCGTGAGAAAGCAATCTAAAACATATTAAACATTTACAATCGTGAGAGGAAGCCAACCTCCAGTGTGTTTTTTTTTTCAATAAAAAAGAAACTTTAAGACCGATGACAACACACCTCCTGTGTATCATTAGACACCCTCCTGGTGATTCTCTACGGACCAAGAGCGGCGGGCGACTTTACTCGCCTGATTAGGGTTGCATAACCAACACTAATAAACCCTTTTCGCGGATATTCATTTATAAGCAGCCCAGAGGTATCCAAAATTTACAAATACATATATATTCTATGTTTTACAAGCTTTCGCTTAATAATTAAATAATCTTCAAAGATAACTTGAAAATATTTCTTATGAAAGGGATACATGGCCGTTATTCGCTGTGCAACGTTACATCCCCTCACTCCAAGGATCCGTTGGTCCCAAATTTTACGTCATATAGCCATTGTCTGTCATTCGCATTCGTGCTTGTCAGCTTCATACCAGTGCATGTGGGAATCACCACATTGTATCAAGTCTTTGTTGTCTACATGGCATCTGACTCGTGAAGATCCGTGGTAGAATAGGTCTTCAGCAACCCATGCTTGCCGTAAAAGGCGACTATGCTTGTCGTAAGAGGCGACTAACGGGATCGGGTGTTCAGGGTGGCTGACTTGATTGATGCATGTCATCGTATCCCAATTGCTCATGACGTCAATCACTGGATTGTCTGGTCCAGACTCGATTATTTACAAACCGCCGTCAAAGGGCTGTAATACTGCTGAGTCCGGCGTTAAACAACAAACAAACAAGGTATCTAGTCACTCTGTCGAATCCCGGTTCATCCTTGTTACGTATGATGCTCGTCAGCTCTATTCCCTTGCTCATGGGATTCATCAAAATGCTCCGAGCCGTATATCACTATGTGTTTTCCTCCAACCTCAAACTTACACGCCGCCATAAAGGGGCTTTGTGACTAAAAAATAGCAGCTACAAGATATATGGTCACATGTTGAATCGATGGCACCTGTCAACCCGCCAATCGTCATTATTTCAACATAAACGTGATGGCATCATGAGTTTACGTACTTTTATTCGTCTCAATAAGTCCTTTGCCGTGCCCCGTCCGCCATAGACGACCTTGGCCTTAACATAGCCCGCACTGAAAAAAAGCCAGCGATCTGATTGGCTATAAAGAAAATATTGTTTGCCTCTACATCGTCTGCTAAATGAATGGGGCGACGATTTTCAATGCGGGGTATGTTAAGGTCAAGGTCGTCTATGGCGGACGCCGCCACATAACTGAGATACTGTTCAAAGTGCATAAAACCAAACTCACTCACTCACTCACTCTCCACAAACATCACACCATATCAAAATAATTTCCATACACGCACGTTGAAAATGCAGAGAGCCTTTCTTTCAGAGCGTCATTATTCGACAGTCAAGCTGTGTTAAGACGACGGTAATGAAATATAACAAGCCAACGCTTCATTGTAATATTTGTGTGATACAAAATTCATGGGTTCTTTATCACTGTCTCCCTTGGCTTTGCTATTGAGACGGGTATCCATGAGTGAGTGAGTGAGTGAGTGAGTGAGTGAGTGGGTGGGTGAGTGAGTGAGTGAGTGAGTGAGTGAGTGAGTGAGTGAGTGAGTGGGTGATTGAGTGAGTGAGTCAGTCAGTGGGTGGGTGGGTGGTTGGGTGAGTGAGTGAGTGGGTGGGTGGGTGAGTGAGTGAGTGAGTGAGTGAGTGAGTGAGTGAGTGAGTGAGTGAGCGGCCCAGATTTTATAAAATATTCTACACGTCAAGATGGTGACATCAGTATTGGGCTTCATAATCTCTAGCATTAGGGGAATCGAACCGGCTTTCAGAATGACGAGCGAACGATTTAACCACTAGGCTACCACACGCGAAGACCCGAAAAAACTATTATTTAACTATTTGCGGATGATAGAGCGAGTTAAAGTTACGGAATTAATAATCATGCCACAAATACATCAAAGTTGTGCCAGTGTGGGGAATCGAACCCAGGACTTCATCGCGACGAGACAACACCTCAACCACTATGCCATCCCATCAGCAGAGACACGAGATGTGTGGAAAGCCGCGCCAATGCATTAATAGCACTTTGTGACAGAAAATTGAGACAAATCGCATTCCCAGTAGGGTGGGTGGGGGAGGGGGTAGGGGTTAATGGGGGAGGGGGTATAAGAGTGATTGAGACTTTGCATTCCTGTCAGATTTATAGGACACTGGTTCAAGTGCAGTACCTTAATTACACGAATTACAATACTGTTTCGTGTAATTCGGCTGAATCATGTGTCGCGTGATGGTGATTTATTACATTAAACCTTTATTTATTTCGCCTCACGTGCACTTAAAGGTGTGATAATCGATTTTGCATTTGCCAGATTAACTTAAACAATCGTTATATGACGTCAAAATCTTCCTAAATGCGTTACTCGAAATAGGACGTGCACCCATGCCTTCAGCTAAGTGTCAGACATCTGTCTAGTATTAAGACATAGCCGAAGATTTAGTTTTGAGGATGGCGACACGAGCCTTTGTCATAGGCAGGGTGGCTGCAGGTACTCGCTCACGAATCCTGTTTGTGATTCGCTACCCTTGCTGGGGAGGGGTTATTGGAAGAGGATTTAAACGTAAAATATATCTTCCAAAACGTCAATTTCAGGCAGTTTTTTTTTATCGTGGTATTCTAAAGATTTTAACACTATCAATCATTAATATAGTCCAATACAAGATTACCTAGATTTCCCAGTAAGAAAATGCAATCGTTTCTGTTTTGTCGCTAGGAAGTTGCTTTTGTAGGTTACCGGGCAACAAAAAGTATGCTTGAAAATTGGATTTGACAAAAAAATTATGAAAGTAATCAAAACGTTACAAGCCTGAAATCAGTTGCCGAAACACAGCAAACTCAGGGTCCCGTAACCAATACATCACCACCGAATAACCATTTTTTGTTTGTTTCATTTTAGCCACCATCAAACTTTGGTGTATACATTTTTTGTGCTTGGCAGCTTAGTTGTGGCATAGAGAATCTCACCCGAGTGTCTTTTGATATCAAATATATCAACACGAGTTGATAAAAGTGGGATAACTCCGAGGCTTGCCGAGGATTTTTCCCACTTTTATCAACGAGTGTTGATATATTTGATATCAAAAGACACAGGGGTGAGATTTTATTTATCATCCAACATCATTCTTCAAACCTTTTCAGTTTGTAGACAGTAATAAGCAGTGACTTCAGTGTAAAAAGTACTGCTAACAGCTTCAGTAGCAGAGCCATTAGTGATGTCATTTGGTTATGACGTCATGTAACAATTACGTCACAATGGTCTGCAAAGCATTGTAATTCAATTTCATTGCAGCGCTATCCACAGTGTAGATATCGCTTGATCTCACCCAAGCGATATCTCCTGTGGGAGCAAGTTTTGGATGATAACTTATTTTTGTCGATCAAGGTTGTAATCTAGAGTAAACCACTGAGTGAGTGAGTGAGTGAGTGAGTGAGTGAGTTAGGAGATAATATAAACATACTGTGTTTTCAATGTGGAGCTAGGTTACCTGTACATAGATTTAACCGCGCTAAACTGAATTTGGAACCGAACGCGTAGCGTGAGGTTTCAAATATCAAATTTAGCGCTATTAAATCCACAGGTAACCTAGCTCTACATTGAAAACACAGTATGTTTATCGCCATTCTACCATGTCTTAATAAAACGCGAACTCTTTGGTGTTAGCAAATATATTTAGTGAAGTGTTTTGAGCAGGTTGTCGATCTGAATTACGGAATCACCGACAACAAAATACTGTATGGCGCTGTATGTGCTCAAGCAGTTTGTTGACACAGTAATACTTCACTCCTTCATATGACAGGCATTGGAAGCATGTGTGCACAGCAACTTGGTAAGCTATCATGAGGTGGGCACCCCTAAAGAAAACTAAGCAAGCCTTGCAAAGCTTGCGTTCTTCACCGCACGTCATCCTTATCTCTCATTGTGACACAAAAGATATGACGTCACAGTCGTATATATAAAAGCGCCAAGTTCCTACCTCTCTTTCTCTCCAAAACTTAAAATACATTCAGTGATTCTAAATCCATGGTAGAATTGGATTGAACCTACTTCCATCATACAGCGAAACCTACAATCACCAGGTCCTAAAATTAAGCGCATTGATACAGTACCTTTGACCAAATAACCACCCGTGCACCTAATGACCCACCGCCCTATATTGTTAAGGATCACGTGCCAATGCCTAAGTAAGCTTAATAATATTTTTTTATTTTTTTACCTCTGCTTTTTTATATTGAAACTGATAATATTTCTTGAAGATATGCAATACTGTGATCTTCTAATTACGTTTGTTTGTTTGTTGACAATGTTTAACGCCGCAATCAGTGATATTCCAGCTATATGACGGCGGTCTGTAAATAATCGAATCTGGACCAGACAATCCAGTGATTTACTTCATGAGCATCGATCCACACAATTAGGATACGATGACATGCATCAACCAAGTCAGCGACCCTGACCACCCGATCCCGCCCGTCGCCTCTTACGACTAGCATAGTCACCTGTTAAGGCAAGCATGGGTTGCTGAAGACCTATTCTACCCCGGACCTTCACGTGTCTCTAGTTATGTAGATATTACCATATATAGCTGACAATGGTAAACATAAGTATTTATTTATTTATCTAAAATATGCATATGTACAGAGTAGTTATTTATCCAGCAATATAAAACTTTAATACATATCAAAACAGGGGCGGTCGGGTACTCTAGTTGTAAAGGTGTTCGCTCGTCACGCCGAAGACCCGGGTTCGATTCCCGACATGGGTACAATGTGTGAAGCCAATTTCTGGTGTCCCCCCCCCCCCCCCTCATGATATTGCTGGAATATTGCTAAAAGTGGCGTTAAACCATACTCACTCACTCACTCACTCACGTACTGATTGAAAACTGATTTTGTTGTCTGTTCAGGGATGAGGATGTCAATGCCTGTTATTTCAGCCTAATACAAAGAAGATTAACGTCAACGTCGGAACGTCGTTACTGACGGACCAGACAATCATGTCGAACTACAAGAAGCCAGATATAGTTTCAAAAGTTACGACAGCTTGATATAAATGATTTATTGCCATGGTATAAGAATGTGTAATAATTGGAAACTATTGCTATCAATCAATGGGTATGTTCACAGCCAAACATCAAGAAAAAAGAAGAAGATTGGTTTCATTAGTGAGTGAGTTGGTGAGTGAGTGGGTGAGTGAGTTGGTGAGAGAGTTGGTGAGTGAGTAAGTCAGTTTTGACACAGCTTTGAAGAGAATTCAAGTTATATCAATTCGTGTCTGCTTAATGTGGGAGGAAAGCCCGAAGTGATACAGGTGCACCCACGAGGATGGGTGTGGTGGTGTCAAATCTAGAAACATAATCGGGGCGAACCTGGATCCGAACCCACAATCTTAGGTTTCAGGCGTGCCCAAAGGACGCAACTCTGCACAGCGAATTGCGGCGCCTTAGACGATGTTAAGTTTAATTCACATTTCCTAACCACTACAATCTCAATAAACAATTGTACAACAACGAAATGAATTGCTGGTTGTCAGTTTGGGTTACAACAAAAAGTGAAACTATTGGAAAATAACTTCCAAAATGCGAAACCGGAACCGAAAATTAATTAAAATAAAATATAACTTAATTTTAAAAAAATTAAATAAGAAATTTAAAAATGATAAAATTAAGATAGGGCCGATTTTGAGGGTCAGTGATGAGAAACAAGAAATGTTTTTTAGCCTTACATATACTTTTAGAAGAAGAAATATAAAGAGAAACACAGGTTTTTCCACAGACTGAGGATTATTTTCAATTCCAGGACGTATCTTTACGTCGAGAGGTTCCGAGTACCTGACTCACATGTGAGTCACTTGTGGATGACAGGTGCTTTACGAGTTGCACGTGTTTCAACGAATGTACCTTCCAAGCCAATCTTCAAATGAGCGGCTACTTCCTGCAAAGTTCATCATGTTCTTAACAGTCTCCGTTTCCAATTACCGTTGCTACACAGAGTATTCTTTTCAATGAATCAATATTTCGCTGCTGTCCCACCTGTTCGTTTACCTGTGCATATTTGTTCGTCCTTCTATCCATCCAACTGAATACGTTACTTGTAATTAATATGTAACATAATTTTCTCTAAGTTATTAAAGAAAAAGAAAAAAATAATATTTGTAAGATGTTTTGCATAATCTAGTCGACCAGAGGCCGGTTCCACAGAGGGATCTTAGGGCTACGACTTTCATAGTGAGTGAGTTGTGTTTAATGCGGCTTTAAACAGTATTCCAGTCATATCACGGCGTGTCAGCTTAATGTGGGAGGAAAGCCCGAAGTGATGCAGCTCTCAGACGTTTACCACTTCGGTGAAACCCATGAGCACTGGTATGGTTCTGACAAACCTAGAAACATAATCGGGTCGAACCGGGATTCGAACCCACAATCATAGGTTTCTGGCGTGTCCAAGGGACGCAACTCTGCAGTGCGAATCGCGGCACCTTAGACGACTGGGCCACCTGTGCCCCCGCAACTTTCATTCTTTAGCGCTAAACTAAACCGTGGACCCTGAACTGAGGCGTCTCGGTCTAATGAGGCGCAATTTACTTTACAGAGTTACGTCCCTTAGCTCTTAGTGTCATGGATTCGAATCGTTGGGCATTTCTGTAGCATTAAGGTGAACACTAGCTAAAATACTAGTGTTCAAAGCGGCGTGAAGTGAGTGAGTAAGTATTGTTTTGCGCCGCAATACATTTTAGCAATATTCCAGCAATATCACGGCGGGGGACACCAGAAATGGGATTCACACATTGTACCTATCTGGGGAATCAAACCCGTGTCTTCGGCGTGACGAGCGAAAACTATAACCACTAGGCTACCCGACCATGTAAGTGAGCGACAGGGACGTAAGGCATGGGACTGACTCTTCATACTCATTTGGGGAGTCGAACCCGGTTCTTCGACCAAATCACCACACATTCATCAGAACTGAAGGTTCCTTATCGACACGGTATCTAAAAGGAAACAGGGCGGTCGGGTAGCCTAGTGGTTAAAGCGTTCGCTCGTCACGCCGAAGACCCGGGTTCGATTCCCGACATGGGTACAATGTGTGAAGCCCATTTCTGGTGTCCCCCGCCGTGATATTGCTGGAATATTGCTAGAAGCGGCGTAAAACTATACTCACTCACTCACAGGAAACAGGGTCAGAAAAGACATGAAAGAAACACGTTCAAATGTCCACACTGAGGAACTCGTGGCAACATCTCTTGCCAGTCGTTAAGGCATCGGATACACATGAAGGTGATGGAATGGGTGGCTCAGTCTGATTGGTTGGTTTGTTGTTTTACGCCGCACTCAGCAATATTCCAGCTATATGACGGCGGTCTGTAAATGATCGAGTCTGGACCAGACAGTTCACAGATTGACATCATGAGCATTGATCCACGCATTTGGGATCGATGACATGTTTCAACCAAGTTAGCGAGCCTGACCATCCGATCCCGTTAGTCGCCTCTTACGACAAGCATAGTCGCCTTTTACGGCAAGCATGGGTTGCTGAAGAACAATTCTACCACGGATCTTCACGGGTCGGCTCATTCTAAAACGAGCCTGCATTTTATGATCGTTGGTTCGCGTGCTCGTGGTTTTACCAAAGTTTTTAAATGTCCAAGACAACCACATAAAGCCGACACGCCGTGATATTATTGAAATACAGGTCAAAATGGCGTTAAACAAAAGTCTCTCTCTTACAACTGAATGAAGGTCAAGGTCACCATATAACTGACCCTTGATGTCCATGTTGTAATGTTTTGATTATACGAGGGTTGGTCAAAAAGTTCTAAGCCTGACTAACTTTCAACTATGGGCCATAACAAAGTGACCCAGTCAATGTAGTACATTGTTTGAGTAGTTCATTGCAAGTGTATTTGGTCTGTTGAGGCCGTTTGTATATTATTGACAGCCAGTTGAACGTGATAGGGGTCCAAATGGACACAGAAATGGAAAAGAACCGAGCAGTCATCAAATGTTTGACTTTAGAGAAAGGTACTTCCCAAGACATTCATGACCGCATGTCCCAAGTGTATGGGAATAAGTGCCCTAGCTGTTCCACTGATAAACGTTGGGCAGCTATGTTTAAGGCTGGGAGAACAAGCCTTGATGAAAACCCTAGGCCTGGACGTCCCTCAGCTTCCATCAATGAAGATTCAACCGCGATAGAAAAAAACCTTATTCTGTCAGACAGACGTATTACCATTGCCAAACTTGAGGAAGACACAGGTCTAAGACATGGATCCACTGAGTCTATTTTTCATGAACATTTATAGATGAAAAAGATATCTGCTTTTTGGGTGCCAAAGTTTCTAAATTCTGATTCTTTATGAAAAATGGTCTGGCATTGCCCGAGAAAATTTTGAGCTAACTGAGAAGGACTTCGTCAAATTAAAAAAAGAGATTAGTAACGCGTGATGAGAGAGTGAGTGAGTTGGGTTTAACGCCGCTTTTAACGGTATTCAAGCTATATCACTGAGTGTCAGCTTAATGTGGGAGGAAAGTCCGAAGTGATGCAGGTCTCAGAAACGGGTGATGAAATATGGATATATGAAAAAAGTTTAGCGAAGAAAGTTATGGCCACTGTATTCTTGGATGCTAAGGATGTGATCCTTTTTGATAACGAAGAAATGCTGACTTGCGTCATCGCCTGAGAGATTCTATCAAAGAAAAGCGTCGAGAAATGCGGACTGGTGGAGTTCTATTACTTCATGACAACCCCTCTCCTCATACATCACGACTTACAAAGACACTGTCTGACAAAGTGGGTTCGAAGAGCTTCCTCACCCTCCATACTTGCCAAACCTGGCACCAAGTGACTTCCCCCTGTTTCCTAAACTGAAAGAACACCTTCGTGGGAAGCGCTATGACGACAACGATGACCTCAAAGCTGCCGTGAATGGGTTTTTCAGAAAACTTCTCCCTGACTGGAATTGAAAATCTTCAATATCGATATGAGAAGTGTATTGAAAAGCACGGAGATTATGTTGAAAAAGAAAACTAAATACACTTTCACAATTGTTGGTTTTGTTTGTTGGGCTTAGAACTTTTTGACCAACCCTCGTAGTGCCCATGAGCTGCTTTTAATCAAAGTTGACAGCATTTGGTCTGTAATGCGTTCACGAATTAAAGCTTGTCTCCCTAGAATCCTTCTCAGGCGAGGTAAGACGCCAAATACAATCACTGTTATTGTTACCTGTGAAGATTCGCCTTAGAATTGATCTTCAGCAAACCATGCTTGTCGTAGGAGGCGACTAACGGGATCGTGTGGTAAGGCTCGGTGACTGGATTGATGCTCATGATGTAAATCACTGTATTGTCTGGTCCAGACTTGATTATTTACAGACCGTCACCCTACAGCTGAGTGCGGCGTTAAACGACAAATAAACAAACAAATATTTAAACACAGTTATTACTCTTTGGCTTGTTAATTCACGTAAAACTCGTACAAAAACATATATCCATAGATACGATGACATAAGCTTGTGGTTAAGATTTGGCACTATCTGGTAACTGAGATGCTATAATTAAAATATGATATTTTTATTCAGAGGAAACGAGAAACACAATTACTAGCTGTGAAGGTAATCATGACAACGACGCACTTCTCAGCAACAGAACCAACAAATTCATCATCACTTTTCGATAAAAAACATAAAGATTAAAGAAACAAACTGTTTTAACGCCATGAAGAGCTGGCCCTTCAGCGTTTCATCCAAACAGCTGATGATGCGGAGCTACACTTGAAATGTAAAGATGAGGAATGAGAGATCTTGTCATCGGAGAAAACCCTGAAGACACGTACTTAACACATCTGCTGTCGTTTTTAAGTGAAACCAATTAGTTTCCAGCAAAATGGATTTATGCACAACATGAATGCTTCTCTGTGGCCACTCTGTCAGACACGTTTTTTTCTGAGACCCACGAATGACCACATCCACAATATGCATGCTTCTCTGTGGCCACTCTGCTAGACAATCTTTTGTTAAGACGCTCATCTTTCTTCATACACAACATGCATGCTATAATGGCCACTCTGTCAGACACGGTTGTGTTGAGACTCACAAATCGCTTCATGAACCACAACATGGATGCTTCTGTGGCCACTCTGTCAGACACGGTTGTGTTGAGACTCACAAATCACTTCATGAACCACAACATGCATGCTTCTGTGGCCACTCTGTCAGACACGGTTGTGTTGAGACTCACGTATCGCTTCATGAACCACAACATGCATGCTTCTGTGGCCACTCTGTCAGACACAGTTGTGTTGAGACTCACAAATCGCTTCATGAACCACAACATGCATACTTCTGTGGCCACTCTGTCAGACACGGTTGTGTTGAGACTCACAAATCGCTTCATGAACCACAACATGCATGCTTCTGTGGCCACTCTGTCACACACGGTTGTGTTGAGACTCACAAATCGCTTCATGAACCACAACATGGATGCTTCTCTGTGGCCACTCTGTCACACACGGTTGTGTTGAGACTCACAAATCGCTTCATAAACCACAACACGCTTGTTCTGAGACCCACAAATGACAACATCCACAATGTGCATAATTCTCTGTGGCCACTCTGTCAGACATCCTTTTGTTGAGACGCTCATCTTTCTTCACACACAACATGCATGCTTCTGTGGCCACTCTGTCAGACAAGCATGTATTTCGAGACGCACAAATGACTTCATGCACAAACATGCATGCTTCGCGGTGGCCACTCGCTATTGATGAGACTCACAAAAGACAACATTCTCAACATGCGTGATTCTGTGTACCCGCTGTCAGACACGCTTATGTTGAGGCGCACATATGTACAACCAGCTTTGAAGTCTGTGTACAACTTGTAGACTTTAGATTGTATCTTTATGTACGATATGTATGTAGGACCTAAAGAGCATGTGTATACATAAATCTGCCTTCATGTTCGCCGTGTGGAGTAGAAACGGAAATTGCGTCGTGTCAATAAATTTCTTTGTGAAAATTAGACTCCAATAAGAGAAAGAATATTCAGTGAAGCACTTCGGAGACATAATCATATTAGTTCTTGTTTGTGACTTGTGTGAAGGCAATTCCGGCCCTTATCGAGCAGTGAAATGACTTCATTTCCCATGAGAATGGAAGTTAAATGTGGTTTATATTCACAGGCAATAGACATGTGCTTGAGACTGTCAGAAGTGCACATACACAATAGAACTGAAGAAGGGGAACCATCTCCGGAGTTGAAGAAACTATGTTTTGTTGGATATGAAGAGAAAGACTTGTTCAACATGCTTTGATAAGAGTACGTTACATCGTATAGCTATGCTAGCATATTGAAGACAAATTGCTATTATATGTAACTTTGATGTGTAGCTGACATGTTTTTTTTAATTCCGTAACTTGAGGTGAGGTGAGGTGAGGTGAGATGAGGTGAAATGAGGTATAAGGTCGCGTTTAAGATTATTGCACTTTTATAGCGACTAGCGTGTGCCGACCAGTCCTTGTTTAAGCCTTTAATGGCGAGCGCTAAGAGTAAGTGCCATCTATTAACGTCTTTTGGTATGACGCGTCCGGGGATCGAACCCCCGACCTTCAGATTCAGATGCTCTACCACTAGACCACGGAGCCAGCCGTAAGTTGTTCTCGTCACTATATGGCTGAATCAACGACGATGCGACGTGACACTATAACTCACTCACTCCCCTCTTAGAACACTCACTCACTCACTCACCCTGTCTCACTCACTCACTGTGTTACTCAGTGTCTGACTGGGGTATCAATGTTAAACTGCGGCATAGTATCTCAGTGGGCTATCATAATAAAACGACATAAGTCACACAGACACACACACACACATCGCTACAAAAAATGCAATCAGCAAGAAACCCCATTTCACGTCACCTGACCACCCGTGAAGATCCGGGGTAGAATAGGCCTTCAGCAACCCATGCTTGCCGTAAAAGGCGACTATGCTTGTCGTAAGAGGCGACTAACGGGATCGGATGGTCAGCTGGCTCACTGACTTGGTTGAAGCATGTCATCGATCTCAATTGCGTGGATCAATGCTCATGATGTAAATCAATGGATTGTCTGGTCCAGACTCGATTATTTACAGACCGCTGTCATATAGCTGGAGTATTGCTGAGTGCGGCGTAAAACAACAAACTAACCAACAACCAACTCACCTCACCTTTACGTTCGTATCAACAATCACCGCACAGCGTTTTACTTTCTGAGCTCCAATAGCCAAAACCAAGGCTAAATTAGGAGATAAAACCTCTGTGTTTAGAAATTTGATATAGTTTCAATGGTATAAAGAGGTATCAAGTCTTCAGTAGGACTACATCAAATTTAAACACAGTAGGGTTCTCCGTTCTACCATGACGACAAGAGCGCTTTGAAAACGATGCTCTCTTGCAACGCGTAACTACACAGGGTACAAAGGTCCACTTTCTTAGAATATTCCGAAAAGGGTGACAAATATTATGAAATTTTAACATTAAAATACATATTGTCTTGGCTTGTTCACAATAACACATAGTTTTTCAAAATCAAGTCAACAAATAACCCTCCAAACTGAGTTCAAAGGTACTGTTTTAAGTTTTAATTTCATCGCAACCTGTTGTGCACTGTTTGAAGTTACCAAGTCATTTCTTGAAAATCAGCACAAGCCATCCTTTGAAATCGAATATGCCATTTCCCATTGTAGAAATAGTTTTAGAAAAAGCTGAACGAATTTATTTCTTCGAGAAACTTAATTTACATTCTTCTGTTTATTTAATATGTATAGGTCTCATCAGTTAGTTGGCAATGACCCTCAATAAATAATATAAATTCAAAATAAATGCATCTCCACCCCAAATTGGCATGTGACAGAACTTGACCTACATCACTGTTACTCGTCCATACTGTCAATGGCTGCCATTGTTGTTGTTGACAACCCCGATGTATGATGTGGGTCAACATTAACCTAGAGAAGTATTGGCAATGAGCCTGCTACTACAACGTGATTGCCAATGGAGCTGGAGTATGACTGAACAGCCGTGGTTTCGGCTGCAGACGAGGCGCCATTTGATGACAGGAGGGGTTATATTCATGTTTGTGACCTGTCAGTTTCACGATTTCACGGCATTCGACGCAAGCATGTGAACGAAATGTGACAGTTGTGTCCATGACACAGTGGTTCGTGTACATTTTGCTTAATTGTGCGTGTTCTGAAATGAATTTCATACAGATTGATAAGCTGTTGTGATCAAGTGGATCCGTGAATATCCGGGGTAGAATAGGTGTTCAGCAACCCATGCTTGCCGTAAAAGGCGACTATGCTTGTCGTAAAAGGCGACTAACGGGATCGGGTGGTCAGGCTCACTGACTTGGTTGATGTCTGTCATCGATCCCAATTGCGTGGATCGATGCTCATGATATAAATCACTGGATTGTCTGGTCCAGACTCGATTATTCACAGACCGCCGTCATATAGCTGGAATATTGCTGAGTGCGGCGTTAAACAACAAACCAACCAACCAACCAATCTGATCAAGTGCCTGTGATGTCGGGACATTTGTTTGTGAGTTTTCATGGCTTTTCGGAGGGAGGAGTGTTTTCTGATGGACTTCCACATGCCCCCCGGCCAAATCCTAACGTTGTTGGTTGACGGAGATGGCAGTGAATATCGATCACAAAAAGGTTTGGAAACAAACTGTTGGCCCACATATTGTCATGAATAAAGATTTTGAAAACACTGTTTCATAATGTTATATTTACCTCATATAGTTCGTTTCAATTAGAAAATAGCCTGCTCGTCACTTAACATGTCCCTGACAGTTTCACGAACGTTATCATTTGGATGCAAAAGATATGCCTTCATTAAGACGTGTAACGTCATCGTTGAAGTAGTCAGGATTGCGGCCTAGAACGTCAAAATCGTCGCTAAAACATCCGATATCAAACGTACCTTATTTCCTCTTCGAGACGCTGAGTGAGTGAGTGAGTGAGTGAGTGAGTTAGGAGATAAACATACTGTGTTTTCAATGTGGAGCTAGGTTACCTATACATAGATTTAACCGCGCTAAACTGAATTTGGAACCGAACGCGTAGCGTGAGGTTTCAAATATCAAATTTAGCGCTATTAAATCTACAGGTAACCTAGCTCTACATTGAAAACACAGTATGTTTATCGCCATTCTACCATGACTAAATAAAACGCTAACTCTTTGGTGTTAGCAAATATATTGAGTGAAGTGTTTTGAGCAGGTTGTCGATCTGAATTACGGAATCACCGACATATAGAATACTAAACGAGCTCCCGTGTAATACCAATTTTATGAAATGAGTGAATAGTTGTGGTATCTCACGAGCGAAAGCGAGTCAGATACCACAACTATTCACGAGTTTCATAAAGTTGGTTTTACACGGGAGCGAGTTTAGTATTTTATTTATTACTTGCAATTTATAACGTTTTTTTAATTATACTGTTGAGTATGAATAGGCTGACACCTTCATGATCCACGACATAGTCCAATTGAATTTAACAGAATAATACTTCAAACACGTCAAAAGTTGAAACGTATGAATTTCATACCATACAACGGGTCTACCTTTAGAATTCACAAAATTATCGTAGGGCTAAAACTTTCGCATCTCACATACTTTAACTTAGACCAACGACTGTCGTTGCGCTACAATACGATCGCCTTGTGGAACGGGCCTTGCACCTCAAAGTTTTCAATAACGTCACAATACCCGATGACGTAATTTGGGGAATTTTGATTCAAGATCCATCGGCTAAACAATGCCATGTGACGTCAGCCTAGCAACAAGGTTACTGGGGTCATCGAGTGTGCATAAGCTCCTTTCAGTGATCTATCAACTCCACACGCAATGTCGATGAATAAGCCAAGGGATGTTGAGAGCTTTCAATATTTGTTCGTGAAACGTGTTCCGAGAGTACATAAGCACGCGTTTTGGTATTACACAATGTGTAATAAAGCTGTATGTTTATTAAACGGGTGATCTCTTCACTGGCAAGTAATAAAACAAAATACTGTATGGCGCTGTATACGCTCAAGCAGTTTGTTGACACAGTAATTCTTCACTCCTACATATGACAGGCATTGGAAGCATGTGTGCACAGCAACTTGGTAAGCTATCATGAGGTGGGCACCCCTAAAGAAAACTAAGCAAGCCTTGCAAAGCTTGCGTTCTACACCGCACGTCATCCTTATCTCTCATTGTGACACAAAAGATATGACGTCACAGTCGTATATATAACAGCGCCAAGTTTCTACCTCTCTTTCTCTCCAAAACTTAAAATACATTCAGTGATTCTTATGACCTGACAACCTCTGACTGACCAATCACAATCGAGTAATTTCTAAATCCATGGTAGAATTGGATTGAACCTACAATCACCAGGTCCTAAAATTAAGCGCATTGATACAGTACCTTTGACCAAATAACCACCCGTGCACCTAATGACCCACCGCCCTATATTGTTAAGGATCACGTGCCAATGCCTAAGTAAGCTCAATAATATTTTTTTATATTTTTACCTCTGCTTTTTTATATTGAAACTGATAATATTTCTTGAAGATATGCAATACTGTGATCTTCTAATTATGTGTGTTTGTTTGTTGACAATGTTTAACGCCGCAATCAGTGATATTCCAGCTATATGACGGCGGTCTGTAAATAATCGAGTCTGGACCAGACAATCCAGTGATTTACTTCATGAGCATCGATCCACACAATTAGGATACGATGACATGCATCAACCAAGTCAGCGACCCTGACCGACCGATCCCGCCCGTCGCCTCTTACGACAAGCATAGTCGCCTGTTACGGCAAGCATGGGTTGCTGAAGACCTATTCTACCCCGGACCTTCACGTGTCTCTAGTTATGTAGATATTACCATATATAGCTGACAATGCTAAACATAAGTATTTATTTATTTATCTAAAATATGCATATGTACAGAGTAGTTATTTATCAAGCAATATAAAACTTTAATACTTATCAAAACAGGGGCGGTCGAGTACCGTAGTTGTTAAAGCGTTCGCCCGTCACGCCGAACACCCGGGTTCGATTCCCGACATGGGTACAATGTGTGAAGCCAATTTCTGGTGTCCCCCTGCCGTGATATTGCTGGAATATTGCTAAAAGTGGCGTTAAACCATACTCACTCACTCACTCACTCACTTATCAAAACATATAAATATTACCTTCGGCTGTATAATCGCGTACTGATTGTAAACTGATTTTGTTGTCTGTTCAGGGATGAGGATGTCAATGCCTGTTATTTCAGCCTAATACAGAGAGGAGAAACGTCAACCTCGGAACGTCGTTACTGACGGACCAGACAATCATGTCGAACTACAAGAAGCCAGATATAGTTTCAAAAGTTACGACAGCTTGATATAAATGATTTATTGCCATGGTATAAGAATGTGTAATAATTGGAAACTATTGCTATCAATCAATGGCTATGTTAACAGCCAAACATGAAGAAAAAAGAAGAAGATTGGTTTCATTAGTGAGTGAGTTGGTGAGTGAGTGGGTGAGTGAGTTGGTGAGTGAGTTGGTTAGTGAGTGGGTGAGTGAATTGGTGAGAGAGTTGGTGAGTGAGTAAGTCAGTTTTGACACAGCTTTGAAGAGAATTCCAGTTATATCAATTCGTGTCTGCTTAATGTGGGAGGAAAGCCCGAAGTGATACAGGTGCACCCACGAGGATGGGTGTGGTGGTGTCAAATCTAGAAACATAATCGGGGCGAACCTGGATCCGAACCCACAATCTTAGGTTTCAGGCTTGCCCAAGGGACGCAACTCTGCACAGCGAATTGCGGCGCCTTAGACGATGTTAAGTTTAATTCACATTTCCTAACCACTACAATCTCAATAAACAATTGTACAACAACGAAATGAATTGCTGGTTGTCAGTTTGGGTTACAACAAAAAGTGAAACTATTGGAAAATAACAAATGCGAAACCGGAACCGAAATGTAATTAAAATAAAATATAACTTAATTTAAAAAAAATTAAATAAGAAATTTAAAAATGATAAAATTAAGATAGGGCCAATTTTGAGGATCAGTGATGAGAAACAAGAAATGTTTTTTAGCCTTACATATACTTTTAGAAGAAGAAATATAAAGAGAAACACAGGTTTTTCCACAGGGCCGATTTTGAGGATCAGTGATGAGAAACAAGAAATGTTTTTTAGCCTTACATATACTTTTAGAAGAAGAAATATAAAGAGAAACACAGGTTTTTCCACAGACTGAGGATTATTTTCAATTCCAGGACGTATCTTTACGTCGAGAGGTTCCGAGTACCTGACTCACATGTGAGTCACTTGTGGATGACAGGTGCTTTACGAGTTGCACGTGTTTCAACGAATGTACCTTCCAAGCCAATCTTCAAATGAGCGGCTACTTCCTGCAAAGTTCATCATGTTCTTAACAGTCTCCGTTTCCAATTACCGTTGCTACACAGAGTATTCTTTTCAATGAATCAATATTTCGCTGCTGTCCCACCTGTTCGTTTACCTGTGCATATTTGTTCGTCCTTCTATCCATCCAACTGAATACGTTACTTGTAATTAATATGTAACATAATTTTCTCTAAGTTATTAAAGAAAAAGAAAAAAATAATATTTGTAAGATGTTTTGCATAATCTAGTCGACCAGAGGCCGGTTCCACAGAGGGATCTTAGGGCTACGACTTTCATAGTGAGTGAGTTGTGTTTAATGCGGCTTTAAACAGTATTCCAGTCATATCACGGCGTGTCAGCTTAATGTGGGAGGAAAGCCCGAAGTGATGCAGCTCTCAGACGTTTACCACTTCGGTGAAACCCACGAGCATGGGTATGGTGCTGACGAACCTAGAAACATAATCAGGTCGAACCGGGATTCGAACCCACAATCATAGGTTTCTGGCGTGTCCAAGGGACGCAACTCTGCACAGCGAATCGCGGCACCTTAGACGACTGGGCCACCTGTGCCCCCGCGACTTTCATTCTTTAATATCTTAGCGCTAAACTAAACCGTGGACCCTGAACTGAGGCGTCTCGGTCTAATGAGGCGCAATTTACTTTACAGAGTTACGTCCCTTAGCTCTTAGTGTCATGGGTTCGAATCTTTGGGCATTTCTGTAGCATTAAGGTGAACACTAGCTAAAATACTAGTGTTCAAAGCGGCGTGAAGTGAGTGAGTAAGTATTGTTTTGCGCCGCAATATATTTTAGCAATATTCCAGCAATATCACGGCGGGGGACACCAGAAATGGGATTCACACATTGTACCTATCTGGGGAATCGAACCCGTGTCTTCGGCGTGACGAGCGAAAACTATAACCACTAGGCTACCCGACCATGTAAGTGAGCGACAGGGACGTAAGGCATGGGACTGACTCTTCATACTCATTTGGGGAGTCGAACCCGGTTCTTCGACCAAATCACCACACATTCATCAGAACTGAAGGTTCCTTATCGACACGGTATCTAAAAGGAAACAGGGCGGTCGGGTAGCCTAGTGGTTAAAGCGTTCGCTCGTCACGCCGAAGACCCGGGTTCGATTCCCGACATGGGTACAATGTGTGAAGCCCATTTCTGGTGTCCCCCGCCGTGATATTGCTGGAATATTGCTAGAAGCGGCGTAAAACTATACTCACTCACTCACAGGAAACAGGGTCAGAAAAGACATGAAAGAAACACGTTCAAATGTCCACACTGAGGAACTCGTGGCAATATCTCTTGCCAGTCGTTAACGCATCGGATACACATGAAGGTGATGGAATGGGTGGCTCAGTCTGATTGGTTGGTTTGTTGTTTTACGCCGCACTCAGCAATATTCCAGCTATATGACGGCGGTCTGTAAATAATCGAGTCTGGACCAGACAGTTCACAGATTGACATCATGAGCATTGATCCACGCATTTGGGATCGATGACATGTTTCAACCAAGTTAGCGAGCCTGACCATCCGATCCCGTTAGTCGCCTCTTACGACAAGCATAGTCGCCTTTTACGGCAAGCATGGGTTGCTGAAGAACAATTCTACCACGGATCTTCACGGGTCGGCTCATTCTAAAACGAGCCTGCATTTTATGATCGTTGGTTCGCGTGCTCGTGGTTTTACCAAAGTTTTTAAATGTCCAAGACAACCACATAAAGCCGACACGCCGTGATATTATTGAAATACAGGTCAAAATGGCGTTAAACAAAAGTCTCTCTCTTACAACTGAATGAAGGTCAAGGTCACCATATAACTGACCCTTGATGTCCATGATGTAATGTTTTGATTATACGAGGGTTGGTCAAAAAGTTCTAAGCCTGACTAACTTTCAACTATGGGCCATAACAAAGTGACCCAGTCAATGTAGTACATTGTTTGAGTAGTTCATTGCAAGTGTATTTGGTCTGTTGAGGCCGTTTGTATATTATTGACAGCCAGTTGAACGTGATAGGGGTCCAAATGGACACAGAAATGGAAAAGAACCGAGCAGTCATCAAATGTTTGACTTTAGAGAAAGGTACTTCCCAAGACATTCATGACCGCATGTCCCAAGTGTATGGGAATAAGTGCCCTAGCTGTTCCACTGATAAACGTTGGGCAGCTATGTTTAAGGCTGGGAGAACAAGCCTTGATGAAAACCCTAGGCCTGGACGTCCCTCAGCTTCCATCAATGAAGATTCAACCGCGATAGAAAAAAACCTTATTCTGTCAGACAGACGTATTACCATTGCCAAACTTGAGGAAGACACAGGTCTAAGACATGGATCCACTGAGTCTATTTTTCATGAACATTTATAGATGAAAAAGATATCTACTTTTTGGGTGCCAAAGTTTCTAAATTCTGATTCTTTATGAAAAATGGTCTGGCATTGCCCGAGAAAAGTTTGAGCTAACTGAGAAGGACTTCGTCAAATTAAAAAAAGAGATTAGTAACGCGTGATGAGAGAGTGAGTGAGTTGGGTTTAACGCCGCTTTTAACGGTATTCAAGCTATATCACTGAGTGTCAGCTTAATGTGGGAGGAAAGTCCGAAGTGATGCAGGTCTCAGAAACGGGTGATGAAATATGGATATATGAAAAAAGTTTAGCGAAGAAAGTTATGGCCACTGTATTCTTGGATGCTAAGGATGTGATCCTTTTTGATAACGAAGAAATGCTGACTTGCGTCATCGCCTGAGAGATTCTATCAAAGAAAAGCGTCGAGAAATGCGGACTGGTGGAGTTCTATTACTTCATGACAACCCCTCTCCTCATACATCACGACTTACAAAGACACTGTCTGACAAAGTGGGTTCGAAGAGCTTCCTCACCCTCCATACTTGCCAAACCTGGCACCAAGTGACTTCCCCCTGTTTCCTAAACTGAAAGAACACCTTCGTGGGAAGCGCTATGACGACAACGATGACCTCAAAGCTGCCGTGAATGGGTTTTTCAGAAAACTTCTCCCTGACTGGAATTGAAAATCTTCAATATCGATATGAGAAGTGTATTGAAAAGCACGGAGATTATGTTGAAAAAGAAAATTAAATACACTTTCACAATTGTTGGTTTTGTTTGTTGGGCTTAGAACTTTTTGACCAACCCTCGTAGTGCCCATGAGCTGCTTTTAATCAAAGTTGACAGCATTTGGTCTGTAATGCGTTCACGAATTAAAGCTTGTCTCCCTAGAATCCTTCTCAGGCGAGGTAAGACGCCAAATACAATCACTGTTATTGTTACCTGTGAAGATTCGCCTTAGAATTGATCTTCAGCAAACCATGCTTGTCGTAGGAGGCGACTAACGGGATCGTGTGGTAAGGCTCGGTGACTGGATTGATGCTCATGATGTAAATCACTGTATTGTCTGGTCCAGACTTGATTATTTACAGACCGTCACCCTACAGCTGAGTGCGGCGTTAAACGACAAATAAACAAACAAATATTTAAACACAGTTATTACTCTTTGGCTTGTTAATTCACGTAAAACAAGTACAAAAACATATATCCATAGATACGATGACATAAGCTTGTGGTTAAGATTTGGCACTATCTGGTAACTGAGATGCTATAATTAAAATATGATATTTTTATTCAGAGGAAACGAGAAACACAATTACTAGCTGTGAAGGTAATCATGACAACGACGCACTTCTCAGCAACAGAACCAACAAATTCATCATCACTTTTCGATAAAAAACATAAAGATTAAAGAAACAAACTGTTTTAACGCCATGAAGAGCTGGCCCTTCAGCGTTTCATCCAAACAGCTGATGATGCGGAGCTACACTTGAAATGTAAAGATGAGGAATGAGAGATCTTGTCATCGGAGAAAACCCTGAAGACACGTACTTAACACATCTGCTGTCGTTTTTAAGTGAAACCAATTAGTTTCCAGCAAAATGGATTTATGCACAACATGAATGCTTCTCTGTGGCCACTCTGTCAGACACGTTTTTTTCTGAGACCCACGAATGACCACATCCACAATATGCATGCTTCTCTGTGGCCACTCTGCTAGACAATCTTTTGTTAAGACGCTCATCTTTCTTCATACACAACATGCATGCTATAATGGCCATTCTGTCAGACACGGTTGTGTTGAGACTCACAAATCGCTTCATGAACCACAACATGCATGCTTCTGTGGCCACTCTGTCAGACACGGTTGTGTTGAGACTCACAAATCACTTCATGAACCACAACCTGCATGCTATAATGGCCACTCTGTCAGACACGGTTGTGTTGAGACTCACAAATCGCTTCTTGAACCACAACATGCATGCTTCTGTGGCCACTCTGTCAGACACGGTTGTCTTGAGACTCACAAATCACTTCATGAACCACAGCATGCATGCTATAATGGCCACTCTGTCAGACACGGTTGTGTTGAGACTCACAAATCGCTTCATGAACCACAACATGGATGCTTCTGTGGCCACTCTGTCAGACACGGTTGTGTTGAGACCCACAAATGACTTCATGCACAAACATGCATGCTTCGCGGTGGCCACTCGCTTTTGATGAGACTCACAAATGACTACATTCTCAACATGCATGCTTCTCCGTGGCCACTCTGTCAGACACGGTTGTGTTGAGACTCACAAATCGCTTCTTGAACCACAACATGCATGCTTCTGTGGCCACTCTGTCAGACACGGTTGTGTTGAGACTCACAAATCGCCTCATGAACCACAACATGCATGCTTCTTTGGCAACTCTGTCACACACGGTTGTGTTGAGACTCACAAATGGCTTCTTGAACCACAACATGCATGCTTCTGTGGCCACTCTGTCAGACACGGTTGTGTTGAGACTCACAAATCGCTTCATGAACCACAACATGCATGCTTCTGTGGCCACTCTGTCAGACAAGCATGTATTTCGAGACGCACAAATGACTTCATGCACAAACATGCATGCTTCTGTGGCCATTCTGTCAGACACGGTTGTGTTGAGACTCACAAATCGCTTCATGAACCACAACATGCATGCTTCTGTGGCCACTCTGCTAGACAATCTTTTGTTAAGACGCTCATCTTTCTTCATACACAACATGCATGCTATAATGGCCACTCTGTCAGACACGGTTGTGTTGAGACTCACAAATCGCTTCATGAACCACAACATGGACGCTTCTGTGGCCACTCTGTCAGACACGGTTGTGTTGAGACTCACAAATCACTTCATGAACCACAACATGCATGCTTCTGTGGCCACTCTGTCAGACACGGTTGTGTTGAGACTCACAAATCACTTCATGAACCACAACATGCATGCTATAATGGCCACTCTGTCAGACACGGTTGTGTTGAGACTCACAAATCGCTTCATGAACCACAACATGCATGCTTCTGTGGCCACTCTGTCACACACGGTTGTGTTGAGACTAACAAATCGCTTCATGAACCACAACATGGATGCTTCTGTGGCCACTCTGTCAGACACGGTTGTGTTGAGACCCACAAATGACTTCATGCACAAACATGCATGCTTCGCGGTGGCCACTCGCTTTTGATGAGACTCACAAATGACTACATTCTCAACATGCATGCTTCTCCGTGGCCACTCTGTCAGACACGGTTGTGTTGAGACTCACAAATCGCTTCTTGAACCACAACATGCATGCTTCTGTGGCCACTCTGTCAGACACGGTTCTGTTGAGACTCACAAATCGCTTCATGAACCACAACATGCATGCTTCTTTGGCAACTCTGTCACACACGGTTGTGTTGAGACTCACAAATGGCTTCTTGAACCACAACATGCATGCTTCTGTGGCCACTCTGTCAGACACGGTTGTGTTGAGACTCACAAATCACTTCATGAACCACAACATGCATGCTTCTGTGGCCACTCTGTCAGACAAGCATGTATTTCGAGACGCACAAATGACTTCATGCACAAACATGCATGCTTCTGTGGCCATTCTGTCAGACACGGTTGTGTTGAGACTCACAAATCGCTTCATGAACCACAACATGCATGCTTCAGTGGCCACTCTGTCAGACACGGTTGTGTTGAGACACAAATCGCTTCATGAACCACAACATGCATGCTTCTGTGGCCACTCTTTCAGACAAGCATGTATTTCGAGACGCACAAATGACTTCATGCACAAACATGCATGCTTCGCGGTGGCCACTCGCTATTGATGAGACTCACAAATGACAACATTCTCAACATGCGTGATTCTCTGTGCCCGCTCTGTCAGACACGCTTATGTTGAGGCGCACAAATGTACAACCAGCTTTGAAGTCTGTGTACAACTTGTAGACTTTAGATTGTATCTTATTGTACGATATGTATACAGAACTTGAAGAGCATGTGTATACATAAAGCTGCCTTCATGTTCGCAGTGTGGAGTAGAAACGGAAATTGCGTCGTGTCAATAAATTTCTTTGTGAAAATTAGACTCCAATAAGAGAAAGAATATTCAGTGAAGCACTTCGGAGACATAATCATATTAGTTCTTGTTTGTGACTTGTGTGAAGGCAATTCCGGCCCTTATCGAGCAGTGAAATGACTTCATTTCCCATGAGAATGGAAGTTAAATGTGGTTTATATTCACAGGCAGCAGACATGTGCTTGAGACTGTCAGAAGTGCACATACACAATAGAACTGAAGAAGGGAACTATCTCCGGAGTTGAAGAAACTATTTTTGTTGGATATGAAGAGAAAGACTTGTTCAACATGCTTTGATAGAGTACGTTACATCGTATAGCTATGCTAGCATATTGAAGACAAATTGCTATTATATGTAACTTTGATGTGTAGCTGACATGTTTTTTTTAATTCCGTAACTTGAGGTGAGGTGAGGTGAGGTGAGGTGAGATGAGGTGAAATGAGGTATAAGGTCGCGTTTAAGATTATTGCACTTTTATAGCGACGTGCGTGTGTGAGTGTGTCTGTGTGTGTGAGTGAGTGAGTGAGTGAGTGAGTGAGTGAGAGTGTGTGTGTGTGTGTGTGTGTGTGTGTGTGTGTGTGTGTGTGTGTGTGTGTGTGTGTGTGTGTGTGTGTGTGTGTGTGTGTGTGTGTGTGTGTGTGTGTGTGTGTGTGTGTGTGTGCTTGTACCAGTCCGGACTAATGAGATACCATGCCGCAGTTTAACATGAATACCCCACTCAGACATAGCATACTGACTCCCAGCCGACCAGTCCTTGTTTAAGCCTTTAATGGCGAGCGCTAAGAGTAAGTGCCATCTCTTAACGTCTTTTGGTATGACGCGTCCGGGGATCGAACCCCCGACCTTCAGATTCAGATGCTCTACCACTAGACCACGGAGCCAGCCGTAGGTTGTTCTCGTCACTATATGGCTGAATCAACGACGATGCGACGTGACACTATAACCTACTCACTCCCCTCTCACAACTCTCACTCACTCACTCACCCTGTCTCACTCACTCACTGTGTTACTCAGTGTCTGACTGGGGTATCAATGTTAAACTGCGGCATAGTATCTCAGTGGGCTATCATAATAAAACGACATAAGTCACACAGATACACACACACACACACACACACACACACACACATCGCTACAAAAAATGCAATCAGCAAGAAACCCCATTTCACGTCATCTGACCACCCGTGAGGATCCGGGGTAGAATAGGTCTTCAGCAACCCATGCTTGCCGTAAAAGGCGACTATGCTTGTCGTAAGAGGCGACTAACGGGATCGGGTGGTCAGGCTCACTGACTTGGTTGAAGCATGTCCTCGATCCCAATTGCGTGGGTCGATGCTCATGATATAAATCATTGGATTATCTGGTCCAGACTCGATTATTTACAGACCGCTGTGATATAGCTGGAGTATTGCTGAGTGCGGCGTAAAACAACAAACTAACCAACAACCAACTCACCTCACCTTTACGTTCGTATCAACAATCACCGCACAGCGTTTTACTTTCTGAGTTCCAATAGCCAAAACCAAGGCTAAATTAGGAGATTAACCCTCTGTGTTTAGAAATTTGATATAGTTTCAAAGGTATAAATAAGAGGTATCAACTCTTCAGTAGGACTACATCAAATGTAAACACAGTAGGGTTCTCCGTTCTACCATGACGACAAGAGCGCTTTGAAAACGATGCTCTCTTGCAACGCGTAACTACACAGGGTACAAAGGTCAGCTTTCTTAGAATATTTCGAAAAGGGTGACAAATATTACGAAAGTTTAACATTAAAATACACATCGTCCTGGCTTGTTCACAATAAGGGTTCAAAACACATAGTTTTTCAAAACCCAGGTAACAAATAACCCTCCAAACTGAGTTCAAAGATACTGGTATGTGTAAACTTTTAATTTCATCACAACCTGTTGAGCACTGTTTGAAGTTACCAAGTCATTTCTTGAAAATCAGCACAAGCCATCCTTGGAAATCGAATATGCCATCTCCCATTGTAGAAATAGTTTTAGAAAAAGCTGAACGAATTTATTTCTTCGAGAAACTCAATTAACATTCTTCTGTTTATTTAATATGTATAGGTCTTATCAGTTAGTTGGCAATGACCCTCAGTAAATAATATAAATTCAAAATAAATGCATCTCCACCCCAAATTGGCATGTGACAGAACTTGACCTACATCACTGTTACTCGTCCATACTGTCAATGGCTGCCATTGTTGTTGTTGACAACCCCGATGTATGATGTGGGTCAACATTAACCTGCAGAAGTATTGGCAATGAGCCTGCTACTACAACGTGATTGCCAATGGAGCTGGAGTATGACTGAACAGCCGTGGTTTCGGCTGCAGACGAGGCGCCATTTGATGACAGGGGGGGTTAGATTCATGTTTGTGACCTGTCAGTTTCACGGTTTCACGGCATTCGACGCACGCATGCGAAAACAATGTGACAGTTGTGTCCATGACACAGTGGTTCGTGTACATTTTGCTTAATTGTGCGTGTTCTGAAATGAATTTCATACAGATTGATAAGCTGTTGTGATCAAGTGGACCCGTGAAGATCCGGGGTAGAATAGGTGTTCAGCAACCCATGCTTGCCGTAAAAGGCGACTATATGCTTGTCGTAAAAGGCGACTAACGGGATCGGGTGGTCAGGCTCACTGACTTGGTTGATGTCTGTCATCGATCCCAATTGCGTGGATCGATGCTCATGATATAAATCACTGGATTGTCTGGTCCAGACTCGATTATTCACAGACCGCCGTCATATAGCTGGAATATTGCTGAGTGCGGCGTTAAACAACAAACCAACCAACCAACCAATCTGATCAAGTGCCTGTGATGTCGGGACATTTGTTTGTGAGTTTTCATGGCTTTTCGGAGGGAGGAGTGTTTTCTGATGGACTTCCACATGCCCCCCGGCCAAATCCTAACGTTGTTGGTTGACGGAGATGGCAGTGAATATCGATCACAAAAAGTTTTGGAAACAAACTGTTGGCCCACATATTGTCATGAATAAAGATTTTGAAAACACTGTTTCATAATGTTATATTTACCTCATATAGTTCGTTTCAATTAGAAAATAGCCTGCTCGTCACTTAACATGTCCCTGACAGTTTCACGAACGTTATCATTTGGATGCAAAAGATATGCCTTCATTAAGACGTGTAACGTCATCGTTGAAGTAGTCAGGATTGCGGCCTAGAACGTCAAAATCGTCGCTAAAACATCCGATATCAAACGTACCTTATTTCCTCTTCGAGACGCTGAGTGAGTGAGTGAGTGAGTGAGTTAGGAGATAAACATACTGTGTTTTCAATGTGGAGCTAGGTTACCTATACATAGATTTAACCGCGCTAAACTGAATTTGGAACCGAACGCGTAGCGTGAGGTTTCAAATATCAAATTTAGCGCTATTAAATCTACAGGTAACCTAGCTCTACATTGAAAACACAGTATGTTTATCGCCATTCTACCATGACTAAATAAAACGCTAACTCTTTGGTGTTAGCAAATATATTGAGTGAAGTGTTTTGAGCAGGTTGTCGATCTGAATTACGGAATCACCGACATATAGAATACTGAACGAGCTCCCGTGTAATACCAATTTTATGAAATGAGTGAATAGTTGTGGTATCTCACGAGCGAAAGCGAGTCAGATACCACAACTATTCACGAGTTTCATAAAGTTGGTTTTACACGGGAGCGAGTTTAGTATTTTATTTATTACTTGCAATTTATAACGTTTTTTTAATTATACTGTTGAGTATGAATAGGCTGACACCTTCATGATCCACGACATAGTCCAATTGAATTTAACAGAATAATACTTCAAACACGTCGAAAGTTGAAACGTATGAATTTCATACCATACAACGGGTCTACCTTTAGAATTCACAAAATTATCGTAGGGCTAAAACTTTCGCATCTCACATACTTTAACTTAGACCAACGACTGTCGTTGCGCTACAATACGATCGCCTTGTGGAACGGGCCTTGCACCTCAAAGTTTTCAATAACGTCACAATACCCGATGACGTAATTTGGGGAATTTTGATGCAAGATCCATCGGCTAAACAATGCCATGTGACGTCAGCCTAGCAACAAGGTTACTGGGGTCATCGAGTGTGCATAAGCTCCTTTCAGTGATCTATCAACTCCACACGCAATGTCGTTGAATAAGCCAAGGGATGTTGAGAGCTTTCAATATTTGTTCGTGAAACGTGTTCCGAGAGTACATAAGCACGCGTTTTGGTATTACACAATGTGTAATAAAGCTGTATGTTTATTAAACGGGTGATCTCTTCACTGGCAAGTAATAAAACAAAATACTGTATGGCGCTGTATACGCTCAAGCAGTTTGTTGACACAGTAATTCTTCACTCCTACATATGACAGGCATTGGAAGCATGTGTGCACAGCAACTTGGTAAGCTATCATGAGGTGGGCACCCCTAAAGAAAACTAAGCAAGCCTTGCAAAGCTTGCGTTCTACATCGCACGTCATCCTTATCTCTCATTGTGACACAAAAGATATGACGTCACAGTCGTATATATAACAGCGCCAAGTTTCTACCTCTCTTTCTCTCCAAAACTTAAAATACATTCAGTGATTCTAAATCCATGGTAGAATTGGATTGAACCTACTTCCATCATACAGCGAAACCTACAATCACCAGGTCCTAAAATTAAGCGCATTGATACAGTACCTTTGACCAAATAACCACCCGTGCACCTAATGACCCACCGCCCTATATTGTTAAGGATCACGTGCCAATGCCTAAGTAAGCTTAATAATATTTTTTTATTTTTTTACCTCTGCTTTTTTATATTGAAACTGATAATATTTCTTGAAGATATGCAATACTGTGATCTTCTAATTACGTTTGTTTGTTTGTTGACAATGTTTAACGCCGCAATCAGTGATATTCCAGCTATATGACGGCGGTCTGTAAATAATCGAGTCTGGACCAGACAATCCAGTGATTTACTTCATGAGCATCGATCCACACAATTAGGATACGATGACATGCATCAACCAAGTCAGCGACCCTGACCACCCGATCCCGCCCGTCGCCTCTTACGACTAGCATAGTCACCTGTTAAGGCAAGCATGGGTTGCTGAAGACCTATTCTACCCCGGACCTTCACGTGTCTCTAGTTATGTAGATATTACCATATATAGCTGACAATGCTAAACATAAGTATTTATTTATTTATCTAAAATATGCATATGTACAGAGTAGTTATTTATCCAGCAATATAAAACTTTAATACATATCAAAACAGGGGCGGTCGGGTACTCTAGTTGTAAAGGTGTTCGCTCGTCACGCCGAAGACCCGGGTTCGATTCCCGACATGGGTACAATGTGTGAAGCCAATTTCTGGTGTCCCCCCCCTCCCCCCCCCCCCCCCCCCCCCTCGTGATATTGCTGGAATATTGCTAAAAGTGGCGTTAAACCATACTCACTCACTCACTCACTCACGTACTGATTGAAAACTGATTTTGTTGTCTGTTCAGGGATGAGGATGTCAATGCCTGTTATTTCAGCCTAATACAAAGAAGATTAACGTCAACGTCGGAACGTCGTTACTGACGGACCAGACAATCATGTCGAACTACAAGAAGCCAGATATAGTTTCAAAAGTTACGACAGCTTGATATAAATGATTTATTGCCATGGTATAAGAATGTGTAATAATTGGAAACTATTGCTATCAATCAATGGGTATGTTCACAGCCAAACATCAAGAAAAAAGAAGAAGATTGGTTTCATTAGTGAGTGAGTTGGTGAGTGAGTTGGTGAGTGAGTTGGTGAGAGAGTTGGTGAGTGAGTAAGTCAGTTTTGACACAGCTTTGAAGAGAATTCAAGTTATATCAATTCGTGTCTGCTTAATGTGGGAGGAAAGCCCGAAGTGATACAGGTGCACCCACGAGGATGGGTGTGGTGGTGTCAAATCTAGAAACATAATCGGGGCGAACCTGGATCCGAACCCACAATCATAGGTTTCAGGCGTGCCCAAGGGACGCAACTCTGCACAGCGAATTGCGGCGCCTTAGACGATGTTAAGTTTAATTCACATTTCCTAACCACTACAATCTCAATAAACAATTGTACAACAACGAAATGTATTGCTGGTTGTCAGTTTGGGTTACAACAAAAAGTGAAACTATTGGAAAATAACTTCCAAAATGCGAAACCGGAACCGAAAATTAATTAAAATAAAATATAACTTAATTTTAAAAAAATTAAATAAGAAATTTAAAAATGATAAAATTAAGATAGGGCCGATTTTGAGGGTCAGTGATGAGAAACAAGAAATGTTTTTTAGCCTTACATATACTTTTAGAAGAAGAAATATAAAGAGAAACACAGGTTTTTCCACAGATTGAGGATTATTTTCAATTTCAGGACGTATCTTTACGTCGAGAGGTTCCGAGTACCTGACTCACATGTGAGTCACTTGTGGATGACAGGTGCTTTACGAGTTGCACGTGTTTCAACGAATGTACCTTCCAAGCCAATCTTCAAATGAGCGGCTACTTCCTGCAAAGTTCATCATGTTCTTAACAGTCTCCGTTTCCAATTACCGTTGCTACACAGAGTATTCTTTTCAATGAATCAATATTTCGCTGCTGTCCCACCTGTTCGTTTACCTGTGCATATTTGTTCGTCCTTCTATCCATCCAACTGAATACGTTACTTGTAATTAATATGTAACATAATTTTCTCTAAGTTATTAAAGAAAAAGAAAAAAATAATATTTGTAAGATGTTTTGCATAATCTAGTCGACCAGAGGCCGGTTCAACAGAGGGATCTTAGGGCTACGACTTTCATAGTGAGTGAGTTGTGTTTAATGCGGCTTTAAACAGTATTCCAGTCATATCACGGCGTGTCAGCTTAATGTGGGAGGAAAGCCCGAAGTGATGCAGCTCTCAGACGTTTACCACTTCGGTGAAACCCACGAGCACTGGTATGGTTCTGACAAACCTAGAAACATAATCGGGTCGAACCGGGATTCGAACCCACAATCATAGGTTTCTGGCGTGTCCAAGGGACGCAACTCTGCAGTGCGAATCGCGGCACCTTAGACGACTGGGCCACCTGTGCCCCCGCGACTTTCATTCTTTAGCGCTAAACTAAACCGTGGACCCTGAACTGAGGCGTCTCGGTCTAATGAGGCGCAATTTACTTTACAGAGTTACGTCCCTTAGCTCTTAGTGTCATGGGTTCGAATCTTTGGGCATTTCTGTAGCATTAAGGTGCACACTAGCTAAAATACTAGTGTTCAAAGCGGCGTGAAGTGAGTGAGTAAGTATTGTTTTGCGCCGCAATATATTTTAGCAATATTCCAGCAATATCACGGCGGGGGACACCAGAAATGGGATTCACACATTGTACCTATCTGGGGAATTAAACCCGTGTCTTCGGCGTGACGAGCGAAAACTATAACCACCAGGCTACCCGACCATGTAAGTGAGCGACTGGGACGTAAGACATGGGACTGACTCTTCATACTCATTTGGGGAGTCGAACCCGGTTCTTCGACCAAATCATCACCCATTCATCAGAACTGAAGGTTCCTTATCGACACGGTATCTCACAGGAAACAGGGTCAGAAAAGACATGAAAGAAACACGTTCAAATGTCTACATTCAGGAACTCGTGGCAATATCTCTTGCCAGTCGTTAACGCATCGGATACACATGAAGGTGATGGAATGGGTGGCTCAGTCTGATTGGTTGGTTTGTTGTTTTACGCCGCACTCAGCGATATTCCAGCTATATGACGGCGGTCTGTAAATAATCGAGTCTAGACCAGACAGTTCACAGATTGACATCATGAGCATTGATCCACGCATTTGGGATCGATGACATGTTTCAACCAAGTTAGCGAGCCTGACCATCCGATCCCGTTAGTCGCCTCTTACGACAAGCATAGTCGCCTTTTACGGCAAGCATGGGTTGCTGACGACCCATTCTACCCCGGATCTTCACGGGTCGGCTCATTCTGAAACGAGCCTGCATTTTATGATCGTTGGTTCGCGTGCTCGTGGTTTTACCAAAGTTTTTAAATGTCCAAGACAACCACATAAAGCCGACACGCCGTGATATTATTGAAATACAGGTCAAAATGGCGTTAAACAAAAGTCTCTCTCTTACAACTGAATGAAGGTCAAGGTCACCATATAACTGACCCTTGATGTCCATGATGTAATGTTTTGATTATACGAGGGTTGGTCAAAAAGTTCTAAGCCTGACTAACTTTCAACTATGGGCCATAACAAAGTGACCCAGTCAATGTAGTACATTGTTTGAGTAGTTCATTGCAAGTGTATTTGGTCTGTTGAGACCGTTTGTATATTATTGACAGCCAGTTGAACGTGATAGGGGTCCAAATGGACACAGAAATGGAAAAGAACCGAGCAGTCATCAAATGTTTGACTTTAGAGAAAGGTACTTCCCAAGACATTCATGACCGAATGACCCAAGTGTATGGGAATAAGTGCCCTAGCTATTCCACTGATAAACGTTGGGCAGCTATGTTTAAAGCTGGGAGAACTAGCCTTGATGAAAACCCTAGGCCTGGACGTCCCTCAGCTTCCATCAATGAAGATTAAATCAAGGCGATAGAAAAAAAACCTTATTCTGTCAGACAGACGTATTACCATTACTAAACTTGAGGAAGACACAGGTCTAAGCCATGGATCCACTGAATCTATGTTTCATGAACATTTACAGATGGAAAAGATATCTGCTTTTTGGGTGACAAAGTTTCTCAATTCTGATCTTTATGAAAAAAGGTCTGGCATTGCCAGAGAAAAATTAGAGCTAACTGAGAAGGATTTTGTCAACTTAAAAAAGAGATTAGTAACGGGTGATGAGAGAGTGAGTGAGTTGGGTTTAACGCCGCTTTTAACAGTATTCCAGCTATATCACGGAGTGTCAGCTTAATGTGGGAGGAAAGTCCGAAGTGATGCAGGTCTCAGAAACGGGTGATGAAAAATATAGGTCTACCACTATGATCCTGAGTCAAAACGTCAATCCATGGAATGGCACCATTCCTCTTCTCCGGCGCCAAAGAAATTAAAGTTTAGCGAAGAAAGTTATGGCCACTGTATTCTTGGATGCAAAGGATGTGATTCTCGTTGATTACGAAGAAAGTCAAAAGATGATTACCGGTGCCTACTATGCTGACTTGCGTCATCGCCTGAGAGATTCTATCAAAGAAAAGCGTCGAGAAATGCGGACTGGTGGAGTTCTATTACTTCATGACAACGCCTCTCCTCATACATCACGACTTACAAAGACACTGTCTGACAAAGTGGGTTCGAAGAGCTTTCTCACCCTCCATACTTGCCAAACCTGGCACCAAGTGACTTCCCCCTGTTAACTAAACTGAAAGAACACCTTCGTGGAAAGCGCTATGACGACAACGATGACCTCAAAGCTGCCGTGAATGGGTTTTTCAGGGTAACTTCAGAAAACTTCTGCCCATGAGCTGCTTTTAATCAAAGTTGACAGCATTTGGTCTGTAATGCGTTCACGAATTAAAGCTTGTCTCCCTAGAATCCTTCTGAAGCGAGGTAAGACGCCAAATACAATCACTGTTATTGTTACCTGTGAAGATTCGCCTTAGAATTGATCTTCAGCAACCCATGCTTGTCGTAGGAGGCGACTAACGGGTAAGGCTCGGTGACTGATTGATGAATGCCATCTTATCTCAATCGCGTAGATCAATGCTCATGATGTTAATCACTGTATTGTCTGGTCCAGACTTGATTATTTACAGACCGCCACCCTACAGCTGAGTGCGGCGTTAAACGAAGAATAAACAAACAAATATTTAAACACAGTTACTACTCTTCGGCTTGTTAATTCACGTAAAACTCGTACAAAAACATATATCCATAGATACGATGACATAAGCTTGTGGTTAAGATTTGGCACTATCTGGTAACTGAGATGCTATAATTAAAATATGATATTTTTATTCAGAGGAAACGAGAAACACAATTACTAGCTGTGAAGGTAATCATGACAACGACGCACTTCTCAGCAACAGAACCAACAAATTCATCATCACTTTTCGATAAAAAACATAAAGATTAAAGAAACAAACTGTTTTAACGCCATGAAGAGCTGGCCCTTCAGCGTTTCATCCAAACAGCTGATGATGCGGAGCTACACTTGAAATGTAAAGATGAGGAATGAGAGATCTTGTCATCGGAGAAAACCCTGAAGACACGTACTTAACACATCTGCTGTCGTTTTTAAGTGAAACCAATTAGTTTCCAGCAAAATGGATTTATGCACAACATGAATGCTTCTCTGTGGCCACTCTGTCAGACACGTTTTTTTCTGAGACCCACGAATGACCACATCCACAATATGCATGCTTCTCTGTGGCCACTCTGCTAGACAATCTTTTGTTAAGACGCTCATCTTTCTTCATACACAACATGCATGCTATAATGGCCACTCTGTCAGACACGGTTGTGTTGAGACTCACAAATCGCTTCATGAACCACAACATGGATGCTTCTGTGGCCACTCTGTCAGACACGGTTGTGTTGAGACTCACAAATCGCTTCTTGAACCACAACATGCATGCTTCTGTGGCCACTCTGTCAGACACGGTTGTGTTGAGACTCACAAATCACTTCATGAACCACAACATGCATGCTATAATGGCCACTCTGTCAGACACGGTTGTGTTGAGACTCACAAATCGCTTCATGAACCACAACATGCATGCTTCTGTGGCCACTCTGTCAGACACGGTTGTGTTGAGACTCACAAATCGCTTCATGAACCACAACATGGATGCTTCTCTGTGGCCACTCTGTCACACACGGTTGTGTTGAGACTCACAAATCGCTTCATAAACCACAACACGCTTGTTCTGAGACCCACAAATGACAACATCCACAATGTGCATAATTCTCTGTGGCCACTCTGTCAGACATCCTTTTGTTGAGACGCTCATCTTTCTTCACACACAACATGCATGCTTCTGTGGCCACTCTGTCAGACAAGCATGTATTTCGAGACGCACAAATGACTTCATGCACAAACATGCATGCTTCGCGGTGGCCACTCGCTATTGATGAGACTCACAAAAGACAACATTCTCAACATGCGTGATTCTGTGTACCCGCTGTCAGACACGCTTATGTTGAGGCGCACATATGTACAACCAGCTTTGAAGTCTGTGTACAACTTGTAGACTTTAGATTGTATCTTTATGTACGATATGTATGTAGGACCTAAAGAGCATGTGTATACATAAATCTGCCTTCATGTTCGCCGTGTGGAGTAGAAACGGAAATTGCGTCGTGTCAATAAATTTCTTTGTGAAAATTAGACTCCAATAAGAGAAAGAATATTCAGTGAAGCACTTCGGAGACATAATCATATTAGTTCTTGTTTGTGACTTGTGTGAAGGCAATTCCGGCCCTTATCGAGCAGTGAAATGACTTCATTTCCCATGAGAATGGAAGTTAAATGTGGTTTATATTCACAGGCAATAGACATGTGCTTGAGACTGTCAGAAGTGCACATACACAATAGAACTGAAGAAGGGGAACCATCTCCGGAGTTGAAGAAACTATGTTTTGTTGGATATGAAGAGAAAGACTTGTTCAACATGCTTTGATAAGAGTACGTTACATCGTATAGCTATGCTAGCATATTGAAGACAAATTGCTATTATATGTAACTTTGATGTGTAGCTGACATGTTTTTTTTAATTCCGTAACTTGAGGTGAGGTGAGGTGAGGTGAGATGAGGTGAAATGAGGTATAAGGTCGCGTTTAAGATTATTGCACTTTTATAGCGACTAGCGTGTGTGAGTGTGTCTGTGTGTGTGTGTGAGTGAGTGAGTGAGTGAGTGAGTGAGTGAGTGAGTGTGTGTGTGTGTGTGTGTGTGTGTGTGTGTGTGTGTGTGTGTGTGTGTGTGTGTGTGTGTGTGTGTGTGTGTGTGTGTGTGTGTGTGTGTGTGTGTGTGTGTGTGTGTGTGTGTGAGTGTGCTTGTACCAGTCCGGACTAATGAGATACCATGCCGCAGTTTAACATGAATACCCCACTCAGACATAGCATACTGACTCCCAGCCGACCAGTCCTTGTTTAAGCCTTTAATGGCGAGCGCTAAGAGTAAGTGCCATCTATTAACGTCTTTTGGTATGACGCGTCCGGGGATCGAACCCCCGACCTTCAGATTCAGATGCTCTACCACTAGACCACGGAGCCAGCCGTAAGTTGTTCTCGTCACTATATGGCTGAATCAACGACGATGCGACGTGACACTATAACTCACTCACTCCCCTCTTAGAACACTCACTCACTCACTCACCCTGTCTCACTCACTCACTGTGTTACTCAGTGTCTGACTGGGGTATCAATGTTAAACTGCGGCATAGTATCTCAGTGGGCTATCATAATAAAACGACATAAGTCACACAGACACACACACACACATCGCTACAAAAAATGCAATCAGCAAGAAACCCCATTTCACGTCACCTGACCACCCGTGAAGATCCGGGGTAGAATAGGTCTTCAGCAACCCATGCTTGCCGTAAAAGGCGACTATGCTTGTCGTAAAAGGCGACTAACGGGATCGGGTGGTCAGCTGGCTCACTGACTTGGTTGAAGCATGTCATCGATCTCAATTGCGTGGATCAATGCTCATGATGTAAATCAATGGATTGTCTGGTCCAGACTCGATTATTTACAGACCGCTGTCATATAGCTGGAGTATTGCTGAGTGCGGCGTAAAACAACAAACTAACCAACAACCAACTCACCTCACCTTTACGTTCGTATCAACAATCACCGCACAGCGTTTTACTTTCTGAGCTCCAATAGCCAAAACCAAGGCTAAATTAGGAGATAAAACCTCTGTGTTTAGAAATTTGATATAGTTTCAATGGTATAAAGAGGTATCAAGTCTTCAGTAGGACTACATCAAATTTAAACACAGTAGGGTTCTCCGTTCTACCATGACGACAAGAGCGCTTTGAAAACGATGCTCTCTTGCAACGCGTAACTACACAGGGTACAAAGGTCCACTTTCTTAGAATATTCCGAAAAGGGTGACAAATATTATGAAATTTTAACATTAAAATACATATTGTCTTGGCTTGTTCACAATAACACATAGTTTTTCAAAATCAAGTCAACAAATAACCCTCCAAACTGAGTTCAACGGTACTGTTTTAAGTTTTAATTTCATCGCAACCTGTTGTGCACTGTTTGAAGTTACAAAGTCATTTCTTGAAAATCAGCACAAGCCATCCTTTGAAATCGAATATGCCATTTCCCATTGTAGAAATAGTTTTAGAAAAAGCTGAACGAATTTATTTCTTCGAGAAACTTAATTAACATTCTTCTGTTTATTTAATATGTATAGGTCTGATCAGTTAGTTGGCAATGACCCTCAATAAATAATATAAATTCAAAATAAATGCATCTCCACCCCAAATTGGCATGTGACAGAACTTGACCTACATCACTGTTACTCGTCCATACTGTCAATGGCTGCCATTGTTGTTGTTGACAACCCCGATGTATGATGTGGGTCAACATTAACCTAGAGAAGTATTGGCAATGAGCCTGCTACTACAACGTGATTGCCAATGGAACTGGAGTATGACTGAACAGCCGTGGTTTCGGCTGCAGACGAGGCGCCATTTGATGATAGGAGGGGTTAGATTCATGTTTGTGACCTGTCAGTTTCACGGTTTCACGGCATTCGACGCAAGCATGCGAAAACAATGTGACAGTTGTGTCCATGACACAGTGGTTCGTGTACATTTTGCTTAATTGTGCGTGTTCTGAAATGAATTTCATACAGATTGATAAGCTGTTGTGATCAAGTGGACCCGTGAAGATCCGGGGTAGAATAGGTGTTCAGCAACCCATGCTTGCCGTAAAAGGCGACTATGCTTGTCGTAAAAGGCGACTAACGGGATCGGGTGGTCAGGCTCACTGACTTGGTTGATGCATGTCATCGATCCCAATTACGTGGATCGATGCTCATGATATTAATCACTGGGTTGTCTGGTCCAGACTCGATTATTCACAGACCGCCGTCATATAGCTGTAATATTGCTGAGTGCGGCGTAAAACAACAAACCAACCAACCAACCAACCAATCTGATCAAGTGCCTGTGATGTCGGGACATTTGTTTGTGAGTTTTCATGGCTTTTCGGAGGGAGGAGTGTTTTCTGATGGACTTCCACATGCCCCCCGGCCAAATTCTAACGTTGGTGGTTGACGGAGATGGCAGTGAATATCGATCACAAAAAGGTTTGGAAACAAACTGTTGGCCCACATATTGTCATGAATAAAGATTTTGAAAACACTGTTTCATAATGTTATATTTACTTTCATATAGTTCGTTTCAATTAGAAAATAGCCTGCTCGTCACATAACATGTCCCTGACAGTTTCACGAACGTTATCATTTGGATGCAAAAGATATGCCTTCATTAAGACGTGTAACGTCATCGTTGAAGTAGTCAGGATTGCGGCCTAGAACGTCAAAATCGTCGCTAAAACATCCGATATCAAACGTACCGTATTTCCTCTTTGAGATGCTCGACCGTCTATTAATTTCGCGATAGGTGTTGACCCGGCGTGTATTTGAGACCTGGCTTGTATTTAACACCCATCGTCCAATAGAGCAAATATCGATACTGTATACACTTCGTAAAGGTGATCGGCGGCAATTGACGCACAGCGTTTTACTTTCTGAGCTCCAATAGACAAACCAAGATTTAATATCTTATCAGCAATCACCGCACAGCGTTTTACTTTTTGAGCTCCAATAACTAAACCAAGATTTAATATCTTATCAGCAATCACCGCACAGCGTTTTACTTTCTGAGCTCCAATAACTAAACCAAGATTTAATATCTTCTTAGCAATCACCGCACAGCGTTTTATTTTCTGCGCTCCAAAGGCCAAACCAAGATTTAAAATCTTATCAGCAATCACCGCACAGCGTTTTAGTTTCTGAGCTCCAATAGCCAAACCAAGATTTAATGTCTTATCAGCAATCACCGCACAGCGTTTTATTTTCTGCGCTCCAAAGGCCAAACCAAGATTTAATATCTTATCAGCAATCACCGCACAGGGTTTTAGTTTCTGAGCTCCAATAGCCAAACAAAGATACAAATTCCTATCAGCAATCACTGCACAGCGTTTGACTTTCTCATCAATATTTTATGACCGGCAGTTGTAATTCGTATAATTTATGCACTGTTTTACGTTCTTTTCAGCCTGAAGCACGCAACTTTTTAACTGTCTTGTGATCATTTAGCACGCATCTTTAAATGAGTTTCTAATCAACAATAACCACGCAGTTTTATGGAATCTATTTCGGCCATTTATCGACACTGGTCATTTTCTGACGTTGACGTAAGAGGCGACTAACGGGATCGGGTGGTCAGGCTCGCTGACTTGGTTGATGCATGTCATCGATCCCAATTATGTGGATCGATGCTCATGATATAAATCCCTGGATTGTCTGGTCCAGACTCGATTATTCACAGACCGCCGTCGTAAAGCTGTAATATTACTGAGTGCGGCATTGAACAACAAAGCAAGCAACCAACCAAAACCAAGTCTGACGTTGACCTTTGATATCTTGAACTCGGTCGATGTTTATGCTGGTCCCCGATCCTCGTCGTAAGCTCAGTAACATTTTGTTATGCTGGGTAATATTCAAAATGTGTTTGTGCCGGGAAATTAAAACTGCCCCTTCTGCAAAAAGAAGATATCTCTAAACGTGTTATTGCCTATAAGCATCATGATCGCTGTGCTTATACACAGATGCAATCCAAACTTAACATTTTGTTTATGGTTTAAACAAATCAGTAAATATGCTGTCTGTATCTTGATTTCCTAGTCCATCACTTGATTGTCTGGTTTGTTTTCAGACCGTCGTCGCATCGTAGGAGTACTGCTGTGCAGTCTCAGGCGACAAACAAACAATATTTTTAAAAACTTGTATGAGCAGCGAGTGCTACCGGTAGACAAGGACATGCGAACCCTTTTTGCAAACACCTGGTGTCATCACTGATTTTTGTGATCCAGTGAATTGTCACCGCTATTTTGCCCTTTACGATCAATGGAATATGTTTGGGTGGATATACGACTCCACTCTTTGACTTTAACGTTGTAAATTTGCTATTCCTTAAAGATTGGTTGGACACTGGATATTTTGTTTCTATTCTTCCTCTGACACTCGGGGGCACGGGTGGCCCAGTAGTCAAAGGCGCCGCGATTCGCTGTGCAGAGTTGCGTCCCTTGGGCACGCCAGAAACCTTGGTTCAAATCCCCGTTGGACCCGATTATGTTTCTAGGTTTGTCAGCACCATACCCGTGCTCATGGGTTTCACCGAAGTGGCAAAAGTCTGAGACCTGCATCACTTCGGGCTTTCCTCCCACATTAAGCTGACACGGCGTGATATAATTGGAATACTGTTAAAAGTGGCGTTAAACCCAACTCACTCACTCCTCTGACACTCAGTAACACCAACAGGATTGAAGTGCAGGCGTAATTAACGGAAGGCAACTTCCCAATCATGTTACTGAAGGCCATGAGAAAAATATGTTTCGGGAAAAACGCATCGACTCTTCGTTTTGGAATGTTGAGCGTCTTCTTACTTAATGCATGTGCCTCTATAAATATAACTACATTACGGAGATTAAGTCCCCGTAACAAACAGTACAGAGGATCAATACATATTTTCTCGAGCCAACCAATGTCTTTAAAACAAATGCTTTAAACCCCTCATTTTGTTTGAAGTAAATGAGTGTATGAAACCTTATTAGAAACTGCCTAACACTTCAAGTCTTTGAAAGGCATTTAGAACTGATACACATAAGGAAGAGAATTTATGAATGTCAACTTCTTTATTATGAGGAACACCACCAGGTCTTTGAAAGGCATTTAGAACTGATACACATTAGGAAGAGAATTTATGAATGTCAACTTCTTTATTATGAGGAACACCACCAGGTCTTTGAAAGGCATTTAGAACTGATACACATTAGGAAGAGAATTTATGAATGTCAACTTCTTTATTATGAGGAACACCACCAGGTCTTTGAAAGGCATTTAGAACTGATACACATTAGGAAGAGAATTTATGAATGTCAACTTCTTTATTATGAGGAACACCACCAGGTCTTTGAAAGGCATTTAGAACTGATACACATTAGGAAGAGAATTTATGAATGTCAACTTCTTTATTATGAGGATCACCACCAGGTCTTTGAAAGGCATTTAGAACTGATACACATTAGGAAGAGAATTTATGAATGTCAACTTCTTTATTATGAGGAACACCACCAGGTCTTTGAAAGGCATTTAGAACTGATACACATTAGGTAGAGAATTTATTAATGTCAACTTCTTTATTATGAGGAACACCACCAGGTCTTTGAAAGGCATTTAGAACTGATACACATTAGGAAGAGAATTTATGAATGTCAACTTCTTTATTATGAGGAACACAACCAGGTCTTTGAAAGGCATTAGAAGTGATACACATAAGGAAGAGAATATGGATGTCAACTTCCTTTTATGAAAAACACAACGTTTCTGAGTATATGCTTACCCATTCATCAGGTTAAAAATTGCCATGTGTCAGAGAGCATATAAATGTACATACAAGAACAACAAAAGTAATAAGATAACGCTTGTATCAAGAATCAAGAATTAAGAATTTTTATTGTACAAGACACCCTTGTGGGGCAGGGTACGAACTATCTACATATAGGAATAAATATAACTATAAACATGAGAGATAGATGTACATTAAATATGGAAATATAACATGTTATCTTCTTTCATGGTGTATAAACATTTCTATACATGTATATCAGGAGGCGGCTGGCAGCGTACACTTTAATAATGTAGGTACTGTATTGATAGGACACAATAGCTGTAGTAAACGATTAAGGTATTACTGATGAAATATTCGCGTTAAGAAGAGCCCGACAAACTGGCAAATGTAGTACCAACAGAGACCATCTATTATATGGTCTCTGGTACCAATAAGGAACAATTGCAATGTATATCACTTTGAGCTGCATGATACCTCGTTTAACCAGACCACATGGCGTGTAAGGGCAGGTACGAAACTCCCATTGGTGCTTCGTGGCATTTTTGTGATGTCTATATATCACATTACAGGTTAGAATAACCGTGAGAGTTTGGAATTCTGCCTTGGAACGTCAGTGTCCCGCTGTTCAGCAAGTCGACCGTGATCGCCCACAGCATGCTAATACTTGTTTCTACCGAGGCCCACCTAAGCAGGGAGATAACCCTTTATTCGGGCTCCTGAATCAGCTGCAGCTCAGTAGGATATCAAGATAAAATTATTTGTAAAAGAACGGTGAGAATATATTTTGAATGCAAAACCATTTTGATTTAGGTGTATTTTATAATTTTTGCTATGCTATCGGTACAACCAGAATGTCCCAGATTATAGCTAAGTACATTATGCGATCATGCATGTGACAGATATTACTCATAAACATGCATACAGCATGTACCACCCACGTGCCTAATGGGCTAATGTCGTACAGATTATCTCATTCGGGCGTACAGTATGTACGCAGCAAGCCAGTCGGCAACCTTAAGCCAACCGTAGTTCCCATGTTGTATATAAATAAGTGTATGAATTGACCCTCGAGTCTCTTAAAAGGAGGAGAGAAAGAAAGGGGGGTCGTTGTTTTATTAAAAATATGCTTTGGGATCTGTAAGAGACACTATTGGCAACACATAAGAGTGGTTAACGTCTCACCAAAAGAAATATAACAAGCTAACGTCTAAACTATCACTTACAAGAAAAATGCAGGTTTCAGATTTGACACAACCCATACAAAGAGATATATTTCCCTTAAAGGAACAGTCTGATATTTAAGGGGCTGATATATTAGGAACGATCAATAAGAGTGACTTAATATGTATAACTTAAAAGAACGATCAGTAAGAGTGACTAAATATGTACACTTAAGGGAACGATCAATCAGAGTGACTAAATATGTAACACTTATAGGAACGATCAGTAAGAGTGACTGAATATGTATAACTTAAAAGAACGATCAGTAAGAGTGACTAAACATGTATAACTTAAAAGAACGATCAGTAAGAGTGACTCAATGTGTATAACGTATAGGAACGATCAGTAAGAGTGACTAAATGTGTATCGCTTATAGGAACGATCAATAAAAGTGACAACATGTGTATCGCTTATAGGAACGATCAATAAAAATGACAAAATGTGTATCGCTTATAGGAACGATCAGTAAGAGTGATTGAATATGTATGACTTAAAAGAACGATCAGTAAGAGTGACTAAATATGTAACACTTATAGGAACGATCAATAAGAATGACTGAATATGTATCACTTATAATATAGGAACGATCAATAAGGGTGACTTAATATGTATAACTTGAAAGAACGATCAGTAAGAGTGACTAAATATGTAACACTTATAGGAACGATCAGAAGAGTGACTGAATATGTATAACTTATAAGAACGATCAATAAGAGTGACTAAACATGTATCACTAATAGGAACGATCAGTAAGAGTGATTGAATATGTATCATTTAAAAGAACGATCAGTAAGAGCAACTAAATATGTATAACTTAAAAGAACGATCAGTAAGAGTGACTCAATGTGTATAACGTATAGGAACGATCAGTAAGAGTGACTAAATATATCGCTTATAGGAACGATCAATAAAAGTGACAAAATGTGTATCAGTTATAGGAACGATCAATAAAAGTGACAAAATGTGTATCGCTTATAGGAACGATCAATAAAAGTGACAAAATGTGTATCACTTATAGGAACGATCGGTAAGAGTGACTACATATGTATCACTTACAGGAACGATCAGTAAGAGTGACTGAATATGTATCACTTATAGGAACAATCAGTAAGAATGACTAAATATGTATCACTTATAGGAACGATCAGTAAGAGTGACTGAATATGTATCACTTATAGGAACGATCAGTAAGAGTGACTAAATATGTATCACTTATAGGAACGATCAGTAAGAGTGACTGAATATGTATCATTTATAGGAACGATCAGTAAGAATGACTAAATATGTATCACTTATAGGAACGATCAGTAAGAATGACTCAATATGTATCACTTATAGGAACGATCAGTAAGAGTGACTGAATATGTATCAATTATAGGTACAATCAGTAAGAATGACTAAATATGTATCACTTATTGGAACGATCAATAAGAGTGACTGAATATGTATCACTTAAAAGAACGATCAATAAGAGTGACAAAACATGTATCACTAATAGGAACGATCAGTAAGAGTGACTAAATATGTATCACTTATAGGAACGATCAGTAAGAGTGATTGAATATGTATCACTTAAAAAAACGATCAGTAAGAGTGACTAAATATGTATAACTTAAAAGAACGATCAGTAAGAGTGACTCAATGTGTATAACTTAAAAGAACGATCAGTAAGAGCGACTAAATATATCGGTTAAGTGAACGATCAGTAAGAGTGACTAAATGTGTATCGCTTATAGGAACGATCAGTAAAAGTGATTGAATATGTATGACTTAAAAGAACGATCAGTAAGAGTGACTGAATATGTATCACTTATAGGAACGATCAATAAGAGTGACAAAACATGTATCACTAATAGGAACGATCAGTAAGAGTGACTAAATATGTATCACTTAAAGGAACAATCAATAAGAATGACTACATATGTACACTAAAAGGAACGACCAATTAGAGTGATTAGATATGTACTATTAAATGGCAGTGCAATTTATTGTTAAACAGTTAGTGTAACTGTATTACATTGTTTCTGTTGAGATTCAGTAGAAGTTCTTTTCATTCTATATGGACAATGATTGGTTGTCAGGAGTGTAGTACTATTTAATGTAAGCAATGGTGAGGAAGATATTGTATTTAGATTCTCGAATTATCTGTAAACTTCCGGAATAGCATGCATGGATGTTATAGACGCATGTGGAATATTTTGTGACGTTCTAGTGATACTTGACTAGTTTAGACTATATAAGTGGAGCGGGCTCGTGCCTATCTCATCTCACATTTAAACTCACATTAAATCAAGACCAACTTTCGTGCTGGATTCCCAGCCTAGGCCTATATAAGAAACTTGACCATCTTGGCGAGATGACTATAATTCTTGTCATTGTCATTTCCACTGTCCTCACATTTATATTGCCATTGGATATTGTACTGCCACTCTTTTGTGTACTGCGATTGTAATTCCTGCGTTATGTTTATTGATTTGTAAACCTAGTCAACAGTGTTAACATTGTTGATTGTGTGCCATTTGTTCGTTCTTTGTTCGTTTCACACTCAATTCTTTTACGTACAGATTTCTGGATTAACATACTGTTTCAATTTGGGAATTGATACGTAACAGAATAAAGGGACTAATCCACAAGAGGCTACAATGTCTAATCAATAAGAGAAGATAAATGTATCCAAAGTAACTATCCATTAATTTAACTAAACTGTCTCAAAATGAGCTGTCCATAAGGCTAAATTGACTGCGAACACGTGAACACAATATTAATTCTATATCTGAAAGGAACGATATAAAAGATTGACTATCATGAAAAGGAACACGACCAAAGACTGATAGCCCCTAAAGGACTTATCCATATAAATTACCCTACATATTATGAGGGATGCAAGCGTATCTCTTCATCGTTTCCCATCAAATCCGGACTTTTTACGACACTGCTTGGTGGCTAAAAGACATTTCTGTTGCTCACGAGACGCTCATGATTATAGAGATTTATTGTGGCATCAGAATTTCTTCAGCACACACAACAAATACACCGTTTCCTATCAACCCATTGGGGCGGTACGGCAGCCTAGCAGTAAGGGGGCGGTCGGGTAGCTCAGTGGTTAAAGCATTCGCTCGTCACGCCGAAGGCCCGGGTTCGATTCTCGACATGGGTACAATGTGTGAAGCTCATTTCTGGTGTCCCCCGCCGTGATATTACTGAAATTTGCTAAAAGCGGCGTAAAACCATACTAACTCACTCACCTAGCAGTAAGCTCGTGACGCTGAAAACCCTTGCTCGATTGTCCAAATGGGTTCAAACGTAATGTCCCTGTCGCTGGTGGATATCGCGGAATACTCACCCACTCGCTCATTCTTTCCATCACAAAATCTAGCATCTGGGTCAGTGAATATCCACGAGTTCGATCATGATGGTTTGGGAAGGCCATTCTTGTGATCCCCAAATATTGTGGGTTCGAATCCCGGTTTGTCTCGATTATGTTTCTAGGTTTGTCAGCACCATACCCATGCTCGTGGGTTTCACCGAAGTGGTAATCAGGTAGACCTGCATCACTTCAAGGCTTTAAAGCAAACGCTCCCGCTCACAAAGATAGGCACATCGGGTACATTATTAATAAAAATGTTCTAAAAACGCATAAAACGACAACTCACCCCACTCATGCACTGAGGACAATATATGTTCATTAGAGAAATGTAAATAGTTTTCGCCTATTATATTCGAAAGCATAAAAAAATCAAATCCGAAAATGGTATTATTTCACTTTCAGCGAATGTCTGTGTAGGCAATGCTAATCGAAACCAGTAATGCAACCTGCCAATCAGATGTCTGAGCCAGTAGCTTGTTGAATTAGATGTCTTCTACACCAAACGGGCCTCTAGGCTGAGTTTGGCTCGTGCCCCTCAATCCATCCCAAGGAAGAGACGCTACAGAAAATATATTACACGGAAAAACACGGTCAACTCAAGGATAACGACTATGTTGCTATGTCATAATCAGTATTTACTGTACGCGTCTATGTGATTTCTTGCTCCCAATCAGATGTACCATTGATTGAAATGGTTCTTTTCAGTTCTACCTATTGAATTCACTGAACTGACGGCTCACGCTTGAGGTATTCCCTGGCGATATTGGCCGATCAAGTAGCCCACTTTAGGTTCGTTAAGTTGATAAATGGGTCTGCCTGTTGGGGGTAGGACTGTTATACTATAGCCATTTGATATTAATTGAACAGTCACAATTCATTTAGAATTGATACCTAAGTGTTTCTGGGATTCGAGGAGTTCTAGCTATGGTTGAAGGCATTAATGCCTAATTACGACGCAGGGGAAATGCTAATGGTTCATTACTTGAGCTGAAGAAATTGTGCAATATGAAATACCGTCTAAAGAAAGTTTACACTTGAAAATTAGATTTCCATAAGATAACAAACGTCACCAAAACACTGCAAACTAAAGGCCTAAAGTACATCTATAAGTGAGGTGAAATGGGGTTTAACGTCGCGTCCAAGATTATTGCACTTATATAGCGACGTGCATGTACGCGTGTGTGTTTGTGTGGCTGCTTGTACTAGTCCGGACTGATGCCGAATTATAGTGCTAGCTCACTGAGATACCATGCCGCAGTTTAACATGAATACCCCACTCAGACACAGTATACTGACTCCGAGCCGACCAGTCCTTGTTTAAGCCCCGTAATGTCGAGCGCAAGACAGGGTAACAACAAGTACCAGCTTTTAACGTCTTTTGGTATGACGCGGTCGGGATCGAAACCCGGACCTCACGCTCTCCGGGCGGACGCTCTACCACTAGACCACGGAGGCGGTCTACAACTATAATGATGTAGTAGTAGTAGTAGTAGTAGTAGTAGTAGTAGTAGTAGTAGTAGTAGTAGTAGTAGTAGTAGTAGTAAAATGTTTATTAAAGTGTCACACGCACAACATGTATTATATAAAATCGATGCACATAAGACAAAAGATGTATGACGTGCGTCCAGCCAGACATGGGCTTATGAGACACTATATACAATATAAACAAAATATATACATAATATATATAATGTGAGAGGTGGGAAATTTAGCTACGAAATCAGAAGACTCACAGGAAACAATAACAAACTCCTCGTTTCAACAACGAAGGAAAAAGAAAGGACAGATAGAGAGAGAGGTAATTCAATAATCATGGCGACGACTGTCGTCTCTTAAACATTTTAAAAAGCGTTGCGGCAAGCTATTTGTAAAACGTTTGAATTCATTAAGAAATGATATTGGTATCAAGAACATTATCGAAAAACCATTACAAGTTTGTTTCATTTTTAGCCACCGTCAAATATGGGCATGGATACTTTCGTTTGCTCGTGCCAGACGGACATAACGCCTAGAGTGTTTGATTTGAAACTTGAATGGATTTTATAATTACAAAAGAATGGAAATGTTAGGTGAAAAGTGCCTTTGAATTACAATGAGTGAATGAGTTGTGTTTTTCGCCGCAGGACACCAACCATGACACGTCGTATACCACATGTGTATCGTGCTGACAAAAATGATCGTAATAGGGGAGAATTGGGGAGAATTGGGGATTGGAACCCACCTTCCCCGGATCCTGATAATTCATAAAATGGACTTGTCCGACATTGCTTAGGTCGTATTGTATTCAGGGAGTCATCATTATGTAAATAGGGGTAAATATTTTTAAAGCTTGTACATTTTATTAACATCCTTAAAGAGGCTGTACATAATGTTGAAATTAGAGTAGTGGCCACTCCTTGAGTAAGCCTCTTTTTAAGGGGTGCAGCTACTCTAAATCTCATATAAAAAATAAACGACTCGTTGTCGTTGTTTATCGTACGATAAAACACTGCTGGGAGATTAAACAACAATCTCCATTTTCTACTAACAAGTGCGATGTAATGAGAGAAATTGTGTTATACTAACTGACTACATGGTACATGCTAACGCTTTTGGCCAGCACCTGGTGTCATCACTGATTATCAGTGAGCCATCGTAAACTGCAATCAATATTTTGCCTTTTAATCCAAATGGAATCAGTTTCGTCGGATAATCGAGACTGGTTATTTTCTGATGTTGACATTTTATTTTAAAATGCATGTACATTTTTGGTATTTTTATGTCAACGTATGACTGAAATGCTGCTGATGTGACTTTAATTTTTAACTCACTCACCCACTCATTATTTACTTCAGAGGGAGGCGACTAAGCTTGTCGTAAAAGGCGACTATGCTTGTCGTAAGAGGCGACTATGCTTGTCGTAAGAGGCGACTAACAAGATCGGGTGGTCAGGCTCGCTGACTTGGTTGATGCATGTCATCGATCCAAATTGCGTGGATCGATGCTCATGATGTTAATCACTGGATTGTCTGATCCAGACTCGATTATTTACAGACCGCCATCATATAGCTGGAATATTGTGCTGCGTAAAACAAAAAACCAACCAACTTCAGAGGGTGTTACACTGAGCATATGCGCACGGCTGATAGCTAACACTCTACGATTACGGGCCGTATGACTGATTCAAAATACTTTAAAAAGCATAGTTTGGAATGGAAGACGCCAGTTTGAAACTAATGTCGCAAAGCTCAAGAAAGCTGCTTTCAAAGTGGCTAATGTCGACTTCCTGTTAGTTATTTCAATGGTCGGTCAAAGTCCGCGAAAGGTCGTTCTGACGTGACCTGTAATGGGATGTATGTCCTGAGCGGTATTCGTAGCGAGAACGTGTATCTGATTTTATGAGATTGGGGTAATCTAAGCATGTGATTAATCCTGTTTTGTTTATTTAAAGCAATAATTGTTTATTGTAAGGCAAGTTTATCTCTGCAGCCGTTGTAATATGTAGCTACCAGTCGTCTCTCATCAAAACACGGGGCTGGCTACCCGCTGCAGATGACAGCGAAGTACGCAGACCCCTGTGTAGGATTAACGAGACTGATTAATGAGTGATTTCGGAAATTCTTTGCAAATTAATTGCGTCGGAGTCGGAATACGAGACTGTCGGATTAACGGGTCTAAACAGCACTGATTTAATCGGTTCCCATTATTAGTGTCGGATAAAGCCGATTGTCGGATTAACGAGTGTCGGATTGTACACGTCATTGACATCATCCTTCAATTGGCCAAATCACTATCCAATCTTGATTAATTCCGTCTGGCTTCTTGCTTTGGGTACGACTGATCTACAGTGATTTTCGTCTTTGTTCTTTGTTCTGATGTTATAATTTAAACCATGCAATTGATTGTAACATGTATACAATTGATTGTAACATGTATGCAATTGATTGTAACATGTATGCAATTGATTGTAACATGTATGATGTAATGAACGCTATGTGTGAATGTATGCCAGATTTCTTAAACTTATCTTCAACGAGACATTTATTACATTACCCTGATGTGAACACGGGTGTAATACTCTTTGTAAATTAATTGATCAAATGTTTCAAAAGCGCTTGACCTCTCATTTAATTTTGTGTGCGCTTTCGCTTTTCTACATGTATGGTAGTATGCTTGTAGGTAGGTAGGTAGACAGGCAGGCAGGCAGGCAGGCAGGCAGGCAGACAGGCGGTCGGGTGGGTAGGTAGGTAGGTAGGTAGGTAGGTAGGTAGGTAGGCAGGCAGGCAGGCAGGCAGGCAGGCAGGCAGGCAGGCAGGCAGGCGGTCGGGTAGGTAGGTAGGTAGGTAGGTAGGTAGGTAGGTAGGTAGGTAGGTAGGTAGGTAGGTAGGTAGGTAGGTAGGTAGGTAGGTAGGTAGGTAGGTAGGTAGGTAGGTAGGTAGGTAGGTAGGTAGGTAGGTAGGTAGGTAGGTAGGTAGGTAGGTAGGTAGGTAGGTAGGTAGGTAGGTAAGGTATAGTGGAAGGGTACACATATACATATAGTATATGTGATTATAATTGTGACACTATGCATGTTCTTAGGTGTGCCTGTGTATATGTATGTGTCGACGCGTTTGTGTGTGATTACGTTTGTGACTGTGTAAGAAATTTGGCGTGAGTGTTTGCGTGCGTGTGCGTCTACATGAGTCTGTGTATAAGTGTGCTCAACGAATTTCCTTACTTAACTTAACTTTATATATGTCTTAATTTATCTTATCCTGATCATGACGTTATGCATATGATTTTATATCTAGTGTCCCGAAGGCCACACATTGTCGGATGTTATATTTTCTTGTTTGTGTACGTGTTTTAGTATTAAGTGTACATGACATGTGACACTATGATAAACATTACTCTCTCTCCCTCTCTCTCTCTCTCTCTCTCTCTCTCTCTCTCTGTGTGTCTCTCTCTCTCACTCTCTGTGTCTCTCTCTGTGTCTCTCTCTCTGTGTCTCTCTGTGTGTCTCTCTCTTTGTCTCTCTGTCTCTGTCTCTGTCTCTGTCTCTCTCTCTCTGTGTCTCTGTGTGTGTGTCTCTCTCTCTGTCTCTGTGTCTCTCTCTGTGTCTCTCTCTCTCACTCTCTGTGTCTCTCTCTGTGTCTCTCTCTGTGTGTCTCTCTCTGTGTGTCTCTCTCTGTGTCTCTCTCTTTGTCTCTCTGTCTCTGTCTCTGTCTCTCTCTCTGTGTCTCTCTCTGTGTGTGTCTCTCTCTCTGTCTCTGTGTCTCTCTCTGTGTCTCTCTCTCTGTGTGTCTCTCTCTCTGTGTGTCTCTCTCTGTGTGTCTCTGTGTCTCTCTCTCTCTGTGTCTCTCTCTGTGTGTCTCTCTGTGTGTCTCTCTCTTTGTGTGTGTCTCTCTCTCTCTGTGTCTCTCTGTGTGTCTCTCTCTGTATGTGTCTCTCTCTGTGTGTCTCTCTGTCTCTCTCTCTCGCTCTCTCTCTGTGTCTCTCTCTTTTTCTCTCGCTCTTTCTCTCTGCCTCTCTCTCTCTTCATGGCAATGGCACACATTCACCTCCACACCCACTGCGTCTTAACATGACATGTTCATTTCCTAGTCTGTTCCTCCATAATCAATTGTCCTTTTTCACTTCTTCTCCCTCTTATCATGAATTACAATATCATATGCGCTGTGACCCTGTTCATTCTTCTGAATCAATGTAAAATTACCTCCAACTTGCTTCACAACAAATACAAACTGGGCAAGTTAGTCATGCACTGATGTCGTCGTTACCAGGAAGGAAGGAAGGAAGAAGGGAAGACATTATTATTTGATCGAATTTGTAAAGCATAAATATTGAATAACAGACAAGGTAATTGAGAACAACATCACGTCAAGTAATATTAACATTGCAGATCCAGATAACACAGTAACGGTCCGCGGTAACCCCCCACATGAAAAGCGTGTTGATTTTGGGGTTAATTCTACATAAAACCAGAGCTCTTCGTTCTACAGAAAATGTTTCGATTTCATCAAAGATTTTTTAAGTCATTATTGGCGTAGAGGGATTGGTTGATTTGTTGTTAGATTTCCCCAGCCCCTCGCAACAGTTGAATGGGCTAAAGTCACACGCAAAGAGAACAAACGGCTTTTGTTTATTGGCATCACAATGGCACTAGTCTTGTTACTGCCGCTTGTCTGGGAATGCAACTGGTCACAAGACACGCTTGTTTTGGAATTAAGTAGGCAGATTTTCGCTATTGATTTGAGAACTTGACCAGTCTGGTTTGCAATATAGCCCCGGTGGGAATGCGTTTGTAAATGTTTATTGCCTCGTATAGGGAATGATTTGTATAACAGCCAGATTGTCTAGTAAACAAACGCCAATTATCTGACAGAACTGAAGAATAAATCTTATTTTGATTTCTCTCAACATTGTATCTCTCGCTCTTAAGCATCTCGCTCTCCAGCATCTCTCTCTCAACAGTGTATGTCTCCCTCAACGTTACATATCTCTCTCAACAGTGTACCTCTCTCAACGTTTTATATATCTGCCTCAACAGTGTATGTCTCTCTCAACGTTTTATATCTCTCTCTCTCAACGTTTTAAATATCTCTCTTAACAGTGTACCTCTCTCTCAACGTTTTATATATCTCTCTCAACAGTGTATCTCTCTCTCAACGTTTTATATATCTCTCTCAACAGTGTACCTCTCTCAACGATTTATATATATCTCTCTCAACAGTGTACCTCTCTCTCAACCTTTTATATATCTCTCTCAACAGTGTATGTCTCCCTCAACGTTATATATCTCTCTCAACAGTGTACCTCTCTCAACGTTTTATATATCTGTCTCAACAGTGTATGTCTCTCTCAACGTTTTATATCTCTCTCTCAACGTTTTAAATATCTCTCTTAACAGTGTACCTCTCTCTCAACGTTTTATATATCTCTCTCAACAGTGTATCTCTCTCTCAACGTTTTATATATCTCTCTCAACAGTGTACCTCTCTCTCAACGTTTTATATATCTCTCTCAACAGTGTACCTCTCTCAACGATTTATATATATCTCTCTCAACAGTGTACCTCTCTCAACCTTTTATATATCTCTCTCAACAGTGTATGTCTCCCTCAACGTTATATATCTCTCTCAACAGTGTACCTCTCTCAACGTTTTATATATCTCTCTCAACAGTGTATGTCTCTCTCAACGTTTTATATCTCTCTCTCAACGTTTTAAATATCTCTCTTAACAGTGTACCTCTCTCTCAACGTTTTATATATCTCTCTCAACACTGTATCTCTCTCTCAACGTTTTATATATCTCTCTCTCTCAACAGTGTACCTCTCTCTCAACGTTTTATATATCTCTCTCAACAGTGTACCTCTCTCTCAACCTTTTATATATCTCTCTCAACAGTGTATGTCTTTCTCAACGTTTTATATATCTCTCTCAACAATGTATGTCTCTCTCAACGTTTTATATATCTCTCTCAACATTGTCTCTCTCAACGTTTTATATATCCTCTCAACAGTGTACCTCTCTCTCTCAACGTTTCAAATATGTCTCCCAACATTGTATCTCTCTCTCTCTCAACATTGCATATCTCTCAACGTTTTACATCCCTCGCTCAACAGTGTATGTCTCTCTCAACGTTTTATATATCTCTCTCTCAACAGTGTACCTTTCTCTCAGCGTTTTATGTATCTGTCTCAACAGTGTATGTCTCTCTCAATGTTTTATATATCTCTCTTAACAGTGTACCCCTCTCTCTCAACATTTCAAATATGTCTCCCAACATTGTATCTCTCTCTCTCTCTCTCTCTCTCTCTCTCTCTCTCTCAACATTGCATATCTCTCAACATTGTATGTATCTCTCTCAACATTGTATGTATGTCTCTCAACATTGTATGTATCTCTCTCAACATTGTATGTATGTCTCTCAACATTGTATGTATGTCTCTCAACATTGTATGTATGTCTCTCAACATTGTATGTATCTCTCTCAACATTGTATGTATCTCTCTCAACATTGTATGTATCTCTCTCTCTCTCTCTCTCTCTCTCTCAACATTGTATGTATGTCTCTCAACATTGTATGTATCTCTCTCAACATTGTATGTCTCTCTCTCAACATTGTATGTATGTCTCTCAACATTGTATGTATGTCTCTCAACATTGTATGTATCTCTCTCAACATTGTATGTATCTCTCTCAACATTGTATGTATCTCTCTCAACGTTGTATGTATCTCTCTCAACATTGTATCTCTCTCTCTCTCTCTCTCTCTCTCTCAACATTGCATATCTCTCAACGTTGTATGTATCTCTCTCAACATTGTATGTCTCTCTCTCAACATTGTATGTATGTCTCTCAACATTGTATGTATCTCTCTCAACATTGTATGTATGTCTCTCAACATTGTATGTATCTCTCTCAACATTGTATGTATCTCTCTCAACGTTGTATGTATGTCTCTCAACATTGTATGTATGTCTCTCAACATTGTATGTATGTCTCTCAACATTGTATGTATGTCTCTCAACATTGTATGTATCTCTCTCAACATTGCATATCTCTCAACATTGTATGTATCTCTCTCAACATTGTATGTATGTCTCTCAACATTGTATGTATCTCTCTCAACATTGTATGTATCTCTCTCAACATTGTATGTATCTCTCTCAACATTGTATGTATCTCTCTCAACATTGCATATCTCTCAACATTGTATGTATCTCTCTCAACATTGTATGTATGTCTCTCAACATTGTATGTATCTCTCTCAACATTGTATGTATCTCTCTCAACATTGTATGTATGTCTCTCAACATTGTATGTATGTCTCTCAACATTGTATCTCTCTCTCTCTCTCTCAACATTGTATGTATCTCTCTCAACATTGTATGTATCTCTCTCAACATTGTATGTATCTCTCTCAACCTTGTATGTATCTCTCTCAACATTGTATGTATGTCTCTCAACATTGTATGTATCTCTCTCAACGTTGTATGTATGTCTCTCAACATTGTATGTATGTCTCTCAACATTGTATGTATCTCTCTCAACATTGCATATCTCTCAACATTGTATGTATCTCTCTCAACATTGTATGTATGTCTCTCAACATTGTATGTATGTCTCTCAACATTGTATGTATCTCTCTCAACATTGTATGTATCTCTCTCAACATTGCATATCTCTCAACATTGTATGTATCTCTCTCAACATTGTATGTATGTCTCTCAACATTGTATGTATGTCTCTCAACATTGTATGTATCTCTCTCAACATTGTATGTATGTCTCTCAACATTGTATGTATCTCTCTCAACATTGTATGTATGTCTCTCAACATTGTATGTATGTCTCTCAACATTGTATCTCTCTCTCTCTCTCTCAACATTGTATGTATCTCTCTCAACATTGTATGTATCTCTCTCAACATTGTATGTATCTCTCTCAACGTTGTATGTATCTCTCTCAACATTGTATGTATGTCTCTCAACATTGTATGTATCTCTCTCAACGTTGTATGTATCTCTCTCAACATTGTATGTATGTCTCTCAACATTGTATGTATCTCTCTCAACATTGCATATCTCTCAACATTGTATGTATCTCTCTCAACATTGTATGTATGTCTCTCAACATTGTATGTATGTCTCTCAACATTGTATGTATCTCTCTCAACATTGTATGTATCTCTCTCAACATTGCATATCTCTCAACATTGTATGTATCTCTCTCAACATTGTATGTATGTCTCTCAACATTGTATGTATGTCTCTCAACATTGTATGTATCTCTCTCAACATTGTATGTATGTCTCTCAACATTGTATGTATGTCTCTCAACATTGTATCTCTCTCTCTCTCTCTCTCAACATTGTATGTATCTCTCTCAACATTGTATGTATCTCTCTCAACATTGTATGTATCTCTCTCAACGTTGTATGTATCTCTCTCAACATTGTATGTATGTCTCTCAACATTGTATGTATCTCTCTCAACATTGCATATCTCTCAACATTGTATGTATCTCTCTCAACATTGTATGTATGTCTCTCAACATTGTATGTATGTCTCTCAACATTGTATGTATCTCTCTCAACATTGTATGTATCTCTCTCAACATTGTATGTATGTCTCTCAACATTGTATGTATGTCTCTCAACATTGTATCTCTCTCTCTCTCTCAACATTGTATGTATCTCTCTCAACATTGTATGTATCTCTCTCAACATTGTATGTATCTCTCTCAACGTTGTATGTATCTCTCTCAACATTGTATGTATGTCTCTCAACATTGTATGTATCTCTCTCAACATTGCATATCTCTCAACATTGTATGTATCTCTCTCAACATTGTATGTATGTCTCTCAACATTGTATGTATGTCTCTCAACATTGTATGTATCTCTCTCAACATTGTATGTATCTCTCTCAACATTGTATGTATGTCTCTCAACATTGTATGTATGTCTCTCAACATTGTATCTCTCTCTCTCTCTCTCAACATTGTATGTATCTCTCTCAACATTGTAGGTATCTCTCTCAACATTGTATGTATCTCTCTCAACGTTGTATGTATCTCTCTCAACATTGTATCTCTCTCTCTCTCTCTCTCTCTCTCTCTCTCTCAACATTGCATATCTCTCAACGTTGTATGTATCTCTCTCAACATTGTATGTCTCTCTCTCAACATTGTATGTATATCTCTCAACATTGTATGTATCTCTCTCAACATTGTATGTATGTCTCTCAACATTGTATGTATCTCTCTCAACATTGTATGTATCTCTCTCAACATTGTATGTCTCTCTCTCAACATTGTATGTATGTCTCTCAACATTGTATGTATCTCTCTCAACATTGTATGTATCTCTCTCAACATTGTATGTATCTCTCTCAACATTGTATGTATCTCTCTCAACATTGTATGTATCTCTCTCAACGTTGTATGTATGTCTCTCAACATTGTATGTATCTCTCTCAACATTGTATGTATGTCTCTCAACATTGTATGTATGTCTCTCAACATTGTATGTATGTCTCTCAACATTGTATGTATGTCTCTCAACATTGTATGTATCTCTCTCAACATTGTATGTATCTCTCTCAACATTGTATGTATCTCCCTCAACATTGTATGTATGTCTCTCAACATTGTATGTATGTCTCTCAACATTGTATGTATCTCTCTCAACATTGTATCTCTCTCTCTCTCTCTCAACATTGTATGTATCTCTCTCAACGTTGTATGTATCTCTCTCAACATTGTATGTATGTCTCTCAACATTGTATGTATCTCTCTCAACATTGTATGTATCTCTCTCAACATTGTATGTATCTCCCTCAACATTGTATGTATGTCTCTCAACATTGTATGTATCTCTCTCAACATTGTATGTATCTCTCTCAACATTGTATCTCTCTCTCTCTCTCTCAACATTGTATGTATCTCTCTCAACGTTGTATGTATCTCTCTCAACATTGTATGTATGTCTCTCAACATTGTATGTATCTCTCTCAACATTGTATGTATCTCTCTCAACGTTGTATGTATGTCTCTCAACATTGTATGTATGTCTCTCAACATTGTATGTATGTCTCTCAACATTGTAGGTATGTCTCTCAACATTGTATGTATCTCTCTCAACATTGCATATCTCTCAACATTGTATGTATCTCTCTCAACATTGTATGTATGTCTCTCAACATTGTATGTATGTCTCTCAACATTGTATGTATGTCTCTCAACATTGTATGTATCTCTCTCAACATTGTATGTATGTCTCTCAACATTGTATGTATGTCTCTCAACATTGTATCTCTCTCTCTCTCTCTCAACATTGTATGTATCTCTCTCAACATTGTATGTATCTCTCTCAACATTGTATGTATCTCTCTCAACATTGTATCTCTCTCTCTCTCTCTCTCTCTCTCTCTCAACATTGTATGTATCTCTCTCAACATTGTATCTCTCTCTCTCTCTCTCTCTCTCTCAACGTTGTATGTATCTCTCTCAACATTGTATCTCTCTCTCTCTCTCTCTCTCTCTCTCTCTCAACGTTGTATGTATCTCTCTCAACATTGTATCTCTCTCTCTCTCTCTCTCTCTCTCTCTCTCAACATTGCATATCTCTCAACATTGTATGTATGTCTCTCAACATTGTATGTATCTCTCTCAACATTGTATGTATCTCTCTCAACAATGTATGTATCTCTCTCAACATTGTATGTATCTCTCTCAACATTGTATGTATCTCTCTCAACATTGTATCTCTCTCTCTCTCTCTCTCTCTCTCTCTCTCTCTCAACATTGCATATCTCTCAACATTGTATGTATCTCTCTCAACATTGTATGTATCTCTCTCAACATTGTATGTATCTCTCTCAACATTGTATGTATCTCTCTCAACATTGTATGTATCTCTCTCAACATTGTATGTATCTCTCTCAACATTGTATCTCTCTCTCTCTCTCTCTCTCTCTCTCTCTCAACATTGTATGTATCTCTCTCAACATTGTATCTCTCTCTCTCTCTCTCTCTCTCTCTCTCAACATTGTATGTATCTCTCTCAACATTGTATGTATCTCTCTCAACATTGTATCTCTCTCTCTCTCTCTCTCTCTCTCTCTCAACATTGTATATATCTCTCTCAACATTGTATGTATCTCTCTCTCTCTCTCTCTCTCTCTCTCTCTCTCTCAACGTTGTATGTATCTCTCTCAACATTGTATGTATCTCTCTCAACATTGTATGTATCTCTCTCAACATTGTATGTATGTCTCTCAACATTGTATGTATGTCTCTCAACATTGTATGTATGTCTCTCAACATTGTATGTATCTCTCTCAACATTGTATGTATCTCTCTCTCTCTCTCTCTCTCTCTCAACATTGTATCTCTCTCTCAACATTGTATATATCTCTCTCAACATTGTATGTATCTCTCTCAACATTGTATGTATGTCTCTCAACATTGTATGTATGTCTCTCAACATTGTATGTATCTCTCTCAACATTGTATGTATCTCTCTCAACATTGTATGTATGTCTCTCAACATTGTATGTATCTCTCTCAACATTGTATGTATCTCTCTCAACATTGTATGTATCTCTCTCAACATTGTATGTATGTCTCTCAACATTGTATGTATGTCTCTCAACATTGTATGTATCTCTCTCAACATTGTATGTATCTCTCTCAACATTGTATGTATCTCTCTCTCTCTCTCTCTCTCTCTCAACATTGTATATATCTCTCTCAACATTGTATATATGTCTCTCAACATTGTATCTCTCTCTCAACAGTGTATCTCTCTCTCTCAACAGTGTATATCTCTCTCAACGTTTATATATCTTTGTCAACATTGTATATATATATATCTCAACATTGTATATATCTCTCAACATTGGGGTGAGTGAGTATGGTTTTACGCCGCTTTTAGCAATATCCCAGCAATATCACGGCGGGGGACACCTGAAATGGGCTTCACACATTGTACCCATGTCGGGAATCAAACCCGGGTCTTCGGCGTGACGAACGAACGCTTTAACCACTAGGCTACCCGACCGCCCCTCTCTCAACATTGTATCTATCTATCTATCTATCTATCTATCTATCTATCTATCTATCTATCTATCTATCTATCTATATATCTCAACACTGTATCTCTCTCTTTGTTCAAAGCGAATCTAAATATAAACAAAGTAATAACAGAGACATAACCAGTAATAATAGCGCAAAAATACTTGAAGTCATTTATCAGATTATATCAAAAGCGTGCTCATATGAATATTACTGAACAAATGTTATGTTGATAGCAAGATTCAGTTATCGATAAGCATGTCCCAGGTGGGAAAATAAACATGAGTGGCATGTATTTACAGTGGAAACTACACGGAAATACACTTTCCACCAAGAGCAACTCGACACAGCACGTGTTGAATAAGCAAGTGCCATGCATTTATAAAGAGGAAATATCTAATTCGTTTTACGACCAACATGTAAACTTAAGCATATGCAATGATTTCCCTAATTTCAGTGTTTGCCTTCGGTTTGAAACCGCATCTTCACCCAACAACTCTCCAGGTTACAATTAACAACATGGGTTTGTTCCGCGTGAATGTTTGGCAGTTTTTCCTCAGCACACATTTCCCCTTCCCCTAGTCTGTCTTACAGACCCTGATACAAATATATATCAAATACAGCCCATGCAAGTCTATAATGTTTGGCAAGTCTAGATCACTGCAGTATAAATGAAGAGAGTCACTGGGCTCCTTTTTATTATATTTTTATTAAGATAACTGAACAAGTATTTTTTTTATGTACGATATGTTCATTTCAGAGACTAGATTTTAGTCTACCCTTCCCCCTCTACAATAAGTTTCCTGTTTCTCCTTAAATCATCGCGTGAGATCACGTGAGATCAATCCACGTGACCACGCGTTAGATCCACCATGAGCGATACCCTGATTAGGAACATGTGTGCTGGAACGTTGAAGGATGCGCCTCCGAGTCATTTATACGGGCCACGAAGCGGAAAATATGCGATATTCGTGAAGTGATGCCAAACATACGCTGTTTCGGGAATAACGCTATGGATACGATGCGTCGATTAAACCAGGAAGTTACTTAAATGCCTTAGGAACCTACATGGTGTATATAAATACCTACATGTTCCAGAAAGTTATTTCATAGAAAGTGTGAACGTGTTTTCGCAATGCAATATGGCTTAACATACAAACACGTTTTTTTCCGCCGTGTGATATATTAGAACACCGTTAGATAATTTATGTTCCAGAGATTGTTTGTCTAAAAATAATTTGTCGTGGTGCATATGTTTAGCATTTGAGATGTATAAGTGCGAGGTATTTCTTGGTTTTTTTTAATGCAGGTGCCGTTTCTCGTTTCGTAATGGTTTCTCATGCCATTTTTGCCTGCAGTCAGTCAACTTTAAAAAGATAAACTGCGTGAAGTGAACTAACTTCATACACAAGGAACTATATAGGGTCTGAACGCAAGAGGGTACCAGTGAAGGATTCTACTCCTGTTTTATTAGTTTAAGAACTCATTCATGGCACTCATTTATTTAACTTATTTCTCTCTAATCTTCAGTATGTCGGTAAAGTTTTGAAGTTTCTTCAGCAGTGCCCACTCAGCAATATTCAAGCTTTTGAATCCAGAATACCTTATTATACAAAAACGCCCACTTGGGACCTGGTACAAAAATATAGTATTTATATGTTGTAGAGATAGGAGTGAGTGAGTTAGTTGGGTTTAACGCCGCTTTTAACAGCATTCCAGTTATATCGCTGCGTGTCAGCTTAATGTGGGAGGAAAGCCCGAAGTGATGCAGGTCTCAGACGTTTACCATTTCGGTGAAACCCATGAGCACGGGTATGGTGCTGACAAACCTAGAAACATAATCGGGGCGAACTGGGATTCGAACCCACAATCATAGGTTTCAGGCGTACCTAAGGGACGCAACTCTGCACAGCGAATCGCGGCGCCTTAGACGACTGGGCCCCCCGTGCCCCCCTGTAGAGATGAGAACATGATGTATATACAAAGGATAAATGTATAAAACTTGATGGAAATGGAAATACAGGCCATAGAACCCTATCTATATGTGTGGTTTTCCCAAGTTTTTTAAGTTCATCAGGATATATTTGGGAGAGAAAGGTATCTGATTCTGCTTTGAGCACAGATTTTTATGGCAGATACAGACTTATACAATTTGGACCCTTATGTTGGTCTTAGCGGAAACATGTTAAATACACTCCCAGCAACAAAACATGACCTTTCATTTGGAGGGATCATGATTTGTTTTCAGAGGTTGGTTTTATCAGTCTGGGAAGGGTCGTCCATTTCTAACAGTGACATGAAATTTCCCCTGAGGTCTGTACAGCAGACTACGGTTATAACGAACTCGAGGGGACCACTAATTTTAGTACGTAATAACCGTAGTTCGTAATAAGCATACATACAGCATATATACAACAAATGGTCGGGACTAAAAATAAGTTCGTTATATCCGTCAGTTCGTTATAAGCGTGTTCGTTATAAGCGTAGTTTACTGTATACATGTTTATATATGATGGTGGCCTGTAAATAATCCAGAGTGGACCAGAAAATCCAACTTACATCATGCGCAATTTGGATACGCTCAACTAAGTCAATACAGTGATTAATATAGCATACACCGTGGGGGTACGTTAATACCCGATCCATTGCCCTTAGCGTCAGCATACGTTTCTAGAGACCTATTCTAATCTGGAATCTCCAGGGGGGATAGGCTGAAAGGGGACAACGGTGTAACGGTACACGCGTTCGATCTTCACTCCAAAGACCCGGGTTCAATTTTCCACATGGCTACATGTACAATGTGGGAAGATGTGACGGCGCCCAGACGTGACGGCTCTGGTCTCACTCAGGGCTTAAAACCGCGCACTCATTCCGGGAGGTAGGAACTTACCTTGCACACAAACAACCTCCTGTTGTCTTTCCTCAACGCGCGCGTGCGTGCTTGCGTGCGTGCGTGCTTGTACTAGTCCGGAATGATGCCGATTTAGAGTGCTAGCACACTGAGATTCTATGGCTCAGTTATTTACAGGCGATTATTTACAGGCCGCCGTCATATATTATACGTGTATAGCATGAAAACCCCACTCAGACACAGTATACTGACTCCGAGCCGACCAGTCCTTGTTTTAGCCCCTTAATACCGAGCGCCAGACAGGGTAACAACAAGTACTATCTTTTGACGTCTTTTGGTATGACGCGGTTGGGGATCGAACCCCGGACCTTCCGCTCTCCGGGTGGACGCTCTACCATTAGACCACAGAGGCGGTCTTCTGAAAAGGAAGAGCTTCTCCTGGCTCGTGTCTAATATATATCATAGAAAAATTGGGATAAAGAAATCTTAAAATATTTTGATTTTACAGACAAAATGATATTTTTTGTCCCAAATTTTACTCATATGCAAAATCAAACCGGTTCACTATTTGGCGTGGCGAGCAGACCACTAAACAACTAAGGCTCCGTTCCCGAAGTAACATTGCATCTTATAATAATAATGATGATGATGTTGATAATAATAATAATGTCTGGGCTGCGTGTAGAGGGGCAAGGGCCCTGAGGTGATGATGAGCCTAACCAGCCTGACTGTGCCAGGATCACCCAAACCCTCTTTGCTGCATTTTTTATTTTATTTTAATCTGTAAATAAAAAATAAAATAAAAATAATAATAATAACAACAACAACAACAACAACAACGTAACAGAACATTCATTTTGCATTCACGACGCCCTGGGGAGTATACAATCCAGGCTGTCTATGTGGCGCCAGAAGGTTTTGTATTCACATTTCTCCGTCATTTTCATCCCACCGAGTACCATTCGCTACTGGATCAACAGTGGCACGTTTCGCAAAAGGTCATTACGTCCAAGGGGACACCAGGTGTTTAAAAACCGGAACATGAACTAGACACATTCTAAGGAATAGAACTCACCCATCCACCCACTCCCCGCCGCCGGCGTTAACTTTATCTCAGTACTGCCCCCACCTCTATGTAAAGGACCATTTGTGACCAAGTAACACATGCACGACCACCTCACGCTCCTTTTCGGAAGGCTCAATTCATACTGCGTGCTTGATTTCGTGCACTGTTTATGCAAACATTTTACTGTGAGAGCGCCTGCCTTCCCCATGGCTGAATCCCAAGACCAAGAGCATGTCGAAACGAGCTTATAATATGTATATGTTGCGTAAGACTTACATACACGAACCAACAGTCTCCTTCTTAGAATTTCACATGTACGATAACATATAAACCGAAGATAGCTTGCTCTTCGTTTTGTTTTATTCCACATATACTGACATGTATTAAAGCATGAATAGTCTCAGTGATCATTTCACACCGCTGTAATATGTCTGGGCACACGTGTATAATAGCATTCCTACACATATACTGCACTTCTCGATCAACTTGGAGGAAATAAACATTCATTGAATGACAGCAAAGAGAGCATTTGCAAAGTTTATAGGGCCTCATTTAGAAAATGCCACTTCAACTCCCGCACCCCAGATCCAGCATCCATGTCTTTATTTGAATAAAGTGAACATTCCAAATTCTGTAATCTACTTTTTTTCTTCGGAAGACAGAGTTTAATTTTATTCTGGGGTAATAAAATGGTCTGATGATTTGGTTATTAAGACATGGTCCGATTGCCTGGAAAACTGGTATCGATTCGGAACCAACATCAGTGAGTTCATACATGGTGTGATGGTTTGCACTAAGTGATGAAGTTCAGAATAATCACGTGTTTAAATTTTTGTGGGAAAATAAAATCAAAATGAAGAAGTAGTTAAGTATTCTTGCAATTGGATACCACGACTTTTCATAATGCTTCAATAAGTCAATTTAACTAGAACGTCAAAATGTTTAGTTCTTCATTCACTTGTTTTTTTTAGATTCTAGTGTGGTGTTTTATACCGTTTTAGTTTAAAGCACTCTTGGTATATGAATATATTCATGTTTGTCGTACAATATCACCCCAATTTAACATGAAGCAAAAAAGGATTAATGTTACAAGGTGTTTTGAAGCAATTAAAATCAACTTCTTTTGAAATTTTTTCGTATATTTTTTAAACGAGGAATTGAAGACTATAACATCTAATATTCCCCCGCCACAATCTACCGCACAACAAGTAAGTGTCATACTTTCAAAATTATCAAAGATTTTTCCTACTAATAACGTAAACATCCAACACACATCATAACAACGCCATGTATACTGTAATGTTATCAGCGTGATTTTATTAACAAAGGTAAATCAGATTAAGCGTAGGTATTTATGCTCTCTCCTTCGTCAGTGCCATGCAACACCTACAACTTTTAACGCAATAAAGCTATCGACACAGACGTTAACATTGATTAACGAGATAACTAGTTAGATTAACCGTTTATAAAAAGTGGCTTTGCTGTTCCATTCAGCCGGGTAAAAACTCCTTGCCTCCACTGGTCTCTTGAAGCTTCTCGACATGTTTGAAGGGAGAAGAAATTGTCATGAGTGACAATTTTACATCTCGTTTCAATGTTTTTACCAACAGCTAATTCGGTTCTGTCATAGAGGAAAATTTCCGAGAAAAAAGTACCTATGTCAATATCCGGCTAAAATAATTAGATTTAAAATAACGATATTATATATGCATGTGATATATGTGTAGTTCCATTCTCTTGGAGTTGAAGGTTTCACAGACATCTGAGACATTAACCCAAGACACACGACCCCCTCAAAATATCAATCACTGGATTGTCCGATGCAGACTCGATTATTTACAGACCGTTGTCATATGGCTGAAATATTGCTGAGTGCGGCATTAAACAAGATTGGTAAGTGGTCAGCTGAACAAAGAAGACATTACGCAATAGGGAATCCTTTTTGTGATACTAGATGGTGTCATAGAAGAATATCCACACACTTGAATCATTTGAGCGAATTGTTACGCTGTGACAAATCTGTAAAATATGCAGGGGCATGGAGGTGAGGTGAGGTGAAATTGGGTTTAACGTCGCGTCCAAGATTATTGCACTTATATAGCGACGTGCATGCACGTGTATGTGTGTGTGTGGCTGCTTGTACTAGTCCGGACTGATGACGATTTATAGTGCTAGCTCACTGAGATACCATGCCGCAGTTTAACATGAATACCCCACTCAGACACAGTATACTGACTCCGAGCCGACCAGTCCTTGTTTTAGCCCCTTAATGCCGAGCGCCAGACAGGGTAACAACAAGTACAATCTTTTAACGTCTTTTTGTATGACGCGCCCCGGGATCGAACCATGGACCTTCCGCTCTCCGGGCGGACGCTCTACCACAAGACCACGGAGGCGGTCGCAGGGGCATGGACAAACTTGAGGAACGTTGAGAAATGTAGAATTTGCAGTGCTTGTTACGTGTTTTTTGGAACTATTATTTATGTTGGTTAGAGTGACCCTGCTTACGTTGTGTATAGTCAATGTTCACTGGAGATACCATGGCAGCTTGATCGAATCATAACATGTACATAGCTGATCACGCGGTGAGGCGAAATGGGTTTTGACGTCGTGACGTTCAGGATTGTTGCACTTATATAGCGACATGTGTGTGTTTGTGTGTGTGGCTGCTTGTACTAGTCCAGACTAATACTTGACATGCCTACCCTTTTAGCGAACACCTGGTGTCTTCACATTTTTCAGTGATTCCACGTACCTTTAACCACTATACTGACTTTAACGGGCAATGGAATCTGTTTCGTCGGATAATCGAGACTCGTTATTGTCTTGTGTTGACATTATTAAATATTACAGTGCTAGCCCACTCAAATACCATACCGTGCCCGAGCCAACAAGTCCTTGTTCTATCCCCTTAATGCAGAGTACAGGCAGGGTAACAACAAATACCGCCATTAACGTCTTTTGGTATGAAGCGGCCGGGGATCGAGATACCGACCTTCCTCACTCCGAACAGACGCTCTATCCTTGCTTTGTTCTCTTATCGCCGAGCACCAGGCAGGGTAACAACAAATACCACCTTTAACGTCTTTTCGTATAACGCGACAGGGGATCGAGCCACCGACGCACCGCACTCCGGGCAGACGCTCTATCAACTGGACCATATAACTGACGATGCGTTAATATGAAAACCGATTTCGCATGATGTCATTTAATTTTCGAACCTTTTGTTTATACTGTTAGGAGCATATATTGTATCTGGTGATAAATAAAAAAACCACTCAGCTTCAAAATATATTTTTCTGGCCAATGGGCAAGACCAAAAATAGTATCGCTGTGAATGAAAATTATCTTCCAGGATAAAATACTCAGATGAAAATATATTTTGATATTACATCGTTGCTCTCCTTTCTGCCCATGTGGTGTATTTTAAGTACTACAAGAAAAGGCTGCAGTAAATATATCCATGCCGAAAGCGTAACATTTTCGAAGCTTTATTATTGAGCTCTCAATAAAAGAATTTCTGGCAATAAAGAAACAAAAACGTTTATGACGTCATCAATATGACGTCAATACCATTACATCATGTGTCATCTTAGAAACTGTAGCTTTCAGTGATAGTTTCATTCCATGCAGGATTCTTGAAAATCCTGTATCGATTTTTCCAAGTTGGGAAAAAATCTTTTCTTTGAAGTAGAATGGGTTTGGGGAATTGGAGCCTGCAAGTAAAAGCCATCCACGTAGATGAATGGAGGTGATAAAACACATTATCTCGGTCTTCAAGAATAAGTCATTAGTCCCTTATGACATTCCGAAAAAATGTTGCATCAGTCTACATGTCTTGTTAAAAAAGCGACAAAACCCTTTCCATATTCATAAGAAATTTCGCCCCGAAACAGAGTCGATGGTACGATTCCGGCTATATCATGAATATGTGTTTATGAATCACTCATTATCAAATAGCAATGACACGAGGCGTTCGCAAAAAGGTGAGCGTGCCTGCCCCATCGGTTGCACCCATCACAAACACATGCAAGGGCAAGTCAATTGGGTGTATATAACTTCCCACCACTAACAAATGGCAATATTTGTGAAGTTGGTATAAAGATGGTGAGGTGAAATTGGGTTTAACGTCGCGTCCAAGGTTATTGCACTTATATAGCGACGTGCACACGTGTATGTGCGTGGCTGCTTGTACTAGTCCGGACTGATGCCGATTTATAGTGCTAGCTCACTGAGATATCATGCCGCAGTTTAACATGGATACCCCACTCAGACACAGTATACTGACTCCGAGCCGACCAGTCCTTGTTTTAGCCCTTAAATGCCGAGCGCCAGACAGGGTAACAACAAGTATCATCTTTTAACGTCTTTTGGTATGACGCGGCTGGGGATCGAACCCCGGACCTTCCGCTCTCCGGGCGGATGCTCTACCACTAGAGGAGTGTGGAGTGCTTGTAATAAGTTGGGAGCTTATCAGGTCAAACTGTTATGACATGGCATGATTCCATGCGTTGCTGTTACATAGAAGTAATTTTACAAGACATGCGTTATCCGTATTGATCGCCTTATCTCGATAGACATGTGTCTGATTACTCTCTACAGTGTAAACACTCACACGATCATATTATTCCAGTACAACAAAATACCATCGACTACTTATGATTTATGAGATTTCTAACTTCCAACCCCGGATATATTGATGTTTACCCTCACCGTCTTCGAGGATGGAACTGAAATGGGAAGAATGAATTGAGAATCAAACCATATGTAACACATGCTGAAGATGAAATTCAGACCTTGCATCAGACATGCTTTATGCGTTGAGTGTTAAATGTACCCTTTGATCAAGCTAATACTGGAGCAGATAGGAGGTTTTACTTCATCAAACCAGACAGAAAACATGCAGCATGAAAAAACACTGCTAAACCTAGGTAATACAGGGAGGACACCGGACCTTCCGCTCTCCGGGCGGACGCTCTACCACTAGACCACGGAGGCGGTCAGTTGGTATGTAGAAGTTCTCAGCACAAACCAAGGATATGGATGTGTGTATTCCTTCGTTTTGTTCAGTGGGATTGGTCGAAGTGAGTATATTCGACCATGGAGTCAAACTCTCTGACGTTTCTCAATGTAAGCTAAAACACTGAGTTCAAGAGTAAAGGGTCCAGATGATCAGAAACAAAGCTCCAGTATGTTTCCGTGCAAGAAATTCCCAGGGGTTCTCCAGGAATGTGTAATTAGTCCGTCAGTGTTTACGCCATTTCAAGAATACGGTCTCGTGATAAACGTATTAACGTCAAATTGTGTCGTTCATACACTTATTAACGTTAATTTAGCGGTCATGTGACCGACCTGTCGTCCAATGGAAAAGCCGCAAATCGTGCGAACTTTGCATGAATAAAATATTCTCATTTGACCAGAATCATCAGGTGAGAACCAGTCCTTGTTTGAGCCCTTTAATGCCGAGCGCCAGACAGGGTAACAACAAGTACCATCTTTTAACGTCTTTTGTTATGACGCGGATTTGGTATCGAACCCCGGACCTTTCGCTCTCCAGGCGGACGCTCTACCACTAGACCGCGGAGGTGGTCATAATCATCAGGATAAACAATGGTTTAACATCATATATTTGAATAATAAACACCACAATGTATCTGGGACATGCTAGACTTCGTGGATCGTCTCCAATCTCGGATAATGTTGCCTTTTTCGCTAATTATGTGTGATCAAAATGAACCAGAAGGGATAGGTTTGTGTAGTTTAAGTCTCCATGGAATGCAACGGTATCCCCGAACTCTGCCCTAAACGATATTTGGAGCATGGTTTTATTGCCTTTGTGGAACGGTGGCATTCTAGCGTTTACATAAACAAATACAGACAGACAGAGTTTGTCAAGCTTATTTGTTGGTTTCTTGTTTAATGCCGCACTCAGCAATATTCCAGCTACACGAGGGTGGTCTGTAAATGATCGAGTCTGGACCAGACAATCCACTTGACAACATGCGCAATGGGGACTCGACCAACCAAGTCAGCTAGCTATAGGTTGACCACCCGATCCCGTTAGTCGCTATTTCACAAGACATATAAGTCATATGTAAGACATATATAAAAATATCAATAGAGGAATTCTGAACATACTATGGAGGCAAAATCTCCTTATGTCTACTTTCATGGCGACACATACCGCCAGTGCAAAGTATTTATCCTCGGCATAAGAGTGAGTGAGTAGTGTTTTACGCCGCTTTTAGCAATATTCCAGCAATATCACGGCGGGGGACACCAGAAATAGGCTTTGTACATTGTACTCATGTGGGGGAATCAAACCCGGGTCTTCGGCGTGACGAGCGAACGCTTTAACCACTAGGCTACTCCACCGTCCCCTCCTCGGTATAAGACACGTTATTGAGATGCTAACACTTATAAAATACAATAACATATGTTTCTGGGGACAAATACTCACCCTGAACCCCAATGGCTAACGTGCACATGTGTATAGTGAGTGAGTGAGGTTTTTCGCCGCTTTTAGCAACATTCCAGCAATAACACGGCAGGGGACACCAGAAATGGGCTTCACACATTGTACCCATGTCGGGAATCGAACCCGGGAACCCGCTTTAACCACTAGGCTACCCGACCGCCCCCACATGTGTACAGCTTCTTACACCAGTGTGTGTGTTTGTTGTACTCATTGTGCGTGTCTTGTAACAAAATGTATCCATAAACGTTTTTAATACATGTACATGTATTAAACTCACTGTTGTTAAGGGGCACACGGGTGGCCCAGTCGTCTAAGGCGCCGCAATTCGCTGTGCAGAGTTGCGTCCCTTGGGCACGCCAGAAACCTTTGATTGTGGGTTCGAATCCTGGTTCGCCCCGATTATGTTTCTAGGTTTGTCAGCACCATACCCGTGCTCGTTGGTTTCACCGAAATGGTAAACGTCTGAGACCTGAATCACTTCGGGCTTTCCTCCCACATTGAGCTGACACGCCGTGATATAACTGGAATAATGTTAAAAGCGGCATTAAACCCAACTCACTCATGAATACCCCACACAGACACAGTATACTGACTCCGAGCCGACCAGTCATTGTTTTAGCCCTCTAATGCCGAGCGCCAGACAGGGTAACAACAAGTATCATCTTTAACGTCTTTTGGTATGACGCGGCCGGGGATCGAACCCCGGACCTTCCGTTCTCCGGGCGGACGCTCTACCACTAGACCACGGAGGCGGTCCTCTGTGTTGGAGCGTTATATTTAATAAAGATGTCTTTATTATGAAACTTGCCTCATTACCGCGGCATGTACAAATGCACTCGTGGGATGCACTCGTGGGATGCACACAAGGGGATGCTTTCGTACCAGGAAGATGGAAGTGTTTACAGAAGCAAGCAGGAAGAGCGAGGCATGAAGCTGTAGGATGTAGACTTCCTCAGTAGCGACATGCTTATAGAGATAATTGGCAGCATACGTACCTAGATGATATATCAGCTCATCCGTCATGCACGTGCTACAAACAAACACGCAGCACGTGCGATATATGCATTTAAGTGCCCGGAACTGTTGCCAGGCAGACCTTAAAAGATGCATAGATAAGAAAGGAATGTTTTCTTCCGGATCCCAACCATTATTAGTTCACGACAAGCAAAAATGATTATCGTTTACAAATGCTTCAGCGTTTATTGACCGGTGTAACGAAAACACCTGGTAAATATTTAATCTATTTAAAAAATATTTAAATGCTTTGAATGACCTTAATCATTCTGTCGCTTCTCTTTATATCAAACTTATCTTCTAAAATAGCCCTGCTTTCACATTATACCGTCTTTCGTGTTATCTTAGTCCGAATAATTACGGAATCATGAGTTAGACTTTCTGTAGATAAACATTCCTGCAAGCGAATGCCCATTGTATGCAAAGGCATGTTGGTATCAGGCAGTGAGGTTATACCATAGGGAATCAATCAGATACACCGTTGTTTGTTATCTCTAGAGTCTAGTACGGAAACATTAACGGTGGAACTATATTGATGTTGGCAAGAACACGATTACTGAAATCAAGCCCAGACAATCAGCACAATAACATGATATTGAGTTTAACAAGTTATTACAGATTTATGTTTCAATTAAGCGGTCAATTACATTAATTAAGGCAACTAAAAAAATAATTTCTTCGTGAATCATTGAAGTGGGGAAGTGAGTTGGGTTTAACGTCGCTTTATCATTATTCAGTTATATCACGGCGTGTCAGCTTAATGTGGGGGGAAAGTTCGAAGTGATGAAGGTCTCAAACGTTTACCATTTCGGTGAAACCAACGAGCACGGTATAGTGCTGACAAACCTAGAAATATAATCGGAGCGAACCGGGATTCGAAACAACAATCACAGGTTTCTGGCGTGCCCAAGGGACGCAACTCTGCACAGCGAATCGCGGCGCTTTAGACGACTGGGCCACCCGTGTCTCCGAATCATTGGATGATGGAATTATTCCTATCTTAAAATGTCATAATAACTACAGTAAAGTACGGTTATAACGAACTCAAAGGGACTACTAATTTTAGTTCGTTATAACCGTAGTTCGTTATAAGCATATATACAGCATAATACAGCTAATTATCGGGACCAAAAAAGTAGTTCGTTATATCCGTCAGTTCGTTATAAGCGTGTTCGTTATAACCGTAGTTTACTGTATTTCTTTATTGGATTACACTGGAAGAACGAGGCTGACTCATTGGTCCTTCATGGCAATGGAGAGAACAGATCAGCTGATTGTGTCAGTTCAGGAACACTAGGTAGGTAGATATCGCCAGGACGGGATAAAACATACAGGTGAATCGTTCATCTGAATCAAAATAGATGTCGATGGTGGGTGAGCCAGATTGTTGGTTTGACGCCGTTTTCAGGTGAACACTTGACTTGCCTTTGCATGTATTTGTGACGGGAAGCCATCGGTGGGTCAGGATATGTTCACCTTTTCGCGAACACCTTGGATCATTACTATTTAAAAGTGATTCACAGACCATGCACATGATATCGTCGGAATGATACGCGTTCTTGAGAATATGGAAAGGGTTTTGTCGCTGTTTTTGAAAGGTCAAAGTGATGCAGGCCCTTAGAGTGAGTGAGTGAGTAATGTTTTACGCCGCTTTTAGCAATATTCCAGCAATATCAAGGCGGGGGACACCAGAAATGGGCTTCACACATTGTACCCATGTCGGGGATCGAACCCGGGTCCTCGGCGTGACGAGCGAACGCTTTAACCACTAGGTTACCCGACCGCCGCTCAGGCCCTTAGAAGGTTAGCAGTTCAGGTATTCATGAGCACGGGTGTTGATAGAACAAAGACTATGACTATTGAGTACACGATTCCAACGCACGACTAGTGGATCCTGCCAATGCTAAGCAAGGTAACTCTGGACAGCGAGGTGTTGTGCCTAACACCACTCGTGCAACCGAATACGTCATGAGTACTGAAATACTAGACTCACGTTAAGTCCCAGAAATTATATTATTTAAATATATATATATATATAGTTTATATAAAAAATAGTCTAAATGGAGTCCAGAACAATGCTTAATTTCAGTGCTGAGGCAATTTAGACTTGCCAAAGCATTCGAGTCTTGAGTTGGATTTCTTTTTAATTTGATCTATAGATCTATAGGGTCTTGGATACATATTTCAAAAATACTATAAGACGAACACGTTGGCTGGAACAATTCACTTATAAATTAGCAATATCACCTAAAAGTGTTCATTTCATAAAAAAACAATGTAACATGCACACAAAAACGTAACATAAAAAGTTTTGTTTTTCACCAACATGGTTTGATGGAACGGCAGACACAACGTCCCGTTGATTTGATTAATTTCCACTGAGTAGGAAATATGAAATACACATTAAAGACGAAAAATAATATTTTTGTGTTTTGTTTATGTGATCTAGAAAAAACTAATCTAAAAATGGAATATGCAACCCTGCAATGTGGAAAGGTTTCGATCTTAATAGGTACAAACACCGTTGCCTAAAAGTAGATGAAATACATTTTCATATGAAGGGTACACAGCGCAAATACAGCCAGCAATCAGTTAATATGATTGATGCGAGATTGATTGCCGGAATGAGCTAGATTTCAGCTGTTGAAACATCCTGTGCAATCTCACGAGGGAACTAGATATCGTTGTGTGGAGCATGGGAAACCAACTATGTACCCAGCGCCGACTGATGGCGGGCCTCAGTAAATCCAATTGGAATTTCGAATATTTGATAATCTACTTAAACCGATCCTTTAACATCATCATCATCATCATCATCATCATCATCATCATCATTATTATTATTATTATTATTATTATTATTATTATTATTATTATTATTATCATTATTATTTACAGATTAAAATAAAAAATGCAGCAAGGAGGGTTTGGGTGATCCTGGCACAGTCAGGCTGGTTAGGCTCACCATCAGCTCAGGGCCCTTGCCCCCTCTACAGCGCTGCCTTGTCAAACCCACCCAGAACTTTTTGGAGAATGTGAAGACTCCCCAACACTGCAGCCTTCTGCATTTCCCAGATTATCAGAAGGGCTGTATTCTTGGCAGCAAACCTGGGTACTCTCCAAATGTCAGTCAACAGATTGGGAGGTACCAAACATAAGGCACCGAGAACAATGGGGAATCGGGCAACTTGGTACTTGGGATGCAAGAGTGGCATTTCGAAAGCGAGGTCTGCATATTCGCTATGTTTTTCCTGAATCTTGTCAATCACATTACTGTCAAAAGGGACAGAAAATTCAATGATATATATGATTTCATTGTATTTATAAAAAAAGGACAAGATCAGGTTTGTTGGCCTAGATACGTCTGAGGCTGTATACGGGCCTATTCCAAAGAATTTTTTATTGATAATTTTATATGACTCCCTCTACATATTCCGGGTCGTACCATGGATGGACCTCTGTGTCAAAACCACAAAGCATGGCGAAAACGGTAATAAAATGATCGAGCCACCCCATCATGTCGCTTAAGATACTGTGTCTGTGCCAAAGCTGGGCATCCACTGACAATGTGTTGGACAGTCTCATTAAATTCATTACATAATCTACATTTCATATTCATATTTTGATGCAAAATAACACGTTGCCGGTTTCGAGTGGGAAGTGATTGGTCCTGAGCAGCAAACAGAAAGCCTTCTGTTTCACTTTTCAGGCCAGCCGACTTCATCCTAGCGAAGGACTCTGCAGGGTGTCTGATCTTAACACACTGCATATAAACTCGATGCAGTGGTCGTTCAGAGTCAGAACGTTTTGACACGTGCTGCAGGTCACGTGACTTTGAAGCTGTTAATCGTGAAGCATGTTATTTGACTGTGAAACTGTTGACACGTGCTGCATGTCATGTGACTGTTGACACGTGCTGCATGTTATTTGACTGTGAAACTGTTGACACGTGCTGCATGTCATGTGACTATGAAACTGTTGACACGTGTTGCATGTCATGTGACTATGAAACTCTTGACGCGTGCTGCATGTCATGTGACTATGAAACTGTTGACACGTGCTGTATATCGTGACTTTGAAACTGTTGACACGTGCTGCATGTCATGTGAATATGAAACTGTTGACACGTGCTGCATGTCATGTGACTATGAAAATGTTGACGCGTGCTGCATGTCATGTGACTATGAAACTGTTGACACGTGCTGCATGTCATGTGACTATGAAACTGTTGACGCGTGCTGTAGAAAAGGGAGGTGTCACTCGCCATCAAACCGATAACGTTACGGGAAGCAGGAGTTTGTCGGAAGCCAATCGAGAGATTTCTACAGGAACTATGGCACTTAAGAATGTTTGTTCCTTTTCCCCTTTAAATGAAGCAAACATATCGTCCTGCGCTATGGCTTACAAGATACATCTCTCTGACAGCCTTATTGCATTTCTTGAGTGTTGGTTCAATTAGGGGAGGATAAATATTTGATATGATATGATCAATAACAAAATAAATATTGTTCATAATTCTTAAGTGGTAATATTTTTCTTCTCTGAATTAATTACACGAATTACACGTTTGCCTGTATTGATCTTAATGACATCTACCGATACAGTCAACACGCTTTCTAATGATACATCATGTGTTTTTAAAAGTTGGTTAATTAAAGCTTAAATAAATAAAAACAACAAGGACATTTCAATATTCATAAGAAATAAGAGTACATTGTACGATTCCGACTATATCATGAGCATGTGTTTATGAATCACTGTGAACTAGTGATTATATCAGGACCTGGTGTTCTCGAAAAGGTGAGCGTATCCTGCACCACCGGTGGCACCCGTCCCAAACACATGCAAAGGCAAGTCACGGGAACATATGGTACATACACAAGTCAAACTTGGAATTGGATCAGATATCATTTTCGTCACCGATGCTTCGAGGTGGAAATGTCCTCCACAAATTTATCATATACTGTTTTGAAACTGTACTGAGGCCTTGAATGTTTTAACCTTAATTAAACGAATATTGTATGTGTACCGACTTCTTGAGATCGGTGGTTAAACGTTTGAAATTGATTTGATTTAAAATAGATTCTGTGATTTTAAAAGGAAAGCTGATATCCATGCTGTTCTATCGGTTTTTAATAAACAAACACCCCAACGTTATAGTGAGTGAGTGAGTGAGTATGGTTTAACGCCGCAGTTAGCGTGACGAGCGAACGCTTTAACCACTAGGCTACCCGACCGCCCCCCCCCCCCCCCAACGTTATAGTAAAACACGTTTTACCGACCCATTGGACTCTTGTGAGAATCATAAAACTTCGTTGAGCATACAGTGACACGAGTAACTCTACATTCACCTACAAACTGGCTCCACTGCTGTTGTGTAAACGTTCGCAGGACACCGATGACGCAGATTCGAATCCGCTAATGAGTACAATGAATGTGCAGCCCATTTCTGGTGTCCCCGCCGTCATATTGCTGGAATATTGCTAAGAGCGTCGTAAACCCATACTCACTCACAAAGATGGCGAGAGAATTGTTTTTCACAAACACTAATTAGACAGTCTGTCATTTCTTGTCATTCAATACCGAGCACAAGTCAATGCTTCGTTAAGCGTCGAAAGGTTGTCCAAACAAGAAATCGGCCCCCGCCAGCCTACTCTTTCAGGGAGATAGGAACTTAATCCAGTTCACATACAGGTGAGGTGAAATGGGTTTTAACGTCGCGTCCAAGATTATTGCACTTATATAGCGACGTGCATGCACGTGTGTGTGTGTGTGTGTGTGTGTGTGTGTGTGTGTGTGTGTGTGTGTGTGTGTGTGTGTAGCTGCTTGTACTAATCCGGACTGATGACGATTTATTGTGCTAGCCCACTGATATACATTACCACAGCTTAACATGAAATCCCCACTCAAACACAGTATACTGACTCCGAGCCGACCAGTCCTTGTTTTATGCCCCTTGACAGAGTAACAACAAGTACCATCTTTAAACGTCTTTTGGTATGACACGGCCGGGGATCGAACCCACGTTCCGCTCTCCGGGCGGACGCTCTACCACTAGACCACGGAGGCGGTCAATTCACATAGTCATTGTCTTGACTGAGGGGGAGGGTGCAGGCAATATGTCTTTCTTATCTCATCTCCCATGACAACGGTCAGACTGACGAATTGCTGTATTACTAAACGTTTAAGGTAAAACTGCTTAGAAAATCTCTGAATATTAATTTGGTATGTGCATCATATGTATCGTCTATGAATACCAGATCGATTGCTCGTCGTCATGTCAAGCAACGAGGTGATGTAATTGGTCCCATGGGGGGTATTGTATTAACTTTTATCGCCCCTGTCTATCAGGAATCTGGGCAGCGTCTGTGTCTGTGATGAAATTACCCTGCGCTATGGGAAGGTACAGACATCACAATGTCTGTCGACTTAATTGACTTTGACTTCAATGACAATAAATCACAGATATACTGATACTCATTTAATTAGAAAACGCCAATAAGAAAACATGAAACATCCACGTTTACTGTTATTATTGGACGTTTTTTGTGTATTTTGCATTTTGCATTTTGTGTGCCCTTGTTTATTTTCTTGTGAGATGTGAAATTTTAATACCCGCAGAGAAATGACATTTGAATGCATTGAGAAATATTAAAAGGACAACTTTGTAAACGGTAACGTGATTCTTAAGGTTTGCCTTTAGGATTCGTATTAGAAGATTGTCCTACTGTCATCTAATTATGTGGAAAATGTCACCCAGATGTCAACTACATGTTCAGTCCGACGTGTATTGACGTCCCCCCCCCCCCCCCCCCCCCCCTTTCCATAATCAATAAAAAAAAACTGCGTTGGTGGGTCACGTGCTGTGAATCGTTCTGTTACGCGCAATTTTGACGCATCAAAGACAAACTTGAGCCATATGTCCCCGTGTTGGTTTTCAGGTGAACAGTTCACTTGCCTTTGCATGTGTTTGTGACAGGTGCCATCGATGGGGCAGGAAACGCTCACCTTTTCCAAACACCTGGTATCCTCGTTATTTCATAAACACATGATCGTGATATAATCAGAATCGACACTGGACTCTTTGAGCACAGATTCCTCGTAGCTAAAATGGGGTTTTGTCGCTTTTATTATGATTGTGGAAATGGTGTTTTTCTCTTTATATTTGTACAATTCACTCACTCACATATATACTAATTCAAACATGTAACTCCATTCTATCTCTGAACATAAAGAATGGTTACGATGATGCCATGTAATTCATACAGCGACCCCCTGGCGGGAGCTCGTCCTACAAGTTCAGAAACTGATTTATCTTTCTGAACCATTGCTTTCACTTTTCATTCTCATCGCGGGACAGCATGTTATCTCGGGGAAGGAGCGAACTCCCCAGATAGAACTGATTTGCTTCACGCTGATAACAGAGAATGTGGATAGCGCATGCAGCGTACAAGGCTTATGTCAATAATAAGTCTGAACTCTTCTTATAGATAGCATGATGGCATTGGGAGAAGGATTGCCATGGGATCTTTCGTGACATGAACACGTGTGGGTTGCGTTGCCAAGAAGGTTTGTTATTGTTAGTTATGGGTTATTTACGTTTGTGCTTAATAAAATTGGGTTGGGGTTTTAAGACGAGTGAGTCAAAATGTGACGTCACGAACATCTCCATATTGCGACAAGGATAAGTTACATGTTGAGAAATAGAATATAAATTTGAACATTGAGGTAAAATAACAATATAATATAATTCAATTTGAAGGAAAATAGATGCCAGGTAAAAGTCACATATATTTCGGCAATATTTCAACAGCAATACACGCATCTTATTCTTGTCACACTATTTATAGTATAGTATATGTATATGTAGTTCAGTGTCTTTACGATATTGAAAATTCAAATGAAGCTTTTCTCAGGATAAAGATCTGTTTGTATCAATATCAGCAATATTCAAGCTATAAGACGGCGGTCTGTAAACAATCGAGTCTTGACTAGGCAATGAAGTGATTGACACCATGAGCATCGGTCCACGCAATTGGGATACGACGAGCATCAACCAAGTCAATCGCATTTTATTACAAGCAGGGGTTGCTTAAGACCAATTCTAACCCGGATCCCCACGGGTGAAAATAATAGATCGGAACTGTTTTGGTGTATTATGATGCCAAACATAATATGAAGTTATTACAATTACAATAATGACAAGAATATGACATTTGAAATGTACGAATATGTTTCGGTCATAATAGTTCAATAAGCAGTATTTCGGCTATATAGCTATAACAGTTGAAATAAATATGTACTTTGTTTGTTTGTTTGTTGTTTAACGCAGCACTCAGCAATATGACAGCTATGTAACGGCGGTCTGTAAATATTCGAGTCTGGGCCAGGCAATCCAGTGATTGACATAATGAGCATCGATCCACGCAATTGGGATACGGTGACATGCATCAACCAAGTCAGCGACCCTGACCACCCGATCCCGTTAGTCGCCTCTTACGACAAGCATAGTCGACTTTTATGGCAAGCATGGGTTGCTGAAGGCCTATTCTTTCCCGGATCTTAAAAATATGTCTTAAATTAATTTATCTCTTTTATGTAGTTTGATATATCACAAATTTAAAGACAGTTGATAACATAATCATAGCCTTGGGGTGGCATGTTGGTTAACGCGAGGTCTATTTAAATTGTTCCCCGCGAGGAATTTATCGGTATTAAAACGCGAAAAACCATTACTCTATCACTTTCATAAGTTAATCAATGCTTTCCCACGAGTGCTTTCCTACATGAGTATTCTTAACAAATATGCAACTGTTAAAAACTGACTCCTTTCTTATTTGATCGTCACGTGGTTTAATTTCTTGAACACTTGTTCATAGCTTCACTACAAAGTGACTCAATTACAGATCAGATAGATAATATTAACCGGCGCTATACGTGACATGACATTTGCATTGTGCTGATGTGCTGGCTATACTCCGTGCCTCGGGACATTTGACTGCGGTGAGCAAAGTCAGATACTGTTAGTTAAATAAGTTATATTGGTAAACAACAGAAGCTCGTGACGAGCGAACGCTTTAACCACTAGGCTACCCGACCGCCCCCACATGTGCACACCGTCTTTCACCAGTGTGTGTTTGTTGTACTCATTGTGCGTGTCTTGTAAAAAATTGTATCACATTAGCCAGAGTGTTCCATTAACGTTTTCAAAACATGTACATGTATTAAACTCACTGTTGTTATGGGGGGCATGGGTGGCCCAGTCGTCTAAGGCGCCGCGATTCGCTGTGCAGAGTTGCGTCCCTTGGGCACGCCTGAAACCTATAACTGTGGGTTCGAATCCCGGTTCGCCCCGATTATGTTTCTAGATTTGTCAGCACCATACCCGTGCTCGTGGGTTTCACCGAAGTGGTAAACGTCTGAGACCTGCATCACTTCGGGCTTTCCTCCCACATTAAGCTGACAGGCCGTGATATAACTGGAATAATGTTAAAAGCTGCGTTAAACCCAACTCACTCACTCACTCACTTTGCATAAAGCTGTCTGGGCTGCGTGTGGAGGAGGAGACAGGAGAGATGATGAGCCTAAGCAGCCTGACTGTGTCAGGATCACCAAACCCTCTTAGCTGCCAAATTGTCTCTGTATCTGCCTCGCTCTCTCTCTGTCTCTGCCTCTCTCTGTGTCTCTGCCTCAATCTCTCTCCTTTTCTCTCTCTGTGTGTCTCTGCCTCTCTCTCTCTGTCTCTGCCTCTCTCTCTGTCTCTGCCTCCCTCTCTCTGTGTGTCTCTGCCTCGATCTCTCTGTCTCTGCCTCCCTCTCTCTCTGTGTCTCTGCCTCTCTCTCTCTGTCTCTGCCCCTCTCTCTCTCTCTGTGTCTCTGCCTCTCTCTCTCTGTCTCTGCCCTTCTCTCTCTCTCTGTCTCTGCCTCTCTCTCTGTCTCTGCCTCCCTCTCTCTGTGTGTCTCTGCCTCAATCTCTCTCCTTTTCTCTATCTCTGTCTCTGCCTCGCTCTCTCTCTGTCTCTGCCTCTCTCTCTGTGTCTCTGCCTCGATCTCTCTCTGTTTCTCTCTCTGTGTCTCATGCCTCGCTCTCTCTGTGTGTCTCTGCCTCGATCTCTCTGTCTCTGCCTCTCTCTGTGTCTCTGCCTCCCTCTCTCTCTGGGTCTCTGCCTCAATCTCTCTCCTTTTCTCTATCTCTGCCTCGCTCTCTCTCTGTCTCTGCCTCTCTCTCTGTGTCTCTGCCTCGATCTCTCTCTGTTTCTCTCTCTCTGTCTCTGCCTCTCTCTCTCTCTGTCTCTGCCTCTCTCTCTCTCTGTGTCTCTGCCTCGATCTCTGTCTGTTTCTCTCTCTCTGTCTCATGCCTCGCTCTCTCTCTGTGTCTCTGCCTCTCTCTCTGTGTCTCTGCCTCCCTCTCTCTCCGTGTCTCTGCCTCGATCTCTCTCTGTCTCTGCCTCTCTCTCTGTCTCTGCCTCCCTCTCTCTCTGTGTCTCTGCCTCAATCTCTCTCCTTTTCTCTATCTCTGTCTCTGCCGCTCTCTCTGTGTCTCTGCCTCGATCTCTCTCCTTTTCTTTATCTCTGTCTCTGCCTCTCTCTCTGTGTCTCTGCCTCGATCTCTCTCTGTTTCTCTCTGTATCTGACTTGCTCTCTCTCTCTCTCTGTCTCAACCTCGCTCTCTCTTTCTCCCCTGTCTTTCTCTCTCTGTCTCTGCCTCGCCCTCGTTCTGTCTCTCACTCTTTCTCCCTCTCTCTTTTCTGTCTGTCTGTATGTCTATCTGTCTGTCTGTCTGTCTGTCTCTCTCTCTCTCGCTCGCTCTCAAAGGGTTTTCTAATCCTCATAACATGATAAATCAACATTGAGACTTGCTGCAAAATGTCATTGCTGTGTTGCTTAATGCTTCAAAACATAGTTTTAAGCCGATCAGATCTATTTTCAAATCTTTTCACCTGACATCCAACATGTTTGGTGAACAACGTTATTATGTAATATAATATGGCGAAACCCTTTCCATATTCATAACAAGTCTGTGCCAAAAGCTGAGTCCTTTGTACGATTCCGGCTATATCACGAGCATGTGTTTATGAATCACTATCCAATAGTGATGATACCAGGTGTTCGTTTAAAGCGTGCGTGACCTGCCCCACCGGTGACACCTGTCACAAACACATGCGAAGGCAAGCCAATTGTTCACCGGAACAAACACGGGAACATATGGCACAATTCAAAAGAGAGAATTGAATCGAATATCAAACACAGGTTATTTTTGACAATGTATTTTTGTTTCAGGAACAAAAATTAAAGTCACTCCCATTAAAGCCGTCCCATGTGATCCACAGTGAAGGTTAGCAGGCTGTTTCAGTGCAATACGAGCTAGGTAATGGTCTACCTGTCTGGATCATTATAGCATCAATTGTCACCTGGTGCCGGATGCCAGTCTGCATCTGTTGCTGAGACAGTTGTCATTGCCGGAACGGTGCAGCCCCATTTGTTAGCTCAAACAGTGGACAGCTCGCGGATTTACACCTGAATGTTTATCAATCATGATGCAAATACATTCTATACTGTCAGCTAGCTTAACAATATCAATATCAATATGCTGATTAAGTAGCGTGACAGCTGAACTCCATGATAAACACGAGGCCAACATTTGTCATCCTGGCAGGTCAGAACAGGAACGGGGCGTAAAAGTATAAAACATAACATTGACACAATAATCTTAATTCTAATATACAGTAAACTACGGTTATAACGAACACGCTTATAACGAACTTTCGGATATAACGAACTTACTTTTTTGGTCCCGACTATTTGCTGTAGTTATGCTGTATATATGCTTATAACGAACTACGGTTATAACGAACTAAAATTAGTAGTCCGTTTGAGTTCGTTATAACCGTACTTTACTGTACTGCATTTATACTAATGAACTTCTATCAAGAAGGCCTTCAGCAACCCATGCTTGCCGTAAAAGGTGACTATGCTTGTCGTAAGAGGCGACTAACGGATCGGGTGGTCAGGCTCGCTGACTTTGTTAATGCATGTCATCGTTTCCCAATTGCATGGATCGATGCTCATGTTGTCAATCATTGGACTGTCTGGTCCAGACTCGATTATTTACAGATCGCAGTCATATAACTGGAATATTGTGCTGCGTTAAACAACAAACCAACCAACCAACTCCAGAGGGTGTTACACTTAGCATATGTGCAAGGCTGATAACTAACACACTACGATACGGGCCGTATGACTGATTCAAAATACTTTAAAAAACATAGTTTGGAATGGAAGACGCCAGTTTGAAACTAGTGACTAGAAAAAATTTCTGCCAGTTATTTCTGCAGGAATAAATAAATTCTTCCAGAAATTTCTGCAGAAAAAAATATACTGCCAGAAATTTCTGCAGAAATGAAAAAAATCTGCCAGAAATGTCTGCAGTAATGCATTTTCTGAGCCAATGTTTGAGCTTGTGAACATGTAAACACACTGGGACAAACATTATTTGGATTCGTTTCCTCGAGAGCTTTCCAGTGATATAAAACATGTTTTTGTAGCTCGCTTCCTTCTGTGTGGTCAAGTTCGGACTCCTGGCCATTCCGAAGTTGCCCTGCCCTGCCTTTTAATTGCTGACTGGGGGGCACGGTTGGCCCAGTCGTCTAAGGCGCCGCGATTCGCTGTGCAGAGTTGCGTCCCTTAGGCACGCCAGAAACCTATGATTGTGGGTTCGAATCCCGGTTCGCCCCGATTATGTTTCTAGGTTTGTCAGCACCATACCCGTGCTCGTGGGTTTCATCGAAGTGGTAAACGTCTGAGACCTGCATCACTTCGGGCTTTCCTCCCACATTAAGCTGACACGCCGTGATATAACTGGAATACTGTTAAAAGCGGCGTTAAACCCAACTCACTCACTCACTAATTGCTGACTGCTTCATGTTCTTGGCGTCAAGGCAGTACCCGATGTTTGATCTGGACGTGAAATGTAGTGGAATTTAGTTGGACGAGGTTTTTGTAAGTGAGCTTGCCACCCTGATGCTGACCCACACAAAGCATCATCATTACACAGAGCCATGACATACGCTACCGAGGAAAAAAAAGTATTTAAAAAATTGGATTTGATCATTTTTTACAAACGTTATTCTTAATATTACATGTGTTACCCGTATCAAATACATCACTATCGAATAGCCATTTCTTGTTTGTTTTAATTGTAGCAACCATCAAACAGGCAACGGTGTACACTTACTGCTGCGTTCTATTTTGGAGTAAAATGGTAGTCAAAAGGGTTGTGTCGAAGCGCTGGTTAATGTCAGAACGGTGCTTACATTATTCACGTAGTTTTCGCGTCACATTCTATACATAGTTCTTATGTGATAATTACAATACTGCCATCCTGTTTAGGAAAATGAAATACACTTTAGTCTTCCAGTCTTTGGGTACCGTTCGATGTCTTCCTTTAGCTTTTTTATAACAACGGCATTCGTCTCCGCTCACCCCTTTCGGTAACCTGCAAGAAACCTCATCCCCCATTGATGAATGTTATGTGCGAAAATCCGACGTGAAGATTCCGGGGTAGAATAGGTCTTCAGCAACCCATGCTTGTCGTAAAAGGTGACTATGCTTGTCGTAAAAGGCGACCAACAGGATCGGGTGGTCAGGCTCGCTGATTTGGTTGAAGCATGTCATCGTATCCCAATTGCGTGGATCGATGCTCATGATATTAATCACTGGATTGTCTGGTCCAGACTCCATTATTTACAGACCGCCGTCATATAGCTGGAATGTTGCTGAGTGCGGCGTTAAACAACAAACCAACAACCAACAATATGTGCGAAAATACGACAAACCAATCAGAATGCAATTATGACTTCAAGTATTTCCGGTCAAATGTACCTCAGGAATATTTTTTGATTTAACACATGTCTTGCATCTAAATGTATACCCAAGATACAGTTAAATGTGTTCAATCATACTGTATAAATACCGTAAGTCCCGATGTGTTAAATATCATCTGGAATATATATCACATGGGGGAAAATATAAGAGGCACGCGTCGCTATTCGGCTTGTCCCGGAATAGCACGAGTTGGTCACGAATGCTTCCATGCGATGCGTACAGCCGTGAACCAAAGCAATCTAACGACTCTGAGTCCAAACAAATAGAAGCGACTATTTTCAAAACTACCATTAGAGATTCACAGTTAAAGCTACATGGATGTCGACTGAATGTCGGGTTTAATTTATCGTAATACAGAAGTTTAAAGCCACTTTTTATAGGAATGTGATCATATGTTGCATATCATGTGACTAAGGTTTGTGATCATATGTTGCAGGTCATGTGACTAAGGAATGTGATCATATGCTGCATGTCATGTGACTAAAGAATGTGATCATATGTTGCATGTCACGTGACTAAGGAATGTGATCATATGCTGCATGTCATGTGGCTAAGGTTTGAGATCATATGCTGCATGTCATGTGACTAAGGAATGTGATCATATGCTGCATGTCATGTGGCTAAGGTTTGAGATCATATGCTGCATGTCATGCGACGAAGGAATGTGATCATATGCAGCTTGTCATGTGACTAAGGGTGATGATATGCTGCATGTCATGTGACTAAATCTGGTGATCATATGCTGCCTGTCATGGGACAAAGAAATGTTGCAATAAGCTGCATGTCATGTGACTAAGGGTGAACATATGCTGCAAGTCATGTGGCGAAAGGTGGTTATTATATGCGGCCTGTCATGTGACTAACGGTGATTATACGCTGCGAGTCATGTGATTAAGGAATGTGATCATATGCTGCAAGTCATGTGACTAAAGAATGTGATCATATGTTGCATGTCACGTGACTAAGGAATGTGATCATGTGCTGCATGTCATGTGACTAAGGGATGTGATCTTATGTTGCATGTCATGTGGCTAAGGAATGGGATCTTATGTTGCATGTCATGTGGCTAAAGAATGTGATCATATGCTGCTTGTCATGTGACTAAGGGTGATGATATGCTGCATGTCATGTGACTAAATCTGGTGATCATATGCTGCCTGTCATGGGACAAAGAAATGTTGCAATATGCTGCATGTCATGTGACTAAGGGTGAACATATGCTGCATGTCATGTGACTAAGGGTGATGATATGCTGTATGTCATGTGGCTAAGGTTTGTGATCATATGCTGCATGTCATGTGACTAAGGAGTGTGATCATATGCTGCCTGTCATGGGACAAAGAAATGTTGCAATATGCTGCATGTCATGTGACTAAGGGTGATCATATGCTTCATGTCATGTGACTAAGGGTGATGATATGCTGTATGTCATGTGACGAAGGCTGGTGATAATATGCTGCGAGTCATGTGACTAAGGCTTGGGATCATATGCTGCATGTCATGTGACTAAGGGTGATGATATGCTGCAAGTCATGTGGCGAAAGGTGGTGATCATATGCTGCGAATCATGTGACTAAGGCTGGTGATGATATGCTGCGAGTCATGTTACCAAAGGTGGTTATCATATGCGGCCTGTCATGTGACTAACGGTGATTATATGCTGCGAGTCATGTGACCAAGGCTTGGGATCATATGCTGCGAGTCATGTGATTAAGGTTTGGGATCATATGCTGCATCTAATGTGTATGACAAAAACAGCTGAAAAACCTCTAGAAGTAGTCTTAAATCCAGAATCAGTCGCCATTTTTTAGCCTTTTACACCAAATGGAATCTGTTTTGTAGGATAATCGATTATGTTATGGCATTGAAATTGTATATTTGTATATATTTGTTAGTCTATTATTAAGCCTGTATGAGATAACGTACATGGAATCTTAAGTTGAGACGCGCTGCCAAAAACAAAAGACCCCCCCAAAAAAAATAAAAACACACAAAAAAAACAACGAAACTACGAAACAACACTTAAGACAGGCTTAGTCATGACGTCCAAGTATATTAGTGGTCCTGCTTGAAGGGGAATACAAATCACCACACGATGTCTGAACATCCCAGAAAAGGCTTTAGGAGTTGAACAGAATAACTCCTTCATATCCCAAAGGGATTGCTTTGTAGTGATGGTTAAAAATGTACGCCGTGAGAAGGCAACTTGTAATAACGATCCCAACTCCCACATCAGTGTTCAGAGACTCCAAAGAATTATTTAATCGATTGAGAGTGATCTATTACAGGAACTACGCTCCGTCCTTACAACTATAAGCGAAGGACATGCGTATTCGCTTACTATTTTCAATCATGTGTATGTTTATGAATACTTAATTGCCTCATTGTGTTTCATATCTTCATCAGAAGCAATGCGACCTTGCCATTGCTCCTAAGGGATGAATTGTATTAAGCTCTATCACCTCCGTCGGTAATGAAATTACACTGGGGATCAGAGAGGGAAGGTATATCAGCATGTCTGTCGGTGTAATTGATTATGACTTTGAAGGCGGTGGATAGATCACAGACATGCAATTAACAGCACTGATACATTTCATGGGGATGAAACGCACGAAAGATGCATGAAACATCAATTTATGTCAATTTGGTATTCCGGAATTGCGTTGAGAAAAAATAATTTGTTTCAGGAAATACGGTAAAAAATATTATAGCCTTATGTTTTACAAAAGAATATTTTTTCGCTCGACATGAACTTTGAAATATTCAGTTCCTACCTACAGAGAAAATAAGTGTACATTTTGAAACATAAATAGACAGAAAACGTCTCAAAAGAAAAATCTACCCCTCCTACTATTAAATAGTCAGTCCAATATTCGTTATAGGTCTTGTAGGATTTTCTATATATTATAAATTTTATGCTGTAAGATTACAGAATGATTCCAGTCTGAGAGTAATTAATGTCGAATTGAAGATGTTTTAAAAAGATAATTGAAAATTTAAACTTTTTTTCACCGTAATCATAAATATGTTGGAGGTGAATAGGTAGCCCAGCGGCAAATGCTTTCGCTCGCCAGAAAACCCGGGTTCAATTCCTCAATCATCTTCCCGAGGCAAGTGAGTTAACTGGCTATATAAGTCCAGTTTCCACCCTTGCCGAACTTGGTGTATCATGGAGTAACATTTTGGCTGGACTAACGAGTCTATGCATAGTCCCATCAATATCGCGCAACGAAATCGAAATCCGGTTCGTAAACTGTCCCAGAGATTTCGGTCGATTGCAGGATTTGCAAAGTATGTGCACCGCCAACTCGTTGTCAACACATACTTTCCAAACCTTTTCATGTTTTTAATCAAAGTGCTCGCGTGATTTGATGCACTTCGCGATGTAAGACCCTTTTTTTTCACAATATAGGTCTTGATTATCGATCTTGACTGGGCGCCGCTATTTTGTTTGAAACAAATGCAAGTGATGGAATCTGAATGGTCCATAGGAGAGTCTTAGAAGGGACATAACTCGTGATAACCACTAGTGGCGCTACGATCGAGCCTAGGAATTCCAGCCTAGTTCGGCAAAGGTAGAAACTCGACTTTTAAAGTCAGTTAACTATCTTGCCTCGGGAAGATGGTCCTCCACATGCGTACAATATATATCACCTATTTCCAGTGTCCGCTGTCGTATTATTGGAGGCATATAGCGGTCTAAACTTGTACACACCAGCGTCTGCATGGAGAGCGGCAGATCGGTGGTTTGATCCATACCAAAAGGTGGTACTTGTTGTTACCTTGACTTGCGCTCAATATTAATGGGATAAACCATTAACTGATCGGCTTGGAATCACTGTAGTGTGTGTGAGTGGGGTATCAATGTTAAACGTTTAATTGTTCGTTTGCTTTTTACAACGCCATATTCAGCAATATTCAAGCTATATGACGGCGGTTTGTAAAAAATCGAATCTGGACCAGACAATCCAGTGATTGACATCATGAGCATCGATCTACGCAATGGGGATACGATGACATGCATCAACCAAGTCAGCGAGCCTGACCACCCGATCCCATTAGTCGCCTCTTTCCACAAGCATGGGTTGCTGAAGACCAATTCTAACCTGCAATCTTCACGGGATTCGATGTTAAACTGCGGCATGGTTTCTCCGTGGTCCAGCACCATTATACCAGTGACAAGAACAAGCAGCCACACGCATCCACACGCGCGCGTGGCTAAATAAGTGGAAAAATCTTGTACTCGACGTTAAACTCCATTTCACCTGACCACCTCTTATTAAAGCCAATGGAAATCGCGGCAAGCTTCAAGCCATTTACGATTTCGTAGACGTGTAAACACAAACTGTATCTTATTTCTAATAATGACTTGTTAAAGTAACACAATATACAGCCGTGAACAATTCCCACAGTGAAGCTAATCTGACGACTTCAGAACCTGGTTTATCTTTCTGAGAAATTGCTTTCGCTTATCACCCTCGCCAAAAGGCTGCATAGCACTGTGTTATCTCTCAGAAGGAGTGAAATCTCCAGAAAGTCCTGATCCATGCTGTGATAACGGTTGATACCACACACAGATTACAAGGCACGCTGTCTTTAATGTAAATTACATCTCTTGTTATTACATGGGGGATGGCTAATGGCCACTCATATCACTTGTTTGTGTGTTCATATGTTTTGTTGTTATTAGAATACACGTGTTAGCGTTCTTTTGAATCAAAACAGGATAATATTTCATGAAAAAGCAATAATGATGCTGATGAAAAATAGTAATGTTGTATATTCTACTTGGAGTTGCAATTAATTGGTAGTGTTTAACGACGCCGTTCAATCGTTCTTGTCATGTTCTTATCGGCAGGATACACGTTGTTATTGATGCAGCTGCTTACTCGTAGGTGAATCTGGATCATGGAAAGGGTTTTGTCGCTTTTTAGATCATTTTAATTGTGGGACAATCTTCCACCTAACCAATTAAAGCCTAAGGTCTGCATCGCGCAATGACTCTTCTTCCACATGAGTGAGTGAGTGAGTGAGTGAGTTTGGTTTAACGCCGCTTTTAACAGTATTCCAATTGTATCGCGGCGTGTCAGTTTAATGTGGGAGGAAAGCCCGAAGCGATGCAGGTCTAAGACGTTTACCACTTCGGTGAAACCCACGAGCACGGGTATGGTGCTGACAAACCTAGAAACATAATCGGAGCGAACCGGGATTTGAACCCACAATTATAGGTTTCTGGCGTGCCCAAGGGACGCAACTCTGCACAGCGAATCGCGGCGCCTTAGACGACTGGGCCACCCGTGAACCCTCTTCCACATTAACTGACACGCCGTGGTTTAACTGAAATTCTTCTCAAAGACGATCAACTCCAATCACTCACTCCACCTTCAGAAAAATATAGGTGTGACTAAAGACACATGATCAAGGGTAATTAAACATACAAAATAAAGATACTCACATAATCATATCTGACTCAACATTATAAGTGCTACTTAACATAAACATGTCTGTCTCAATATTACAAGTTCCACTTAACATAATCATGTCTGACTCAACATTACAAGTTCCACTTAACATAATCATGTCTGACTGAACATTACAAGTTCCACTTAACATAATCATGTCTGACTCAACATTACAAATGCTACTTAACATAATTATGCCTGCCTCAACATTAAAAGATCCACTTAACATAATCATGTCTGACTCAACATTACAAGTTCCACTTAACATAATCATGTCTGACTGAACATTACAAGTTCCACTTAACATAATCATGTCTGACTCATCATTACAAGTTCCACTTAACATAATCATGTCTGACTCAACATCACAAATGCTACTTAACATAATTATGCCTGCCTAAACATTAAAAGATCCACTTAACATAATCATGTCTGACTCAACGTTACAAGTTCCACTTAACATAATCATGTCTGACTCAACATTACAAATGCTACTTAACATAATTATGCCTGCCTCAACAATACATCTAATTAACATAATCATGTCTGACTCAACGTTACAAGTTCCACTTAACATAAACATGTCTTACTCAACATTACAGATGCTACTTAACATAATCATGTCTGACTCAACATTACAAGTGTCACTTAACATAATCATGTCTGACTCAACATGACAGGTGTCACTTAACATAATCATGTCTGACTCAACATGACAAGTGTCACTTAACATAATCATGTCTACCTTAATATTACAGGTGCTACTTAACATAATCATGTCTGACTCAATATTACAGGTGCTACTTAACATAATCATGTCTGTCTCAATATTACAGGTGCTACTTAACATAATCATGTCTGTCTCAATTTTACAGGTGTCACTTAACATAATCATGTCTACCTTAATATTACAGGTGCTACTTAACATAATCATGTCTGTCTCAATATTACAAGTGCTACCTAACGTAATCATGTCTGACTCAACATTACAAGTTCCACTTAACATAAACATGTCTGACTCATCATTACAAGTTCCACTTAACATAATCATGTCTGACTCAACATGACAAGTGTCACTTAACATAATCATGTCTACCTTAATATTACAGGTGCTACTTAAAATAATCATGTCTGTCTCAATATTACAAGTGCTACTTAACGTAATCATGTCTGACTCAACATTACAAGTTCCACTTAACATAAACATGTCTGACTCAACATTACAGATGCTACTTAACATAATCATGTCTGACTCAACATTACAAGTGCCACTTAACATAATCATGTCTGACTCAACATGACAAGTGTCACTTAACATAATCATGTCTTACTCAATATTACAGGTGCTACTTAACATAATCATGTCTGACTCAATATAACAGGTGCTACTTAACATAATCATGTCTGTCTCAATTTTACAGGTGTCACTTAACATAATCATGTCTGTCTCAATATTACAGGTGCTACTTAGCATAATCATGTCTGTCTCAATTTTACAGGTGCTACTTAACATAATCATGTCTGTCTCAATATTACAAGTTCCACTTAACATAATCATGTCAGACTTAACATTACAAATGCCACTTAGCATAATCATGTCTGTCTCAACATTACACGTGCTACTTAACATAATCATGTCTGACTCAGCATTGCAAATGCTACTTAACATAATCATGTCTGTCTCAACATTACAAGTGCTACTTAACATAATCATATCTTACTCAACATTACAAATGCTACTTAAGATAATCATGTCTGACTCATCATTACAAGTTCCATTTAACATAATCATGTCTGACTGAACATTACAAGTTCCACTTAACATAATCATGTCTGACTCAACATTACAAGTTCCACTTAACATAATCATGTCTGACTCAACATTACAAATGCTACTTAGCATAATCATGTCTGACTCAACATGACAAGTGTCACTTAACATAATAATGTCTGACTCAATATTACAGGTGCTACTTAACATAATCATGTCTGTCTCAATATTACAGGTGCTACTTAACATAGTCATGTCTGTCTCAATTTTACAGGTGTCACTTAACATAATCATGTCTACCTTAATATTACAGGTGCTACTTAACATAATCATGTCTGTCTCAATATTACAAGTGCTACCTAACGTAATCATGTCTGACTCAACATTACAAGTTCCACTTAACATAAACATGTCTGACTCATCATTACAAGTTCCACTTAACATAATCATGTCTGACTCAACATTACAAATGCTACTTAACATAATTATGCCTGCCTCAACATTAAAAGATCCACTTAACATAATCATGTCTGACTCAACATTACAAATGCTACTTAACATAATCATGTCTGACTCAACATTACAAATGCTATTTAACATAATCATGTCTGACTCAACATTACAAATGCTGCTTAACATAATTATGTCTGACTCAACATTACAATTGCTACCTAACATAATCATGTCTGTCCAATATTGCAACTAAAGCCTTTAACCAAATCACGTCTAATTAAACATAACACTCTAACTAAAAATCATATTTACCATGGAATAATCTTTAATATTCTATGAGTAACATTTATAACGATGTCGGTGACAATTTACAACTTCACCAGTCACTTTTATTTGATGAAAGAGTTTATTTCGCCTATTCCATAAGACATTTCTTTGTTTATCTTATACTGACGTCTTTTTCTGGCCAATCGTTACAATCTCCAACTCCAAGTGCACCAAATATTGATCAGTAGCTGGCGAACAATAGACTCAGGCGCTGAGCATGTGACGTGACATTTGTTTTGCCTCGAATTACAGCCTATGTATTGACTTGACAAACGAGCGATGTCAGACACAGTTAGTTGAATACTCTGTCATTGTTTGCAGAGCAATGGCTGTGTTAGGAACACAGACTGGCTACGTTTACTCAAATACACAGCTAGGGATGGAATAATTACACCTGTGCTTGGTTGATTCGCGTCCGCACCAGAGGAAAGATCACAGTTTCTGTATTCGGTGTCACCAACTCGATGCAAGAATGTTTGTTTGTGGTTTAACGCCGCCCTCAGCAATATTAAAGCTATACGACGGCGGTCTGTAAATAATGGAGTCTGGACCAGACAATCCAGTGACATAATGAACGTCGATCCACGCAATTGGGATACGATGACATGCATCAACCAAGTCAGCGATCCTGACCACCCGACCCCGTTAGTCGCCTCTTACGACAAGCATAGCTACCTTTTACGGCAAGCATAGCTACCTTTTACGGCAAGCATAGCTACCTTTTACGGCAAGCATGGGTTGCTGAAGACCTATTCTATCCCGGAACTCCAGGGGTCCGATGCAAGAATAGATAAATGAGTTGGGTTTATAGGGGCGAAAAAACAGTTGATGCGATTTTTGACGAGGAAAGATTGTCATTCAGATTGAAGATGTTTGTTGAAATTTAATGCCACCGGTTTGGTACAGACACACAAATGATGATACTGGGATTCAAATCACAATCAGCGGATCTTATCAAAACAAAAGGACGCAACTTTGCCCTGCGAATTTAGGCGTCTCGAACCACCGGGGTAGCCAAATTCTCCTTGATATAGAATGGCCCCGTCTCATCTCGTATTGGTTAAACAAATACAGAGAACAATATCATTATAATTGTGTCCCCTCCCTACCTCTCTTGGCCCGTGAAGATCCGGGGTAGAATAGGTCTTCAGCAACCAATGCTTGCCGTAAAAGGCGACTGTGCTTGTCGTAAGAGGCGACTAACGGGATCGGGTGGTCAGGCTCGCTGACTTGGTTGATGCATGTCATCGATCCCAATTGCGTGGATCGATGCTCATGATATTAATCACTGGATTGTCTGGTCCAGACTCCATTATTTACAGTCCGCCGTCATATAGCTGGATATTGCTGAGTGCGGCGTTAAACAACAAACCAACCAACCAACCCTACCTCTCTTGCTTTAGGGGTGAAGGAAACAATGCATCGGGAGCTCAGTCTCAGTGTATTGCCTGGCATTGTGCCCTGATGGTTCCAAGATGTCATAATATAAAGGGGCGGTCAGGTAGCCTAGTGGTTAAAGCGTTCGCTCGTCACGTCGAAGACCCGAGTTCAATTCCCGACATGGGTACAATGTGTGAAGCCCATTTCTGGTGTCCCCCATCGTGATATTACTTGAATATTGCTAAAAGTGGCGTTAAATCAAACTCACTCACTCATAATATCAATCACGTGTTCGTCTGGTCCACACTTTATTATCTTCCTGACGCCATCACATCGCTGGAATATTGTTGAGTATGGCATTACACAAACAAACAATTCTGTTTATAATTTGAGTTAATTGAAGTCTCCAATTTCCCCAACTCTGGGTAGGTATTTGAAATTGTATGACTGTTGAGACATCGTCTTCATATGGATTGCAGAATATCAACATCATAAATCTTTGGTGATTGTTGATGAATAAGCTGCATTATTTGTTTCAGATACGCAGGCAATTTTAATCCGACGTAACTTGAAATAAAACAATACTCCGTGTAAAATCCCCCCTCCCTTTGTGTCTCTCAAGAACACTTTCAAAACACTTTCTGATCAGACACGACAGTGTATTGCACGAAACCAATTTGCTCCAATTTCACCGAGACCAAAAAAAATCAAGTATTGATATCGTGTCCATGTTCCTCTTGGGTCAGCAGGAGAGAGCGACAAAGATGCATCATCGCCGTCGTCAAAGTCGTTTGGAGTTGCTAATGCTCCCCTAGTACACACGTTGACGGGAGGTTTGAAAAGGGGACATTTTACTGGTTACGATTGACATTCTGAGGTTATTTTGGCTAGTATCTCTTCGATCCAGCATCCCATGACGTCCCAGAAAAACTTAAATGTCTGCTTAAATCCACATAAGACACTACATCAAAGAAGAGTCGTGGTGCGAGAGTCCATTTGAATTAGCAGGAATGTGAAGTGCAGTAATTACTGCTAGGACACTTCATGGCTCGGATTACACTTGATTCCTGGTACGAAAATAGGTCCGGTGAAAGGTTATTGTTAATATTTTATGCAACGTAGTCGAAGTGGCTATCCTCGTTTTTCGATTTCTGATCTCTGTACATACCCGTCCGTTATGATGCTGATTATGACCTATACCAGCTAAAATGGATACAATTATCATTAAACCGCCCACATGTTATCAGAAATCAGCGGGCCACTGTAACTTGATAATGCCCTCATATTGCTTGACGACGGGCAATTATCAATCCCCTTGTTAGGTGACATCATAGGGTAGGGATAGGTGACGTCACGTTCAATAGTGACGTCATCTGGTTTGTTCTGTGAAGTTTCCATAATTGTAAAAGTGGGTCTGTGACATTCCTGTTGATTACAGTAAATGTTTTAAAACCGATATTGTTGTTTCTTTTTATTTGTAAACAAATTCCATCCATTTTAGCCATAATAACGGTAACGCTCTTTTTTAGGGCATTATCATTTGCAGAAGCCCTAAGTCTTCGTCGGGCAGTTAATGGTAGACCTCGGGCTTCTGCAAATTATAATGCCCTGAAAAATAGTGTTACCCTTATATTATTTCTTCCGTTAACGGGCGTTCGGGTAGCCTAGTGGTTAAAGCGTTCGCTCGTCACGCCGAAGACCCGGGTTCGATTCCCGACATGGGTACAATGTGTGAAGCCCATTTCTGGTGTCCCCCGCCGTGATATTGCTGGAATATTGCTTAAAGCGGCGTAAAACCATACTCACTCACTCACTCTTCCGTTACCCTTATAATATTGATACCCTCGCTTTTTGAATTTCGACTGCAAGGGGAGTTATTTTTTGTTTTTTGTTTTTAAAATTGTTTTTATTCATTCCAGAGGGTACATAGTCATCGTATCATAAGAGGCCTCAAATTACATGGTAAATATCATGAGAAAAATGTGCAGGATGTGATATGGCACTCTTGCGCCCGAGTTTGTAATGTCACTGCTATGTCCCCGCATCCTAAAACATAGTCATGTTCTGGTCCAGACAAACGACCATCTCCGCAGTCTAGTGAATAGAGCGTGTGCGCGGATAGCGGTGGTTCGAATCCTGGCCGCGTCGACCAAATGACGTTAAACGATGGCACTTGTTGTTACGCTGCCTGGCGCTCTGCATTAAGGGCTTAAAACAAGGACTGGTTGTATACTGTGTCTGAGTGGGATACCTGTCTTAAATATCGACATGGTATCAAAGGTGGTTAGCACGAAAAAACGACATGAATCTGAGCTAGAACAAGCTGTCACACACGTCGCTATGTGAAATAATTTTCAACGGGAGGTTAAACCTCACTTCACGTCAACCCCTACTGACAAACAGTGGTTAAAGGTGCGAATAATGGTCAGCGCCTTCAGGAGCATGACACACAATCAACAAAATAATAAGATCCTACCCTGGTCGTAATGAGTGTGTGAGTATGGGTTTACGCCGCTTTTAGCAATATTCCAGCAATATCACGGCTGGGGACACCAGAAATGGGCTTCACACATTGTACCCATGTCGGGAATCGAACGCGGGTCTTCGGCGTGACGAGCGAACGCTTTAACCACCAGGCTACCCGACCGCCTCTTGGTCGTAATGAGGGAGTCATGCCGACGGCATAGATAGTTGAACAAGGTGAGGTGAGGTGAGGTGAGGTGAGGTGAGGTGAGGTGAGGTGAGGTGAGGTGAAATGGGGTTTAAGATCGGTCCAAGATTATTGCACTCATATAGCGACTTGCATGCATGTGTGTGTGTGGCTGCCTGTACTACTCCGGACTGATGCCGATTTATAGTGCTAGCATACTGAGATACCAAGCCGCAGTTTAACATGAATACCCAACTCAGACACAGTATACTGACTCCGAGCCGACCAGTCCTTGTTGTAGCCCCTTAATGCCGAGCTCCAGACAGGGTACCATCTTTAACGTCTTTTGGTATGACGCGGCCGGGGATCGAACCCCGGACATCCCGCTCTCCGGGCAGACTCTCTACCACTAGACCACGGAGGGCAACTGGGCGATATCCGTACATTGTTGTGGCATTTGTTTGTTGTTTGTTTTATGTTTGTTTGTTGCTAAAAACGCTGAACTCAGCAATATCCCAGCTATATGACAGCGGTCTGTAAATAATCGAGTCTGGACCAGACAATCCAGTGATTGACGTCATGAGCATCGATCCACGCAATTGGGATCGATGACATGCATCAACCAAGTCAGTGTGCCTGACCACCCGATCCCGTTACTCGCCTCTTATGACAAACATGGGTTGCTGAAGACCTGTTCTACCCGGATCTTCACGGGTATGTGACTTATTTACTAATCCAACGTTTAGCCACCTCTCGCGACAACATTTGAGGACCTTGACACCGATACCTGTAGTAAAGAAAGAGCCGCAGATGTCTGATCCTACTGCCTCCATCAACAGATTAGATCATTACAGACGTCTTTACACGTGTCAAGGTTAAGGAGTTCTTGCACCTTCGACTTTGATGCTTCATAAAATAAGATTATTTAGAAAATAAGATATTCATTAATAATTTATCAATAGGGATACTGATCAGAAAAGGTTGTCGTATGATCAGACCAAATTGAGGAGCGGGTGGTCACAATATTTGACCTGCCGAAATTGAGGATCGAGTGGTCACAATATTTGACCTGCCGAAATTGGGGATCGGGTGGTCACAATATTTGACCTGCCGAAATTGAGGATCGGGTGGTAACAATAATTGACCTGCCGAAATTGAGGATCGGGTGGTCACGATATTTGACCTGCCGAAACGTGTGCAATCGTAACCCGAACTTGATGATAGCATGACATTGTATAACATAATATATTCGTATAGAAAAACAATCACACCTGGTGAAGGGAGGGAAATTCAAGACCGTCAATGATAATCTGCTTCGAAATGTTTGATTATGCTGTAGATTTCCCAACATTTTGCAAGCAGGCTTACCATTGACGGTTTTGAATTTCCCTCCCTTCACTGTGTGCTAATATTTAGTTCCACTAATTTTTATTTTAGCCAATCAGAAACGTTTGGCGAGTTCAAGCCCGTGTAGCACCTTATTTCCGGCCACCTATTTCTTGTTTACCTCGGCGGCGAAGCTTAGGGTTGAGATTTGATGGTTGGTTTAAAATAAATACGAGGTAAGGTGACCACATATGAACACGATTGTATAGCCTATGGTTTGTTTAGCAAGTTCCACGAGGTTGAAATAAGTGACATTCATAGTTCATGAGATAATGAGCTATGATTCGAACCGAGTGCGAAATCTTGAATAAAAACCAAGATGGCGGGTGTCACTCCTTGTCTCTATGTATATGGAGGGGTGTGTTTGTTTTTCAATATACGAATATATTATGTTATACACACTATCATCGAGTTCCTGTGCCCGATGGCGTGGATAGCTGCTCGTGCCACCACTTTGGTACCTGAACCAGGCCGCCGTGGTTCAGCTGGAATATTGCTGGTTGCGGCGGAAAACGACATTCATTTACTCATGTACATCAAATAGTTGTTACTGTGATAAGCAAAATAATTGTTTGTTTGTTTGTTGTTGAACGCCGTTCCTGACAATATTCAAACTATATGACGGCGACCTGTATTAAAATAGATTCAAACTATCCAGTGATCGATATTGTGAGCAACAGGCCATGCCGTCGGGGTACGATGACGAGTAATTAACCAATTTCTGACCACCCTGTCCATTTGGCCGCCTCTTACGGCCAGCATAGCTTCATGGGAACCTTTTGTAATCCCCACGGGTAAAAGACTGACTGTATATATTTTATATCATTCCCTGGTCTATATATTCGACCATTTTGTGTCCTAACGGTCTTATAGCTAACTC